>NC_137964.1:12216494-12588994 GCF_963924665.1 Micromys minutus | reverse complement strand
CTGCGAACCACCACGTGGATGCTGGGAATCAAACCTGTGTCCTCTGGAAGAGCAGCCATTGCTCTTAACCCCTGAGCCATCTCTTCAACTGCCCCCTACCCTGTCTTCAGTGATTATGTAGGTTAGGTTGACTAGCAAGCGTCAAGGAGGTGTGTTTCTGAACAGTGTGGATGTAGTAGGTGCACGGCCTTGTGTGGCTTTCACACGGGTTCTAGGGTTTGGACCAACATCTTCACATTTGTATGGAAAGCACTTTAACCAATGGAGACACTTTCTTAGTTTTTTCTTTCTTCCTTCTTCCTTCCTTCCTTCCTTTCTGCCTTCCTTCTTTCCTTTCTTTTCTTTTCCTTTCTTTTACTTTTTCTTTCTTTTTGAAACAAGGTTAACTGTGTAAACTAGGTAGGCTTTGAACTTGCAGCCATCCTCCTGCCTCTGACTCCTAAAGCCTGGGATTATAAGCAAGTATCACTATGCCTTGCTGGTCAATATCTTCATTTTCTGGAATTCTCACACATAACCTGAAATCACTTGCAAAAGACTTTCCCTCTGCCTTGATTGGGCAACTTTTTTTTTTTTTTTTTTTTTTTTTTTTTTTTTTTTTTTGGCTGCAAAGATTCTTTTCTTTTTATTCAGGAAATAAGAGCTGATGGGTGAATGGGGGCTGGAAAGGGATCGGAGAGACACATCTGTGTTGTGCATTGGAAGCTTAACTCTTTGGCTCATATATTGATGTTGTCTGGAAGGGAGGCCTAGGGAAGGAATATTAAGTGGGGTCCTGAGGTGGGGCCCCGGCTGGTTCTGTCTCAACATAAGATGTCATCTGTCATATGAACATAGCAAGAAGACCTTTATCTGATGCCCTCGGACTTCCTCTCGTCTGAAACTGTAAGCTAAGCAAACTCACCATGTCGTTACTTTTTTAATGATTTGTCTATTTGTTTTATGTTTATGAGTTCACTGTCACTGCCTTCAGACACACCAGAAGAGGACATCAGATCTCATTACTGATGGTTGTGAGCCACCATGTGGTTGCTGGGAATTGAACTCAGGATCTCTCGAAGAGTTTTTTGTTTACTGAGATGGGGTCTCTGTGGCTTAGGTTGCCCTGGAGCTCAGAACATATCCCAAGTTGACTTCAGATCCATTATAACCTCTCTCTGGCCTCAGCCTTCTCTGAACTGGGATTACAAGTGTGAGCCGCAGCTCCCAGCCGAACTCCTTACTTATAAATAATGCTCAAGTCTTAGGCCTTTTGTTATAGCAACAGAAAAACAGATGAGAGTGAGTTGTATGACTATGTTTTGTAGACAGAAATATTTATTCACCCCAAATAGAGAGCATCCCAACAAACCAAAGGAAGGATTCTGGCTGAGTCCAGCTTGGTGAACCTGGATTGATTTGGGGTAACTTTCAGGGGCAGGGGTGACTCATAGTTGGCTACCTTCCTGGAAAGTCCCCTAACTGACTTACAGGCAGTTCCAGCATGGAAATGTCCCCCCACCCCCGCTCCATTGTCTACCCTGTGAAGTGTGAGGATTGGAAAGTCCAAGAGAAAAGTGGTCCCTCTGCTCCTGGTCTCATGAGGTCGTCATAATGGCTGAGCTTAATTGTGGCGGAGGTCATACCCCACCCAGAGGAAAGAGCTATGCTACCCAGATCAAAACAGGTGCAGAGATGAGGCAGGGTGTGGGCTCCCACTCAAACAGACACGAGGCTTGTGGGCCCAAGGATCCCCCTGCCCTTCACCCCGTGCCTGTTCTGCCCGGGACTTTCCAAAGTCAAGAGCAGGGAAGGGGACTCGTCTCATTTTCCCCTGTGGGATTCTTGCTTGTGAAGCTCAAGTCCAGTGGAGGAAAAGCCCTGCTGACCATAAGATACCAGCTCCTGCCCAGAGGAAGGGCGCGGTGGGAAGGACGTCTCACTGGTAATGTGCTTCTCTTGAAAGCATGAGGACCTGACTTGGAGCCCCAAAAGTTATATAAAAGAGCCAGACATGGGGGTATGCACATGGGAGCCCAGGCCAGCCAGTTCAGCCTAATAATAGGTGATCTCCAGACCAAGAGGAGATCTTGTCTCCGAGGAGGTGGCTGGAGTTCATAAGGACAACTTTCAAGGATGTCCCCTGACCTCCACATGCACACGCACATGTGTAAATGTATGGCTCACAACTGACTGTAACTTCCACCCCAGAGCATCTCTTCTGACCTCTGTGAGCACTGAACATGCAGATACCCCAACTCCAGTACAGAGAGGGATGATGATGATGATGAGGAGGAGGAGAATGAGGATGATGATGATACCTTGAAACAAAAAGCTAGAAGCAACACCACCACCTAAGTTCCAGCACTCCAGGCCTCCTTGTCTCTGCAGGTGGAGGGCAGAGAAAAACCTGAAGCTTCAGTCCAGCTTGAAGATCTCTCCATCGCTGGTTACCTCCTCTCCCCACCAACTCCTGTTTCTCCCCAGATGAAGAGAATCTACATATCTGAGCAGAGAAATATGAAGGGAGCTGGAAGGGTGTCTCATGAGAAGTTGGAAACACACACACACACACACATACACACACACACACACACACACACACACACAGAGAGACAGAGATACACATACCCACATACATACATACACAGACAGAGACACGCAGAGAGGGACAGACATATAAACACACAGAAACACTGACACACACACACACACAGAGATACACATACATGCACACACAGAGACAAAGATACACATACCCACATACATACATACACACACAGACAGAGACACGCAGAGAGGGACAGACATATAAACCACACAGAAACACACACACACACACACACACACACAGAGAGAGAGAGAGAGAGAGATAGACAGATAGATAGAGACACAGAGAGAGGAACAGACAGACATACAGAGACAGAGACACATCCATACACAGAGAGTGAGAGACAGAGAGAAAGAGACAGATAGATACACACAGAGACAGAGACACAGAGACACACATAGAGAGACAGACAGAGACAGAGAGAGAGGGATAGATATACAGAGACAGAGAAACACACACACACACACACACACACACACACACACATGGGGGTAGGGTAGGGATATTGGCCAGATCAGATATGGGGTGTGGCTTTGCTTCTTGGGAAGGTCTCCAGCGTAGCTTTTCCTTGTCAGGCTGTGGCAACAGTTGGCCTCAGTAGGCCCTGGAGGGCTCTGGCCTCCACCCAGCCACATAATTCTGTACTCTCACATGTCACAGACTGGAAATAGGCAGTAAGGCCAACAGCATAGAACCGGGGAGAGAGAGTGTGGCTAACACTCGGGGGTAGAAAGGGGCCTGGGTTAGACCTGATGCTCCTGGATAGCATCTGTCCATCCATCCATTCATCCATCCACCCATCCATTGATATATTCACATGTATCTCAGGAACTGTTGTTTTTGTAGTTTAACTGGTTTTAATTATTTTGTGTGTGTACATGTATGTATGTGTGTATGTGCATGTGTGTGTCATGCGTGTGCACATAGAGAAGGTTGTCAGTGTCTTGCTGTGTCACTCTCCATCCTAGCCCTTTGGTACGGTGTTTCTTGCTGTACCTGGAACTAGACAGGGGTCTCCAGTCATCCTCCTGCCTCTGCCCCTAACCCCAGCACTGGGGTTACAGGCTTGTGTGCATGCCTGGCTCTTTACGTGGGTGCAAGGGAATCGAACACAGATCCTGATGCATGTACCCCTGGCTCTCTTACCTACTACACCTTCATCTCTGCCCTCTGGGTGTTCTTCTAAGGAATCACCATCTATCTACGAGCAAGCAAAGCTCTTAGCTTGTGTGGGGGTGAATGCCTACAACCCCAATATTCAGGAGTTGGAGGCTGGAGGACCAGCTCAGGTTTCACTTAATAAGGATCTATTTTATAAAGTCCAAAGGAGACAGTTATGGTGGTTCAAGAAACAACAACAAAAAGAAGAAGAAGAAGAAGAAGAAGAAGAAGAAGAAGAAGAAGAAGAAGAAGAAGAAGAAGAAGAAGAAGAAGAAGAAGAAAGAAAGAAACCAAACAAACCAAACAACAAACCCACCCCGAAAAAAAAAAAAAAAACAAAAAAAAAACCAAAAAAACAAAAAAACAGGGCAGAGCTAGGGATGTACCTCAGCTGGTCCTCTGCCCCTGGCATACACTGAGCCCTGGCTTTGATCCCCAGGGCCACTATGGTGGCCACGCCCATCATCCCAAAAACTGAGAGGCAGAAGCAGGAGGATCAGAAGTTCAAAGTCATCCTCAGCTATGGCGTAAGTTTGAGGCCAGCCTGGGCTATCTGAAACCATCTCAAAACTAAATAATTTCTGCAAGAGGAAGTTCACCTACATGAACCTGGCATCTTTTGTTCCCAGACTTGAGCTACCTCTCAAGAGTCTTCCTTAGGAGGGCAGTGAGAGTCTTGACCCCTGTGTTTGGCCTCGAGGACTCACTCCAACTACAAAGTTGCCAGGAACTCCGGAGGTGGGTTCAAGTTGAATGGAAGGAACTAGGTTTGGCACAAACTCATGATGTGCTTTTTCAGCCTGTAGATCCTTAGACAGTACCTACCCATGATGCATCCCCTGGGCCAGGGTCCTTATCCTGTCATGAGCCTGTGCATGCTAAACAGGCCAACAA
Organism: Micromys minutus; assembly: GCF_963924665.1. Classification (NCBI taxonomy): domain Eukaryota; kingdom Metazoa; phylum Chordata; class Mammalia; order Rodentia; family Muridae; genus Micromys; species Micromys minutus. The sequence continues at coordinate 12,584,349 of NC_137964.1, read as the reverse complement.
GGGGCCAAGGGCAGAGTAAGACGACTTGTGTGAGAGAGACATTCTCTTTGCATGACCACACCATGTCCATGGCGTCTCCCCCCCTCCCTCTCTCTCTCTCTTCTCTCCCTTCCCCTTTTCCTTTCCACCTCCTTTGTCCCCTCCCCCTCTCTTTCTGAGAATGCTATTTTCCTCCCCCCTTCCCTTCCCTTCCCTTCCCTTCCCTTCCCTTCCCTTCTCTCTTTCCCCATTCATGTGCGTCCTTTGTTTGACACAGAGTCTTGCTATGTAGCTCAGGCTGCCTCTAGAACTCCACATCCCTCTGCCTTTACCTCCTAGGTGCTGGGATTACAGACATGGCCCACCATGCCTAGCTGGGGAAGCTTCCCCTCCAGGTAGCTCACTGAACCATCTTACTGGTCTGGAGAAGAGAAAATAAGACGCTGTTCTTTCTGGATACACAAAGATGCTTTCAGAGTTGGCCCTTTAGAAAAGGGAAGCCTGGGAGCTTCCTTCCCCAGTTCCTCAAGGCAGGCAGGAAGCTCCCATGTGTGTCTAGCATGTCTCCAGCCTGGGGTGAGTCCCTCCACCCCCATCTCTCTCTGTGTCTCTCTTGCTCTCTCTGGGATCCAGATTCTCCCCGCAACAAGGCTTTTCAAGCAGAGCTGTGGGTGCAGGGGTGGCCCCCAACACTGGTGTAGCCATGGCTCCCGTGCACAGCGGGCTAAGAGGGTTTGGAGGGAGGAGGCTCACAGCCACATGGCTTGAAGCAGGAGCCCCTCGTGGGTCTGACCACAGAGGCAGGCGTTCCGCCTTGGGGTTTGAAGCTGAGAACTCGTTGTCCTCGCTGTAATCTTGGCTCACATGGACCGAGGCAGTCTCCTGTCGCCGCCAGGCCCCCTCAGCTTGCTGCTGAGTCACGTTCCCCGGGGTTCGCCCAAGCGCCCAGGTCTAGGCTTAGTCATCAGAGAATGAATTGCAGAATTCTTCTGTGGGCTGTCACTGCAGCAGCGAGGCTGTCCCCGAGCCAGGTCATTCACAGCACTCCGTCCTAGGCTGTCATTCTTTCTCCTTGCTGGGGGTCCTGGCTGGAAGAAGAAGGCAGTGGGGGGTGGGGGTGGGAGCCCGGAGTGAGAACTGTCTCAGAATCATCTTCCAATATTTCCATGTCAGACTTCTTCAAGGCCTCCATCCCCCTTTTTTGTTCCATCTTCCTGTCTGGTGTGTGGGCGTTTCTGTGCACGTGTGAGCCAGTGTGAGGTAGCGGAAACCAGAGGACAGCCATGACTGTGGGGCCTCAGGCATCATTTACTTCGTATCTTTGAGACAGGGCCTCTCATTGGCCTAGGAGCTGGGATTGTAAGGGCATGCTACCGTGTCTCTCTTAAAAACAAATGGACAGAAACAGTGTGTGTGTGTGTGTGTGTGTGTGTGTGTGTGCGTGTGTGTGACTTCTCTCCTTCCCGTGGGCTTCAGGCTTGGCAGCCCACATCTTCTCCTGCTGTGCCATAGGGTCCCATTTGTCCTGCAGAAGCACAGAGCTGAGGAGAGGAGGCTGGATCACAGGTAGTCACTGTGCTGGTTACACTGTCTCCAGGGAATCTGTATGACCATCCTGGGAGTGACCACCAGGCGGCCAAGGCAATCTGACCTTTTCTGCTTCTTAGGTCCCGGTGTTGAACATTCTCCAGGCCTGAGAGCTCACCCTCCTCGGTTTGAATCTGAAATGTCTCCCACAGACTCATGTTTTTGAGTCTCGGTTTATTTACAGCCACGTGTATGTGTGTGTTTGTGTTTTCGTATGTACACTTGCATGCAATACCCATGGAAACCAAAAGAGGGAGCCAGAGCCTCTGGAGCTTGAGTTGAGGGAGGTCCATGAGAAAGTAGATGCTGGAAACTGGACTAAGGTCCTTTGCAGGAACAGTACATGCTTTTAGCTGCTGAGCCATTTCACCACCTCCCAGCTCCTTGTCCTTCTGAAGGCTGGGGTGAGGGGTAGAGTCTTTAGGAGGTGGGGCCTGGTGGTGAGGTTTGTCTATGTCACCAAGGGTGAGCTCTGGAAGGTTACACGTGCCCCTGGCCTCAATCTGCACTACTTCCTGGTTCCCTGTGACATACGGAATCTTTGTCACACACTCCCAGTGCCATGGCTGACTGAGAGCCTCTGAAAGTGAGCTGAGATGCATTTCTCCAACACTGTGTTGTTTTGGGTTTGTACTCGGGGCAGGAGCATTTCATAGGGCAGGCACATGAAAGCCAGAGGACTCCAGGGGCTAAACCCAGGTCACCGGCTTGGTGACAAGCACCCTTACCTGCTGAGTGACCTTGTCCCTCCACATCTGAGAGAGGCTCTCTCCTCCCCCCCCAAAGATGTATTTATTATATTTAAGTACACTGTAGCTGGCACCAGACATGCCAGAAGAGGGCATCAGATCCCATGTTTGTGAGCCACCATGTGGTTGCTGGGATTTGAACTCACGACCTCTGGAAGTACAGTCCGTGCTTCCAACTACTGAGCCATCTCTCCAGCACCAAGAGGTTCTCTCCTTAACTCGAAGCTCTCCCACTCAGCTAGGCTAGCTAACCAACGAACCCCAGGGGTCTGCCCTCTCTGCCTCCCCAGCACTGGGAATCGCAGGCTTGCATCAGCAAGCTGGGTGTTTTGTGGATGCTGGGATCTGAATCCAGTCCCTCATGCTTCATTTGGCAACTGCTCTATTCTCTGAGCCATTTCCCCAGCTCTTGTGAGGCAATTCCAGTCACAGCCACTGTGCTGGCTAGCTTGACACCAACTAGAGTCATCTAGGAAAAGGAATGTAGTGAGGAACAGCCTCCTCCATTAGACTGGCCAGAAGGGAAGCCTGTGGGGTGTCTTCTTGATTGACAGTTGAGGTAGCAGGGCCCAGCCCATTAAGGGGGAGACACAGACGGGTCTGCATTGCGTTGCATAAAAGAGCGATCCAGAGGCCTGGAGAAATGGCTCAGGTTGCTTTTCCAGAGGAGCTGGTTTCAATTCTCAGCACTCCAGCTCACAACCCCAGAGTCTGACTTCTGGCCTCTGGGGGGTACTGCACATACGAGCTGCAGACATACATGGAGGAAAAACATGACACACGTTTTAAAAAGTGAAGTTAATTAATTAATTAATAAGCAAACTGAGCTAGCGGGGGTGGGGGTTGGGAGGGGGAGCAAGTCAGTAAACTGAGCTGAAATAAGCCCTTTTTTCCCCAAACTGCTGCAGAAAGCAGACAAGTCTGGGTACACAAAAGTAACCGAGGCAGAGATGGGTCCAGAGAAGTTTATTAGAAACAGGAGGCACAACAGATGCAACCATAAGGCTTCACAGCATAGGCACCCTCACATAAGGAGCTGCAACTTCCTCTGGAGACACCGCGTGTGGTCTTCCCAGAGTCCCGCCTTCTGCTGGTCTTCTTCCCTGGGTAGGTTCACCCTCTTCTACTTGGGCACCAGGATACCTCACGTGACACGCGAGGAGAGGAATATCTGATGTCACTGACGTCTCCGCTCCACCAATCCCAGGGGCCTGGACGCCAGCAGATCTGACCCCCCCACCCCCGTGCTTCATTTTGATGGACCGACTCTGGAACCTTCTGACACGCCCACTTCCGGGAGCTCTGGCAACTTCCTTCCTACGTCACAGATCTCTTCTCCAACCCCCACGTAGACTTCAACAGCCTCAACTCCCTGCCAGAGACGGCCTGGCACCGTGACCCTGGCACCCGTCAACCAAACTCTGTGTAGCTCACATCTCCAACGTCAACCCATTTCCCTAAACACATTAAAAAAAAAACAAAAACAAAAACAAAAAAAACAAAACAGAAAACCAAACCTTCCCCTGGCTGTCCGGGCCTTCAGAATTGTGTCCGCAGGGATTTAGGTACTGAGCAACAGGTTCACGATTTTGCACAACTTCCCCCAAATCCTATTTTCTCTAAGCCGTCCAAAGACAAATATGGCCACTCTTGCCATATTAAAAACAAAAACAAACAAACAAACAAAACCCAAAAAAACCTTCCCCGAAATGTCAAGGGTAACTGGTCCTCGATCCGAGCAGCTGATTCCCAGCTGGCTTTGGGAATGGCCCTGGCTCGTAGCCATGACACATTGGTCCCTTGTGTCTCTGTGGTCACTTGTATGTTTTGCTGAGTGGCTTGTTTGTGTAAGTTCGGGAGAGCGTTACAAATGCTGAGTATAAACAAACTGAGTTTAGCATCGCCCTTCATCTTCCAAGGTCCCCTGAGACTGGTTCTGTCTCTTGAGCATCTGTGAGATTCTCTTTCAGAACCAGGACCCCCCCCCTTTCTGCTATTACACCAGGCAAACCTCTAATCCACAGTCCAGCCCCTCACCGGGGGACTCTAGGCAAACCCTCTCTGCCCATTTTATTTTAAATATGGTCTCGCTAGGTTGTCGAGGGAGGACTTGAATCTGCTCTTCTTCTGCCCCAGACACCCAGCACGCTGGGATGGCAGCCTGTCCTTCTCTCCGAATTACACCGTCTGGTCCCCACCACCCAGGTTCCCACGCACCCCTGCATCTCTGCCGCTACACAAGAACCCGGCACAGGAGCCCCTGCGGTCTTGTCCCTACTCCTCCCTTTCTCAAAGAAGCGGGACACCCCAATCTCTCTCTGCGTTTTCAAGTCTTTCTTGGGAGGCACCACAGCGCCCCCTGCTGGACACTTCCCGCCAGCCACGATCACTGCAGTTTGGACGGCTTCAGGCCCAGGAAACCCTCGGTGTCAGCGCTGACTGATCCCCCGCTCCAAACACGTTCTCACTTCACAGACGTTTAGTGAGCACCTTCCTGTGCAGAGCGAGAACGACCACACACACACACACACACACACACACACACACACACACACACACACACACACACACACACACACACACACACTTCATACAACTGCTCTGATCCCACCTGGTTCTACATTCCCACGACTTGGTCCGGATTGGTCAGGAGACTCAAGACGTCGCGAATGCTGGGAACTTCATAGCCATCCATCACCTGTGGAGACCACCCGGTCTCAAAATAGCAATCCTCCTGCCTCATCCTATGTACTAGAGTTACCAGTATGCACTACCACATCTGGCTGACTAGTTATTTTTAAATATTATTTATAGCAGTATTTTTTTCCTTGAAGCACATAATATTAACCGAAATAGAAATGTACAGATGTGAGGACCAGCCCAAAATAACTAAAAAAAAAAAAAGTAACCTCCAAAATAAATCATTGACTATTTACAGATTAGGAATCCATTGTCCCACTGGTGGCTGACATTACGAAATCAGAATCTGCCCAAATCAATCAAGCTCTCTCTCCCTGTGCGTGCTTGCCTGCACAAGCCCTAGAGGACACCAAGAGCCCTTTGTTGTTACTCTATTACTTGGAGGCAGGGTCTCTCCTGAACCTGCAGGTCTGGCAGCAAACATGTCTGAGACTCTGTCCCCCACCCTGACCTACAGCTCTGGTGCCTGGGCTACACCTGGCTTTTTATATGGGTCCTGGGGATTTGAACTCAGGTCCTCGAGAATGGATAGCAAACATTTTTACCCACTGAGCTTTCTCCCCAGCCCCGAGCTCTCTCTTCCCTCCCCTTATCACACACTGTTTCTTCCAAATGTTTTCCATAGCCGTGATCCACAGACGGCCATTCTAACACACCACAGCCGTTGCCCCAGCACAAAGCAGTTTCCCGTTAACGAGGCGGCTGTAAAGGTCTCTCTGCAAAGGTTTTTCTGCTACTGAATTATTTTCCCAGAATGTACTCCCCCAAGGGGGATAACACCCCCTCCCCCAGTGCTAGAGATGGAACAAAATCAAGTGCTCTACCACTGAGCCACTCACTGGGGAATTCTAGGCAGGCCCTGTAAACCTCAGCCCCTGTTGGATTCTACACAGGCTGAGATTAGCATAGTTTTACAATTATTCAAACAAAACAAAATGAAAGAAAGAAAGAAAAAAACCCAAACCCTGTGGCAAATACTGTCAAATGACTCTTCAGGAGGTGTTATTTTATGGTGCCAGGAGCCTACATGTTTCTTCAGAGTACATTTTTATCTTTGGCATATGCCAGCGGTTTTATTTGGTGAATTCTTTTCCATTTTACAAGTCCTTTCTCGTAGATACTTCCCCTGGGTGCATAAACTATTTCGCTCTTTGTCCAGACAGGCATCTTTTTTAAACTGTCATGTCAGGGTTTCTGCGTTTCCTCATCAAACCAAAATTCTCTGCCGTTTGGAATCTTACTGCCTCTCACTTCTTCCTTCACACTTTGCTGTGTATATGTTTTGATATTTACTTTTTTTTTTTTTTTTGATTTTTTTCTAAGAGTGCTTTTTTTAGAGCCAAGGTCTTGTGTAGCCTAGGCTAGGCTGGTTGTGGATTTGCTAGGTAGCCAAGGATAACCATGAACTTCTGCGTCTCTCACCTCTACCTGATTGCCAGGACTGAAGGCGTGTGCTAGGCCTGTTTTAATTCAGTGATGGAGACTGAACTCAGGGGTTGGGCATGTGAGGCAAGCACTCTACCAACTGAGTCACAGCCCCTCCGGCTTTTTGTTTGGGGGATGGTGGGGTAGGCTGGCCTTACCCACAACTTACCTTGAACTCACAACTCTGTCCCTCCCCCTGAGTCCTGGGATTACACCAGGCTTGCACCTCCGTGTCCAGCCTTTAAAATGTGTCCACAATCGAAGGTGACCCTCTGGACATTGGTGGTCCCTGCACTGGTTTCTACAAATAGGAAATTTCGTCCAGATGGCCCTTCTCTAGCCCTAAATTTCCATCTGGGGTTTGTCCCAAAGACACCCCCCAGGTTCCCCACACACTGAGTCATCACAATCCCTACCTTCAGCCTCATTTCTCCACAGCCACCTCTACCGCAGACTCAAAGCACCGAGGTGACTGTGGTTCACCCTCATCTCCAGAGGTTTATGCCTCCTCTGATCTTAGCTCCCCATCCGCCACTGCTGCCTTCCCAAATTCTGCTTCGCAAGCCAACCTCCGTGCTGGCCTTTTGGCTTCAGCGCCTCCCCCGCCCCTCCCATCACAGACAAAAATCACTTCACGTCACATAAAAGCTAACATTTCCGAAAAGGGATGCCCCCAAGACAGCTAACAAAAAGTACACATGAACAGATCCTAGGAAACACACAGATAGCATAAGGAAAGCATTGTGGAGATTCCATACCCTGTATAAATGTCACATCCTGTTTAAAAGTTAAATCCTACTTAACCTCAGATTGGCCGAAACGTCCGTTTAGTGGCTTTGTATTTTGCCTCTAAGATTATACATTTAAGATACCCACGTTTTGCATATTAAATCCACTGCTTTACATACAAGCATCACTACTGCCTCCCTGTTTGGCCCACAATGGCCTTTCTCTTGTTCTAGAGCTAAGGAAACATGGCTATGTCTTTATGGACCTTGAAGTAAGTTGACCTCAGACCTCCCTAATCTCTGCCTCCGGGGCCCCACCCACCTGGGCAGGAGCAGACATGGTGGGAGGGAAGAGCCAGCGGCTCAGGGTGGGAGGCTTAGAAGGTGGGGAGAGGTGTGGGGACAGGTGAAGGGGCAGCTCGAGTTCCCCCAGCTTTACCTGGATGATGATGTGGTTACCGGCTAGTGGCATTAGGTAAGCTGGAATTCACCATCTTTCTTGGTGTGGGCACCTGTGATCTTGCAGCTGGTGGCCGGGGAAGGGCTGGAGGGAATAGTCTTGTGGTACTGTTCTCGCCAAGTTCCCATTCAACACCGTCCACGCCCTCAACAAGACCTCCACCCTTCACAGCCGGCAGGGGTGTCAGAGAGTCCTTCAGAGCCCCGCTTACGGCAGCCAGGTGATGTTGCTGGCCAGCACGTTGTTCACATCTCGGACCTCAAGGCCTGAGACTTGCTAATACTAGAGATCTATAAGAATTCCTGCATTTCCCACAGGAAGTAGCCAGGAAGGATCTGATGTCTCTTTGCCATATTCTGACATATCCCTTCTCCCACAGACACTGGACATCTCCTTTGTGAGGGGACCCCGGCCAGCCTGCTACCCCTCGGGTCACGGAGCTTCTGAAGGGGCGTTTCAGGGCATACGGGCGTCTTTGAAGATTCTGCTTTTCTGTCTCCAAGAACTTTTGTTTGTCCAACGAGAACCTGTTGATGTAGACTTTGACCACCTTGCGGTGTCCATGGGCTTCACCAGCAGCCTAAGTGACCCTCCTTCTTACTCTGCCCTGCCCGCACCTCATGATCATGGTTTCTGAGAACTTGGGAGATGTCTGGTTTGTGGGTTCTGAAGGACAGGATGTGGTCCTCCATGTACTTGGTGAAGAACTAAAGAGTGGTCAGAGTCACGGCCTCTCCCGAGGCAACCTTCCTCTCCGAACAGGACCCATGTGTTGATGTGACGCCTCTCAGCCACCTTCTGGAAGAGTTAGGCTGTATCTTATGGTGGGCATCTTTGCTTATACACTTGAACGTGCGGATAGAGATGGAGCTTCCGTGGGAGACTGGCGCTTGAGAGTTGAGACCAGCTTGTTTAGTCTCTGCATGTAGCCAAGGCTAGGCTCAAACGATTCTCCTGCCTCTGCTTTCCAGGTGCTGAGATGACAGGTGTGTGTGTGTGTGTGTATGAGATGCTGCATCTAGATTTAATCTCACACCTATGGCCTCTGCTTGTGTCTTGCCTCCCTGACCCCTGACCTCTTGAAAACTACCCCACACTTCACTGAGGGGTTCTCACCCACTTTCCAGCATGCCTAACGTATCTTGACATGTACTGGGTCTTCCTTTGCTTGGAGGATGACTTATGTCATCTCCCTAGGACTCTGTTTCACCTGCTCCAGGGTTTCGTCGTTTTTGTTTTTAGGAAGGGAATTGACCTCGGGACTTCCTGCAGGCTAGACAAGTCTTCTAAGACCAAGCCACGCCCCCAGCCCCTCACTGGAGGATTCTAGGCAGGGGCTCTACCACTGAGCCACGCCCCCAGCCCCTCACTGGGGGATTCTAGGCAGGGGCTCTACCACTGAGCCACGCCCCCAGCCCCTCACTGGAGGATTCTAGGCAGGGGCTCTACCACTGAGCCACGCCCCCAGCCCCTCACTGGTAGGACCTAGGAAGACACTCTACTATTGAGCTTCCCATTGGTGAGTTCTAGGCAAGTGCTCTAACAGAGGAGTCATGACCCCGTCCCAGGAATGGCTTTGAAGAGTACAGATCAAGAATCAGGCTTTCAAATCTCAAGACACCTAAACTACAGCAACAGCAGCAGCTGCAGGAATCACTCAGGAGCAAGTGGTTTGGTTGACTACTGGCCCCTGCTGTGTGCTCAAGGCTATTGTCACCCCAGCATCGCTTAGTAGCCTCTATCCCTGTACACTGACTGCAAAAGGGGCAAGCATTTTTCTCGTTGGGAAAATGCCGTTGGCCACCTCATTCTACAGGTGGCTCTGTTTCTATTGTGCCCTCCCCTCCCTTGTCACCTACCCCCCCTTCCCCCATCCCAGCCATAAGCCCCTTTAACTGTCAGGAAACCTGACCCTAAAGACATGGATGGTCCCATTACTAAGCGACACCACCAAGTATTTGCCATCTACCATGGTGGTTACCCGGGGCTTTTCCAGGCCATGGTATGCTGTTAGGAAGTCACCAAGAAGTGACCCCTTGGGATCCAGGATCACCACCTTGTTCACCTCTCGAAGGGTCAGAAATATGTAGCCCTTCTTATCCACAGAAACAGAACCTGGCTGGCAGCCATGTAACCCAGGACCTTTGTATTCCCAGATCACCTGACCCAGCCCATCACAAAAAACTACACTGTTCCGCTGCCAATCGGACCCCACAAAATTGCCCTGGGGGCTGGTGGTCAGGAACACCAGTGCCCGCTGGCCACGGCTGGCCTTGCCTCCGGGGATAAACCGGGTAGCCAGGCTGCCGTCTTTCTTGTACACCTCCACATGGCCTGCCACACTGACAGCCACCCTGTCCCCGCACGGCATCGCTGCCACAGCGTGGCTGGACTGCGTGAGGCTCAGGGACCGGCGCCATTGAACGTTCCCCTCGGGACTGATGAGATAGAGCTTAGCATTGGCGGAGAAAGCCACCGCGTTCTCCAAGGCAGCCACGCTGCACGGGGAACAACCCTCGGGGACCGGCACGGTGCCCTTGTAGTCGCCATTGAGGGAAAAGCGTTTCAAGACCCTGTTCTGCTCATCTGCCACCAAGATCTCCTGCGGGCCGTAGGGACAGAGCCCAGTGATACGTGGGGAGCGCTTATCCCCCGGCATCCTCGTGGGGAAACTCCAGGAAAAAACAGGCCGAGGGAGGAGGCCTGAACCTTCTAGGTTTGGCCTCAGGATGGGGCTGGGCTCCCGGGAAACGGACTTGCCCCTGCCTTTGCACTTTTTCTTCTTGTTCGGCCTGTTACCCCTTTCGATTAGAACCTCGTCGTCGTCTTGGGGGTTCTGGGCTTTGGCTTCTTTGGGAGTCAGGGGCCGGGCTCCATCCTGCTTCCCTATCTTGGTTCTATCTTCCCCTTGGCCTTCAGCTTCAGCTCCTCCTTGGGTACCAGCTCCAACCTTCCCACTGTCCTTCTGGGATGGTTTTGGCTCCTCAAAGGAGAGCCGGAGGAGGTGGCAGTTCCTGTCTTCCAGCCCAGGATGGAGCTCCAGCTGGGGCAGCACGCAGCGGGTGGGCCCAGACGTCCAGGGAGAGTCCTGTAGCTGGCGCAGGCGCTGTGTGATTGCTCCTTCCAGGGAAAGGATCTCTGCCTCGAGACCCAGGTTGAGCACCCGCCGGGCAAAGGCAGCAGCCGCCTTGGCCACCTGCTCCTGGCCCTCTATCTTGGTCAGCCTCTCCCTGGTGGCCTCCTCGGCAGCCTCCACAAGGGCCCGGAGTTGTCCCAACACTTCCTGCTTCTGGGCCAGCAGGGTCTTGAGGATTCGTTCAGCGGCCTCCTCCACCTGAATCGCCACACCGGCTGCCTGCTCTCGAAGCAAGGCCAGCGCCTCCTTTTCCGCCACCCGAGTGGCCTCCAGCTCCACCAGATTACCGTCCACACCCGCCAGTAGCTCCTCGAGGCCTGGCTTCCTGGAACGCACGGCTTCCGCCAGGGGCAAGCAGGGGTGATCAATATGGGGACCCAGGCGGCAATCCTTACAGAGCAACTGGGAACAAGGCTGACACAGGAAACAGAGGGCTTCCCCTGGGTGCTGGGGACACTGGGATGCCTGGCGTTCCCGAGCCTCCTCATCGTACAACCCGGCTCTATAACCCACCAAGTCAACTACGCGGTGTTTATGGGTCTGGCGGGAGCAGCGGTGCCCATCGGCACAGGCTTGGCATAGGTCATCGGCACAGTCCAGGCACCTGGCTGTGGCGGGTCCCCCGGAGCTCTTGCCTCCCACCAGAGGGCACAGAGCGCAGGTTGGCTTCCCTGAATGGTGGTCCCCAGGAGCTCTGGCCTTGACAAGATCCAAGAGCCCATTGACAAAGAAGTTGGTCTTGAAGGCGGCCACACCTTCGGCGGGTACTGGCACAGTCTCCCGACACTCCGGGCAGCGGACCTGGCCACAGATGTCTAGTTGGGCCAGACAGTCTTGGCAGTAGGTATGTAGGCACGGCAGAGTCTTGGGCGTGTGTAACTGCTCCAGGCAGATTTTACAGGCTAGGAAATCGCTGCTCAGAGCTTCCAGCAGGGTAGGAGATTTGGAGTCCATGCTATAAGGGAAGGGACAGAGGGCAGAGGTCAGAGGTACCTGGGCCACACCCCTAGCTTGGTCCTGTCTGTCCCCCTCAACAAACACACTTCATCCTGGCCGCTTCCCGCTTTCCCGGTGTCCACACTCACCTGGATGTTTGATAAGTTCTGGCTTTGGGTGGCACTGGATACCAGGGGAGAGAGGCCCTTCTTCCAATTTTGTCCTCTTTACAGACACTCACGGAACATAAACATGCAGACGCTGTAGGAAGTGCTGAGCCTGTGGGGAAAATGAGACCAGGTAGCCTCCAGACCTCAGGGATGGAGTAATGCAATTAGTAATGTACCAGGTCACGGGCCAAAGGTAGGTGTGCCCAAGCCCTTCCAGTCTCATGCAGCCCAGGCTGGCTCAAACCTGCCAAGTAGCCCAGGATGACCGTGACTTTCTGAACTTCCTGCCTCCACTTCGGGAGCCCTGGGATTACAGGTGTGTGCCAAAACAGCCAGTTTCTGTAGCACTGGGGAGGGAGCCTAGGGCTTCTTCCATGTTAGGCAAGCCCTCTACCAAGTCAGCCCCGCTCTTAGGGGTCTGTCTCCGAGCTTCTGTTCCCCCTGCCTCAGTCTCCTGAATGCTCACGTTACAAGCACATTCCACCACGGTCCTCTTGGATCGGGGTCCCGTTATGAGTGGGTACTGGGGCTCAAGGGGCAGCCAGTGAGGACACATAGGTCAGGTGCATGCAAGCGCTCTGAGTTTCGATGTTAGACGGGGTCCCGCAGACTTTGTCTGTCCATCTGTCTGGGAAGGTGTCCTGGGAGGGTTGGGGGGGCAACTTCCTGCCCCAGCTAGTCTCAAAAGTAGTCACAGATCAAGATGAAGGCTCGGGGAGAAGTTCATCTCCTTCCTTTTGCTGGACTTTGGGGTCATGAAGATCTGGCCTGACTCCTGGAGTTCACTAATTTTACCATTTCTTACCAAAAGCATTCTAGAATCATCTGGAGGAAAGGTATAATTCTCCAGCTCCCCAGAATAAAGAAAGCTGGTGGAATCCTAGCACTGAAACAGGCTAGCCTGGGTTACAAAGTGAGTTTTAGGACAGCCTGGGGCTACAACTGAGTTCTGACTGAGCTTGCCGGTACAGAGAGACCCAGCCTTCAAAAAAGAGGGGGTTTGGGAGAGAGATTGAGGTTGACATTGCACTTTTCTTTTCCCCAGTGTTGAGAGGGAAAACTCGGAGTGGGGGTGGGGGTGCGGTTGTCTACACTCAGGGAGTGTAGGATTCCGGGCACAGGGTGGGAGGTTGAGGGCAGGGCCTGGCCCCAAGCTTGTCCTCTCAAGCTTTCCTGGTTCCCTCTCCCCCCCCACCCCCTTTCCCTCTCCCGGGCTTTCTCACTTCCCTCCCCTCTCCCCTCCCCCAAGCCTCGTCCTTCTGGGTCCGGGTTCTTACCCCCACCCGCCTCCCCCGGCACTCCTTACCCTGCTACAGCAGATCTTCCGACTCTCCCAGCAGGACCCGGGGAGCCCCTAAATCCCGCTGCACCCCCGGCAGCTGACAACCTGCAAAAGAAACAAAACTGAAAGTAAGCGTTCTGTTGTGGTGCAACTTCCGTCCCCGGCTCGGGACAGCCACTCTGGGGCGCAAGCCCCGCCTTCCTCCCCACCCCACCCTGGGAGCCTCCCTCCCCCCTGACTGGGGCAGAAAGGCCAGACCCACCTCCAGAGGAGGTTCTGGGGGACCCCAGGCCAGGGCGTCAGCTTGAGTCTGTGTTGCTAACAAGACGCTGTCCCAGGATCTGTTTACTGGGTCAGGAGTGGCAAAGAATGACAGATGGGTGGTTGGCCAGTGGGCGAGGCTCCTCGAGAATCCGAAATTTCGCTGAAGCTGTGAGCCCCAGATAAGACCATCGTTTCCAGGGCTCAGCGCAGGCTTCCTGGAGGAGGCTCTATCTAGAGATGTGTTTGAGCAGGTCTCAGAGCTTTGGGGTTTTCGAGGGCTTTCTGAGAGCAACAGGTGTGTGTGGACAGGAAATGAGATCCGAAATCCTCAGCCTGCGGTGGTGGGGCACAGCTGTAATCCCTGCTGGGTTACAGGAAGGCCAGAGGTTCCAAGCTTAAAAAAAAAAAATACTGGGACATTGGAGGGAGGGACTGACGACATTGTTTCATGCCACAGACCAGTCAGTCAATCAAAATGAGGATAGGAAGACATTCAGGTGGTACCTGATTTGTCATCGTTCACCTTGTCAATCTTTCTACCTTTCTTTTTTCTCTCCCAAATGCCGGCTTCATGATGGTGTAAAAGCAACACATTCAGTAAAAACTGTATTTTTGTGTTTTTTAAAAAATGTATTTATTTAGTCAAAGTCTTATTAGGTAGCTTAGGCTAGCTTCGAATTCAAGATCCTTCTGCCCCAGCCTCCAGAGTGCTGGTTTTATGGGTGTGTTCCACCAGCCCATCTTTGGAATTTTTTTGGCCTAGGGGGGAAAATACTATTCTAAGGAGAAGGCCTGGAGAAAGCAGACAGCACCGAAAGCCAAAGGAAATTAAGGTCACATTGGGGTGCACTCACCCCATATGGCTCACACTGGTAGAAGGCTTGCTTGCTGTACATGCATGAGACCCTGGATTCCACCCACAGCACCTAATAAACTGAGGGTAACTCCAGCACTTGTGGGGCAGCAACTAAAAGATCAGAAGTTTGAGGTCATAGTCAATATACAGCAAGTTCCAGCCAGCCTGAGATACACGAGAAACTGTCTCAAACAAACAAAAGGACGTGGCTTCGAGCACAGGACAGCAAGGGTCCCTCCCTCCCTCACCTCTTGCTGAGAAGATTGCCAACTTGAGATATTTCAAATAACCACATTTAAAATAACTATGATGGCAATATGGCTCAGCGAATAAAGGGGACTGCCGCCAAACCTGAGGAGCAGAGTTCAACTCCCGGAACTCACGTCGTAGGAGGGAATTGGCTCCCATAAGCTGTTCTCAGATGTCCACACCTAGCCCATGAAACTTGTGTGCCCACACATATTAGTAATCGAGTTAAACTTTTAAATGTGTGAAGGCAGCAATGAGCCAGGGTTGAGGCTTAGAAAACAGGACCCAGTACAGCCCAGTGGGCCTGTGATTTTCAGGGGCTGTAGCAGACCCTTGTTCTGTAAACTGTCTTAATCCCTTGTGCAAGCTTCGTGAGCCATAGTTTTACCTTGTCAGTTTGTCTACCCGAGCACCCCGCTTCCAAACTACCCAGCAACCCCATTTACTGGTAAAGGGTGAAGAGAAAGAAGGGGGTGTCCTTAAGAAGCCCCTTGGATGGATCTGCCTGGCAGCGCTCAGAGAGGGAACACAGCCTGAACAGGACCTTGTCAGACTTGCTGTTTTCCGCCCTCCCTTCCTTTCTCTCTCTTCTTTTTTCTAGGCAGGGTTTCTCTGTGTAGCCCTGGCTGTTCTAGAACTCACTCTGTAGACCAGGCTGGCCTTGAACTCACAGAGATTCACCTCCCTTACCTCCGGAGTGCCGGGACTAAAGGTTTGTGACACTGCTACCACCTGACTTCTAGCCTTTTCTTTTCTGTCTTTTCCCTCTTTATCCCACTTCTCCTTCCCCCTTTCCCTCTCCCCTTTACCTTTCCTTTCCTTCCCTGACAGTCTTTACATAGCCCAGGCTAGCACGGCAACACTGTCTGGGCTTCTTGAGTTGAGAGCTCAAGGTTTGGGCCTCAGAGGACAAGTCTCCTTAGAGCTTCTCTCCTTCTACCCCTTCTACCACAGGGGTCCCAGGAATCGAACTCAGGTTGCCAGGCTTGGTGGCAAGCCCCTTTCTCCGCTGAGCCACTCATCACTCCCTCTTGGTTCTCTTCTGAAGAAGCTGTGAAAGCTGTGCATTATTGACCGGGAGGCCTTGCTCTTGTCTTCCTGTGCTGGAAGTGTCCACGAGCTCGCTCTGTAAGGACAGGAAAAGCCACCATTTCCTGCTTTGTCTGTCGGAGACAGGCTGTCCTGGAGCCCAGGCTGACCTCAGAGTCACTGTATAGCAGAGGCTGGCCTTGAACTCCTGATCTCCCTGTCTTCAGCCTCTGGAGTGCACAAATGCCCTTGGCTTCACTTACACGTTTCCGTGATGTGAGCATTGCTACCCTGGACAGTTTAAAGACGTCAATATGGAGTTGCAAAACAGGAATTCGGGATGAGACTCACAGGACTTTCCAACAAATACAAATCCACCCAAGGTACAGATTGTGGTCAGTTTTGTTAGCTGCATTTTTAAAATTATATATATATATATATATATATATATATATATATATATATATATATATGTATATATATATATATATATATATATATATATATATATATATATATATATATATTAATAATATATATACTGACACACCAGAAGAGGGCATCAGATCCCATTACAGATGGTTGTGAGCCATAGTGTAGTTGCTGGGATTTGAACTCAGGATCTCTGGAAGAACAATCAGTGCTCTCTAACCACTGAGCCATCTCTCCAGCCCCTATTTAGAGAAACGTCTTACTCACAGTTATTCGTTTCATGCGTGTATGTGAGCGTGTCCCTGCATGTGTGTGGAGATTGGAGTACAAACCACACAAATTGATTCACTTCTTCCACCATGTTGTGGGGCCCAGGGGCCCAAATGGAAGTCACCAGGCTCGGCAGTTTTAATTTTCATTAAAATTAAGAATATTTTCTAATTTACTTACTATTTTTTTTTGATCTACAGGTTATTAAAAGTATGTTGTTTAGATTTTGTGGTATATATGTAGTGTTTGTGTGTGTTTGAAAGAGAGATAGAGAGAGAGAGAGAGAGAGAGAGAGCGCCTGTGAGAACACCTGGGAAGTTACATGTCTGTGAGTTTGAGGCCAGCCTTGTTTACATAAAGAACTAGCTTCAGGACAGCCAGGGATACACAAAGAAACCCTCGTGTGTGTGTGTGTGTGTGTGTGTGTGTGTGTGTGTGTATGTATATACATGTACATATACACACACATATAGTTTGAGTCTATATAGCATCTTGTCTCGTGGGCAGAGACCACTGGAGTAGGTTAGATTTGCCTACCTGTCACAGAGAACTGTTTGCAACTATTTACTTATTTTTAAGATGGTCTTATACAGCCTAGGCTGCCTTCATTATTTCTATGTAGCCAGAGGTAGCCTTGAACCTGGGCTCTTCTGTCTCTACCTGTCAAGGGACTGGATTACAGGATTGCATGTGCGTCACCGTACCTGACCTACTGTTCTTCTTAGGCAGGAGAAATGACTTCCTGGAATATAAGGACAAGTCTTATATAAAAATGTTGGTACATACCTTCAACCTCGATACCAGGATCCCAGATCTCTGAGCTCCAGGTCATCCTGGTCTACACAGCGAGTTCCAGGAGAGTCAGGAGATGTAGACAGACCCTGTTAACAACAAACAAACAAACAACATGTTCTTCAGGGCTTGAGAGATGGCTCAGGTTAAGATGGCTGCTCTTGCAGAGGTCCCAAGTTCAGTTCCCCGCACTCACATGCTGACTCACAACCATCTAATGGTACTCTTTTCTGGCATGCGGATAGATCACTCATATACATAATAAATAAATAAATCTTTAAAAGCTGTTCTTCGAGGAGAAGGGATGTGCTTCAGAGAAACAGTGGTTTTCTCTATCTCCTGCCTGATCTCGGTAAAGATATTTCTTTTTAGGTAAAAATGGGTTTGGGGAGAGAGCTCGGTTGGCAAATGCTTGATGAGTAAGGGAGAATGTGGGTCCCAGAGCCCACGTGACTGACAGGTTTGGCATCAGTACTGGGAGGCAGGGCCTGGGGCCACACTTGTGAACTCCAGGCCAGTGAAAGACCTTGTCACACAGAGACACACCTTGGTGACACACGCCTTTAATCCTGGCACTCCATAGACAGAGGCAGGCAAACTCTGTGAGTTTGAGGCCAGCCTGGTCTACAGAGAAAGTTCCAGGACAGCCAGGGCTACACAGATCAGTTGTTCAAGGTCATCCTCAGCTACATAGTGGATTTGAGGCTAGCCTGGGCTAAAAGAGAGCAAGACACTGGCTCTCACCCACTGGCGTCTTTGCACACAACAAGCACAAAGGAAGTGAAAGGCAGCAGGAAGTGACCTAGAATAGTCTGTGATGGAAACAAATTTCCATTTTCTTAGTGAGAGGAAACTCTGACCCAGGGCGGGTTCTTGGTGAGTGGGTGGGGAGTTTTAGAGTAAAGAACACCTTTGTTGTTTTATTTCCTTTTTATACAGGGTCTCACCATGTAGACCAGGCTGGCCTGGAGCTCACAGAGATCCGCCTGCTCCTCTGGGCTGGGCTTAAAGGTGTGTAGCAGTTTTTATACTTTTTAGGGGTGCAGGTTACATCAGCAAGGCTACAGTTTGAACTTACTGGCTAAGCATATTGATTGACCTTTAAATCTATTGGCTAGCAAGCGTGACGCGCATTTGGACTCTACCTGAGGCTTTTCGGTACATTCTGAGAATTTCTTTACTCAAGAGTGTTCCTGTGGGTGGAGAATGGAACTTGTCTAGTCTTATCCCCAGGAGGGAGGGGAGGCTGTAAGGAGGGTGTGGGACTGTAAAAAACCCTTAGGGTCCCTCAAGGCCACCACGTGGGTCCTGAGGATCCTTAATTCTTGCAAAGACTTTTCTCTTCCAAGGTTTATTTTCCCTTTGACTCTGGGGCTTCCTCTGCATCTTGATGTTAGGTGTTAGTTAAGGAGCTGTGCAGGGAACTCCACCCGAGGCTGTCATTCTCTGCCAGGTGACAGGGTTAGGGATCACGTGTCTCTCACGCACACCTAAACAACCTCTCTCTTATTTCTCATTTCCCTTCCATGTGGCTTACCAGTGTGTGCACCAGGAACCATCATCACAAAGAACCCGCCCAGGGCCCACACGTTGGCTCAGCAGGTAAAGGGGCTTGCCACCAAGAAAAGCAACCTGAGTTCGATCCCCAGGACCCACACGGTGGAAGGAGAGAACCAACCCATGCAAATTATCCCCTGATGTCCACATGTGTGTGGTGGCACTCGTACACTCCTCTCCCATAGGAAAATAAATGTAATCATAAATAAGGTAAAATAAAACTTTTAAAACATATTTACATGTTTGGGGGTAGTCATGATGAAAATAGCACAGAATAAAATGATCTTATAATGCTCATTTAAGGATTTAAAAATGACACATCATTTCTTTCTTTTGTGTGTGTGTGTGTGTGTGTGTGTGTGTGTGTGTGTGTGTGGTCCAGGTTGGCCCACGACGCTCCTTTGAAAGTCCAGCTAAGACCTGGTGTGATACGAGCCTGTAATCCTGACACTTGGAAGGTCGATTAATAAAGGGAATACGATGCTATCCTGGGCTTAAAAAAATCAGGCCTGAGGCTAGAGCCCTCAACACGAACAAAAACACGAACAAAACCAAAATAGAACAGAAATCAGCACCTGAGTTGCTCTTCTGGGCAAAGCCATCTCCGGGGAAGATCTGAAACCATCGACTCCAGAGCTGTGTTTACCACCATTGCCCACCAGAGGGCGCGCGGCACCTTCCCAAGCGGACCCCACCCTCGTTAAAGAGACCGCCGTCCCGTCCCCCAACTAACAAACCATAACGTCGCCATGGCAACGCTGCCTTCGGTGTGTTTTTCTCCATCAATTGGCTTGGGACAGAACGACTCCCCTCCGAGAGGCTCCTCTGGGGACACTCACAGGGGTTCAGAGAAGCTTCCAGACAACGGGCCGTGGGGTGTGGCTCAGAGACAACCCGGAACCACACCCACTTGGCACCGAGTCCACACCCGTAGTCAGCACTGGCGAGGCGAGAGGTCGGAAATCCAGGGTTACCCCCAGCTACACACCAAGTGTAAGGGCAGCCCGAGCTGGGGCCCCAATTAATCCTACACCGGACGGCCGAGGATCATCATAAATCAAGGACATCTAGGATTACGTAGCGAGTTCCAGGCGACACACGGCTCAAAGCTAAACCTTGTCTCAAAACCCAAACCAAAACACACACACGCGCGCACACACTTACACACGCACACACACACACACACACACACACACACATACACACACACACACACATGCACTTCACAGACGGCCATAGAGCAGTGCGGAGGTCTGGGGTGTCTGCAAACCTTTTCCATCTCTACCTCATTTGTAGGCACCCTGGGCTGGGGCTCAGTTTGTAGGGCACACGTCTGTCGTACATGGAGTCCCCGGTTCTCGTCCATAGTGCACCTTAAACCGGGGAACGTGGGTGGGTGCCCGTGAGTCCAGCACTTAGTGAGATCAAGGCCAGCCTGGGCTACATAAGACTGTCTGGAAAAAGAAATATTTCACCTCTTTCAACTGTCTGGACACCAGGCCCAACGTCACACCCGCATCTCAGTCACCAAGACCCCGCATCTCTCTGCTGACGACTGACGTTGACAGGATTCAGAAACACCTCGGTCTGGGCCTGGATGTAATGTGACCCCCGCCGCACACTCCAGCCGTCCCATCCGCCCCACCACGTGGAGCTTGATACACCCTCCTGCCTGAATCGCTTTTGTCAGGCGGTGAGGGACGGGCTGAGTCCCAACAGAGTGGAAAAAGCCCTGTGCCTGTGGTTGAAAACCACACCTTCAAATTAGTGTGTGTCTGTGTGTGGGGGTATGTGTGTTTGTGTGTATGTGTAGCTTGGTGTGTGCGTGTGTGTATATGTGTGTGTAACTCAGGCTATGCAGCCAGAGCCTTTATCCGCTGGGCCATCTCACCGTCCAAAGCTCATTCCTCTGTAAGCTTTCTTTAATATCAGTAGATGGGGTCCAAGAGGCGGCTCAGTGTGTAAGACGCTTGCGTGAGGACCAGCGTCGGGTTCCCAGCTTCCGGGTAAATTCCCAGAGGAGCAAAAATGTCTGGACGATAATCCCAGGGCTGAAAAAAGCAGAGACAGGAGGTGCCCAGAGCAGGCTGCCTCGGCCTGTTATAGACGAGCTCAGGGTTCGACACGTAGAACAGAGAACATCGGAGAAGACACATGACATTAGCCTCTTGACTCCACACACACACACACACACACAGACACAAACACACAGACACACACACATACACAGACACACACACATACACACAAACACAGACACATACACACACACACACAGACACACACACACATAGACACAAACACAGACACACAAACACAGACACAGACACACACACACACTCTCTCTCTCTCTCTCTTATAAAAACAGAAACAATTGTCTTAAAAGGGAGGACTCGGTGTCAGATTGGACTCTGACAGGACTCAGCTGTGTCCCCCCCTCGGGACACAGACTCTGCCCTGAACTTTTCACACCGCAGCCCCTTTGGCTTCTCCTTGACCTCTGTTTCCCTGGTGGCATCTGACTTTCGACTCTGGTGCGTCTGACTCAGGCTTCCCGGTAATGGCTCCGAGTGTTCTCTGACCACACTTGGCTCAGGCAGTTTTCTGAAGTGGGCTCTATGCTAGGCCGGCACCCTCAGCTGAGCCACATCCTCAGTTTATCATCCTGACCCTGGAGTTCACGGTATTTTTATCTCTGTTTTCTTCTCGTCATAATTCCTCCCAGAATGAGCTCATCTGGTTTTAAACTCCAATTATGTTGTATCTTTTATTTTTTAAAAAAAAAAGACTTAGTCTGCTTTCTGTGACTATAACGAAAGGCACGAGGCAGAGCAACCTTATAAGGGAAAGAGGTTTGTTCTGGCTCACGGGTGTGGAGGCACAAGGGTGAAGGAGACAGGGAGCCCAGACATGCACCTTCTGGTTTCTCTCTCTTCCCACAAGTCCCTGGAATTAACCGTGGAGACCGATCTACCCTAAAGACCATAAGTCAGGTTAGGCTTTTGTTACCAACGGTGAAGTCTGCAGCGGTTGCACAGGTGATACATAGACAGCAACGTCTCACCTAATGTTTCCTCACACCATCAAAGATAAAGATCCGCAAGCCGGGGAGACGGCTCAGTGGGGAAGGTGTTTTCCATGTGCGAGGACTCAGCCCCTCCCTGACACCATTGTGATCCCAGTTTGCCGGCATGACGGTGGGAGGCAGAGGCAGGCGAGGCCCCTGGAAGCTTCTGGACCAGTTGGCCTGTGTACACACACTCACACACACACACTCACACGTACACAACACACTCACATACACACACTCACACACACACTCACACACAAACATGGGTGTCCACATCATCTCTACGAAGGTTAAGTAAATAAACAAATAATTCAAATAAATAACTGAGATCAGTGGCGGGGAGAGAGGGAGAAGTGCACTTGTGCGTTGTGCAGGCAGAGGCCGTAGGTTAACCCTGGGTCCGTTGAACGGTGTCTCCCTCTTTATTATTTGTGTTGAATTCAATTAGGTTTGTTTTGTTCTGTTTCCTGTTGCTGTGATTAAAAAAAACAAAACAAAAACAAAAAAAACAAAACAAAACAAAAAAAACCCTGATGAAAGTAAGTCACGGAAGAAAGGATTTATTCTGGGTGACATCCAAGGGCGCACGTCATCGCGTCACACGTCATCACGGTCAGGAATCCGGGAGCGATGCTCACCATTGTTCCACCGATGAGCCAGGGGAATGGTGCCGCCCAGTCTTTCCTCTCCAGTCAATGCGCCCGAGGCCTGTCTCGAGGCCCATCTCCCGGGTGACGAGAGTCTGTCACGGCCACAGCCACCTCCTGACTCCCTAGTGCCTCCCCCGTCTTCTCAAAGCAAATGTCGCACCCTCCATGCGGTTTCCTTCAAGGTCCCTAGACCTGGGACTCCACCCAATGCCTGCTACACAGACATCTTACCGTCTTCCCCTTCGTCCTGTCTAGAGTGTAACTCCACCCCACTTCCTCCAGGAAGCCTTCTGGGATACAGCCGTTCACAAACAAATCTCTTGCCCAAGTCAACGGGGTTCTTACGCAGACCTCAGACTCCTCCTTCCCTGGCGCCTCCATCGCCCCATCCCACCCCACTCACCCCTCCGTCTGGCTTGTTAAGCCACCATCACTGTTAATTGAATCACTGCCCCCTCTCTCAGCTCTCCGCCTTCTTGAGCACAGGCCTCCCACATCCTTCCACTGGAAGGAAACTGGCGAAAGGAATGGACAGCGGGGCTCCTTTCTCCATCCCGGGGACCTGGGCTCTGTCAATCCAGCTTCTCCTCCGTCTCTGGGTCTTTTCCGGTCGCACTCCGGCAGAGGGAGGTTCAGAGTTTATCCTGAAATAAACAAGCTAGAGGGATGCCAGCGGCCGACACCCCGCAGTCTGTGCAGAGAGGGGACAGTCGGAGGAAAAGTGTCAGGTCCCTGAGTCCATTAACCATGTGGCTTTTAGATGGGGGGAGACCCCGCGTAACCCGGGAGGCCGATGCGCCTCTGTAGATGGGGTTTAAGTGACACCCCGGGTGGGGCAAATCCGACTCCGATGATCCAGACGCGGGGGGCAGGGCGGCAGCTGAGCCGCCAGACGGGGAAGGAAATTTACAGCCTGTGCGGGAGCCAGAGAAAGTGGAATTGAACTTGGGCGATAATCAGTCTGATTAGGTTTGTGCCTCCTGGAGGGAGGGAGGGAGGGAGGGAGGAAGGGAGGGAAACCGGGGGGGGGGGGGGGCTGGCGAGCACAGAGGTGCAAACCCCAGAGGTTTCCTGAGGTCAAGAGCGACTGGAGGGCTGGAAGGTGGGGTGGGGGGGGCCCTTACCTGTACCTGCGATCCCCAGCGCGTGGGAGAACGAAGCGGGAGGATTCGTTCAAATGCTCTAGAGGCCCGTCTGGGTTCCAGCTGGGACCACACAGAAAGAACTGCCCCCCCTCCCTCCAATTCCCCGAGAATAAAGGAACAGTGTTGGGTGCGGGGGGGGGGGGTGTCGGGGACCCGCCTCCCCCTGTTGGCTCCCAAGGCCGCGCTGGCTGCTGCCCTGAAGAAAGACTCAGGATCCCTCAGCAGAGCAGGTGTGATGGGTCCTACTTGGGAGACTGAAGGCAAGAGGATGGAAGAAAGTTAAAGGCCAGCCTAGGCTACCTAGTGAGGAGACCTTGTCTCAAAAGGCAAAAAAAAAAAAAAAAAAAAAAAAAGGGCTGGGGGCGTGGCTCAGTGGTAGAGCCCCTGCCTAGAATCCCCCAGTGAGGGGCTGGGGACGTGGCTCAGTGGTAGAGCCTCTGCCTAGAAGCCCCCAGTGAGGGGCTGGGGGCGTGGCTCAGTGGTAGAGCCCCTGCCTAGAATCCCCCAGTGAGGGGCTGGGGACGTGGCTCAGTGGTAGAGCCTCTGCCTAGAAGCCCCCAGTGAGGGGCTGGGGGCATGGCTCAGTGGTTAGGGTGCTAAGCATGGGTAAGGCTCTAGTTTCAATCCTCAGCTCTGGGGGAAGAAAACCAAAACCCAAGCCAAAGCACCTTCATAAACAGTCCCCACCACATCTTGCCGGCCATCTCTGTGTCCTTGGCTTGTGTCCTCATTACCTGCCTCATCCGGTCTTCCGTGTTAGCCGGCGTCAGCAAACACAGACACCCTCTTTAGGCAAGAACACCTCTTGGACTGGGGTCCTCTCTCTTTTAGTCTGAGCCTGTCTGTTTGCTGTCGTTGGTGTTTAAATCTCGGAGGCAGGATCTCACCACGATGCTCAGGCTGTTCCCGCCCTTACGGCCATCTTCCCTCGGCCTGCCAGTCTCCCTCCACTGTCTCTTTAGCACTGTGGGCGAATCGCTGGTCTCTGCCTCGGATGCCCTTATTTATGGTACAGCGGTCACTCCGCTTTTCACATTTAGTCGATGGGTATCGTGCGCATGTCTTCGTGCAGGGGGAGAGCTCAAGAGTCAGCTCACAGGACTCAGTAGTTCTTTCTGTGGCGTGGGCCTCAAGAGTCGAATCTGGGTTCTCAGGCTTGGCAGCACGTGCCTTTACCCACCGAGTCATCCCGGTCGCTCCATTTTTACAAGTGCAACAGGGTCTGGGGGAAGTGAGCTTCCCACATTTACCCAGGGGGCCAGTGGCTGCTTGACTGAGTGTATGGGGGTAAACAGGGAAAGGCGTCAACAGGGATCATGGGAGGTAGAGGTGGATCATGGGAGGTAGAGGTGGATCATGGGAGGTAGAGGTGGATCATGGGAGGTAGAGGTGGATCATGGGAGGTAGAGGTGGATCATGGGTGGTAGAGGTGGATCATGGGCGGTAGAGTTGACACCCCACTGAAAGTCCTTCTCTTGGTGTGGTGGTTCATGCCTGTAATCCCAGCACTCAGAAGGTAGAGGCAGGAGGATCAGAATAAGTTCAAAGCCATCCTCAGCTACATGTCAAGTGGGAAACCAGCCTGGTCTACAAGAGACTCTGTTTCAAATGGGAGGGGAAAGAAGAGGGGGAAAGTCTCCCTCCCATTTCGTGGATGGGCAGGCTCTTGTTTTATTCATCTGCATGTGTGCATGAGTGTGCATGCATGAGTGTGTGTACTCACATGCATGAATGTTCCACAGCTTTCTGGACTTGTCAAGTGTGACGGTTTGCATATGCTTGGCCCAGGGAGCGGCACTATTAGAAGGTGTGGCCTTGTTGGAGGAAGTGTGTGTGTGTGCGGGGTGGGCTTGGAGACACTCCTCCTAGTTGCCTGAGGATGCTCAGTCTGTTCCTGGCTTCCTGTGGATGAAGATGTAGAAATCTCAGCTCCTGCACCATGCCTGCCTGGATACTGCCATGTTTCTGCCTTGATGATAATGGACTGCACCTCTGAACCTGTGAGCCAGCCCCAATTAAATGTTGTTATTTATAAGAGTTGCGTTGGTCATGGTGTCTGTTCACAGCAATAAAACCCTAACTAAGACAGCAAGGAAGGTCAAAGACAACCAGCAGGAATTGGTTCCCTCCTACCCTGTGGGTCCCAAAAATCAAGTTCAAATTGTCAGGCTTGGCAGCAGGTGCCATTACCCGCTGGCCCATCTTGCCCGTGAGAAGCAATTCTTAAAGTGAAGACATCTAGATTCAACAGGCTACGAGTTTCGAGAGTAAATGCGAAATGAACGTCGTGTAAGCTGCGGATTTTCTAAGGGAGAGACTGAGAAACTGGCCGGTGCCTGCGGATGCTCAGGGTGCACACGAGGGGGCAGCAGAGTCCAGGCTCTGAGCTTGGGCTCCACAGTGGCTCGAAGCCTTCTAAGGGCGGAAGAATAGAAAATGAACGGCCCTTTCCTTGCCAGGCGACGCCTTTAATCCCAGCACTCAGGGAGCCCGTGGATCTCTATAGGTCAGATCTACGCAGCCTGATCTACGCAGCGAGTTCTCGGACGGCCAGGGCTACGCAGTGAGACACGGTCTCAGAAAATAAGTAAAGAAGGGGACGGGGGAGATGTCAGCAGTTAAGAACATTGGCTGTTCTTCCAGAGGACCCGGGTTCAGTTCCCACAGTATCCACAGGGCAGCTCACAACTGTCTGTAACTCACACACTCCCTCACACAGACATACTGCGGGCAAAACCACCAATGCGTGTAAAAATGAAATAAATAGAACTGGACCATCCCCAAGGATTGGGGGAGGGCGCGCTGGGTAAAGTGCTCACTGTACAAGTGTAACGACCTGAGTTAGGACCCAGCGTCACATACAGGTGGCCCAGCAGCACCTACCTGAAATCCAGTGTTCCTGTGTGGAAATGGGAACCAGGGGTGGGAGATGCCTGGAAGCCGGTGGCTCTGCTGTCTGGCACAGGCAGCTGTGAGCAGGAAGATAACTCGGCTCACCTAAGATGGGGGAGAAGTCGGGGGACACCGGAGGTTCTTCTCGTGGCCTCTGTGGCTCACGTGTGGCTGCATTTCCCCCACACAGACCTCAGTCACACATTCACAAAGCTAAAGAGAACCACATTTAAAACATGTCTAACAGGCCAGTGAGACCAGCACAGCAGAGACATGTGTTTCCTGCCAACCTCACAGCCTGAGTTCAGTGCCCCAGACCCACTTGTTATAAAGAGAGAACCAACTTCCATGAGCTGTCTCCTGACTGTGTGTGCACCTGTGCGAGCCTCTCTTCGCAAACACAAATCCATGTGACAATAAAACATCTCCGAACTGGTCAGACGTGTGGCAGCACAGCAGACCCGAGGAATGATCTAGTTCTTGTAAGGCAGAAGGTCAGACTGGATCCAAATGGTCACATGGTTCCCCACAGTGCTGAGGAGAGAACTGGAAATATAGGGCTCCCATCTTTTAGGAGCTCTGCCAGGAAACATGAGCTTTGTCCTAGGGAAAGTGGAGAACCCGGGTTGATTTCTTAATTTATCGTTATTGTGTGTGTGTGAAGTGTGAGTGCATGGATGCAGTGTGTGTGTGTGTGTGTGTGTGTGTGTGTGTGTGTGTATGTGTGTGTGTTCGTATGCTGAGTATGTTTCCATGTTTCCGTGTACACACACACACACACACACACACACACACACAGGGAGACCAGAGGAGAAAGTCAGGTGACTTGTTCCCTCACTTTGATTCCTTCAGACGAGGCCCTGGGTCTGCAGCTGGGGTCCTGGACAATGTGGGTGGCCATGCACAGCCTTTATTTTTTAAATATTTATTTTTTTAAGACAGGTCACTTCGTATGACTCTGCAGTGGCTGGTTTTGCGTCAACTTGACACCAGCTGGAGTTATCACAGAGAAAGGAGCCTTGGGGAAATGCCTCCATGAGATCCAGCTGTAAGGCATTTTCTCAACTAGTGATCAAGGGGGGAGGGCCCCGCCCATTGTGGGTGCTGCCATCCCTGGGCTGGTAGACCTGGGTTCTATAAGAAAGCAGGCTGAGCAAGCCAGGGGAAGCAAGTCAGTAAGTGACATCCCTCCATGGCCTCTGCATCAGCTCCTGCTTCCTGACCTGCTTGGGTTCCAGTCCTGACTTCCTTTGGTGATGAACAGTAATGTGGAAGTGTGAGCTGAATAAACCCTTTCCTCCCCAACTTGCTTTTGATCATGATGTTTTGGTCCCAGCAATAGAAACCTTAACTAAGACAGGCTCTGACTGGCTGGAACTCACAGAGATCTGCCTGCCCTGTCTCCCCAGTACTAGGAATAAAGTTTTGAGGCACCGTATCTGGAAACCACAGCTTTTTAAAAGCATTTAGTAATTTTAATTATGTATCTGTGTCTGTCTATGTATGCATGCGTGTGCACATGTGAAGATCACAGAGTGTGTGGGTTGATTCCCTATCAGCTCTGCTTTGACAGAAAGTACCTTTAGCCACCGAGCTATCTTACCAGTTCCCCTCTCTTGCTTAACTCCGTTTCTGGGGGGTTTCAACTCAAGTCTTCATGTTTGCCCCAAAAGTGTTCTTATCCCCTGAGCCATCTCTCCAAACCCCAGAGAGCTTGGTCCTCTTTCTGTCTCAGCTGTGTGAACAGACGTGGTCCCATGTGGTGCCTTTCCTGGGTGAGGATGTTCTCTCTCGTAGTGTTAAATGACATCCTGGAGGGAGGAGGAGGACAGAGAGCCCAGTACACGTCGTCTAGGAACTTGTGTCATGTGGCAGCTAGGGAAAGTTCTAGAATCTGCAGAACTTGCAACCAATTTGCTTTGTTTGCTTCTAGTTATTGTAAGCATATGTGGGGGTGGGAGAGACTGACTGCTCTTACGGAGGACCTTGAATCCGCTTCCCGGTACGGGAACAAAAGACTCACAATAAAAGCCCGTTACTCCAGTCCAGAGGATCTGATGCCCTCTTTTGACCATCACGGGTAATTTCACTCATGTACACACACACACACACACACACACACAGAGAGAGAGAGAGAGAGAGAGATGCACACATGAATAATTAAAAACAAAATAAGTCTTAAAAATAGAATTGTATTTATTATAATAAGGAAAACTAGAATGCAACAAAATAAAAGCTTTAAACATCCCAAATCAGAGAAGGAACCGAAGTGACCGTGACCTCGTGAAGACAGACGTCTGTGTTGTGGGAACCGGAGCGAATTTTCCCGCCGTGAGTCGGGCGCTGTCCTCGGTGCTGATCGCGGCCCGACCCTGGTTGTGGCGTCCGCGGAGGTGGGCGCTGCGGTTCCCGCGGTGTGTGTCTCCGGCATCGTCTGTCTGGAGCCCATTGTTCTAACCGCAGGGTCTGTTTCCCAGTTAGTGTCCATGGGGCGTTCCCAGCCTAGGGCGTGTTCCACCCGCTTTTCCTCGGTCCTCGGCTCCACGCAAAACCACGTTTGTGTTAATATTTACAACGATGTCATGACTACTTGGGGCCTCTGAATATGGATCTGAAAGAGGAACAGAAACAGATGAGGGCTGAACACAGGAGAAATCAAGTTTGGGAAGCATGTAAGAATTGAGCCTATAGAAAAAAAATAGAGTCTCACTGTGTATCCCTGGATTGCTTGGATCTTACTCTTTAGACCTGTCTCCTGCGTGCTGGGATTAAATATGTATGTTATGCTGGTCCCACATTTGATTTCATAAGTGTGTGTATGTGTGTGAGTGTGCGCGCACATGTGCACGCGTGTATATGGAGGTCCAGGAACAACAAATGGGAACCAGTTTCCTCTTTCTACCATGTGGCATCTGGGATTTGACCCAAGTCACTAGGCTCGTTGGACAACCATCTTTAGCCACCAAGGTGTCTTGCCTGCCCGGGAATCTTGTTTCTTTGAGTCTCTCTTCCTGGCCAGGTGGGCTGATCTCATCTTCACCCCACGGCTTCTCCTGTCCTCAGATATCCCACACTTTGAAATGAAATGTTTGCAGACCAAGTCTCACGTAGCCCAGGCTAGCCTTAAACTCACGCCATAGCCAAAAAAAAAAAAAAAAAAAAAAAAAAAAAAAAAAAAAAAAAATGACCATGAATTTCTGATCCTCCTGCTTCTACCTCACCAGTGCTGGAGTGACAAGCCTGTCCCAGCAGCTTATGAAAGAGCGGCACGGAGACCAGGGTTTTGTGCATTTAGGTAGGCGCTCTGCCAACTGAGCCCCGTGCCCAGCAGTAATCTATAATTTAAATGTTATAATGACTTGGTGATATACACCCATAACCCCAGCAGTCAAGAGGCTGGGGCAGGAGGAACACAAATGTGAGGCCAGCTTTGGTTAAACAGTAAGACCCTGTTTCCAAACACAAAACAACCAAGCAAATAAATAAAATAATAATAAAAATAAAAAATTCTTTAAAAAAAGAAATTTATTTATTTTACGTGTATTAGTGTTTGCCTACATGTATGTAAACATGCATATGCATGCCTGGTGCTTTTGAGGGCCATATCCCCTGGTGTCAAATTCCCTGGAACTGGAGTAGGATGGCTGTGGGTGCTGGGAACCAAACACAGTCCCCGAAAGAGCAATGGCTTGTTTCACCACTGAGCCTCCCCTCCCCCACACAAGATTAACTTTTAAATTTCTAGGTATCAAGGACACACGTAAAGCCCAGAAAGAAACAGAGTCTGAAGCCGGGGTGGGGGGGTAATTACTGAGTTCCTCTCCCCCAACGCCTGCCCTTGTGAGTAAAACCACTGAGCTGTGATCCAGAGACCACCGCCTGGACCAACAGGCAGTGGCTTTGCTTGACTGAGGATCCTACCAGGTAAAAGGAGCCGTGGGGGGCTCAGGGTACAGGAGGGTGAGGTTCCTCTGGGTCACTCTCACCTTGCCTTCAGGGTTTATGTGGCTGAGGGAAGGCTGGAAGTTGCTGTACACAGAGTCCAAGGCAAAGCTGTTTTCTCTCTCTGCGGGAGGAAGAAGTGGGAGACGGGCATTTAGGAAAACAGACGTTCACCATTTCTTCCCGCCCCACTGATGGGGAGGGGTTCATCCCACAACCACGGAACCAACACCAGTGGGAGTGTGGCAGACCAAGTGCATCAGTTGCGTTGATATGAGATACACAGAACGCACACAGACACACTGGAGTTGAACTTTAGAAGTCTACTTCTTCCTGCCTCCAGAGTGCTGGAGTTAAAGGTATCCACTACCGGGCCAGCCATTTCCCCCCTTTTTCTCCTGGAGACATGGTTTCATGCATCCCCGGCTGGCCTCAAATTCACTGTGTAGCTGAGCATGACTTTGACTCCTGATTGTCCTCTCTGCTTGGAGTTTGCAGGCACCGCCACCTGTGTGGCACTGGAGGTCAACTCCACGCATGCTGGGCCAGCGCTGTACCCACGGACTCAGACCCTCAGCCCTATTTCTAGAAATCATAATGCTTGCATTTAGCAATATACAATGTTAACTTCTTTTCTGAGATGCAAGTCACTTCTCGATGAGAAAACTCACTCCTGGGTCCTCATTTATGCTCCACAGGTATAGCTCTACGCTCTAGAGAAACCAAACCAGGAGTTGGCTCTACGCCTCCCCTGGGGTGCTGCCGTACAATCCCCATGTTGTATCTGACCCGGGTTCCCGGTAACCCCTTGGATACGGCTCTACGTGATCAGAGATGGGAAATGATCCCAGGAGCTTCCCTGGCTCTTCTGTCTCCCACCCTTCCTATTATTCTTAGTGTGAGCTCTACAGATGGCCAGTGTACCTTCATTGTGTTCAAAGCCAACGTTGTGGTTGGCTCCGGGAGAGGCTGTGCCTTCCTCTTCGCCCCACTTGTACATCTGAGACACTCTGGACCTTTGCCTGTTGGGAGGAAGCACCATGGAATCCAGTGATGATCACAGATAAAGGACAAGGACCCAAGATGAGCTATACCTGTGCTTCCGGCAGCCACCGTCTCCCTCGAGGAGGGAGATTTGCTGAAGGACAGAACCGAGGAAGAGGAGGAAGAGTGCGCAGGCTCCTTACCTTCCTGCCTCTCTTCTGAAGCGGACTGAGAGCACAAGGAGGATCACAACAATCGCCAGCAGCACCGCCACCCCGGTTCCCACGAGCCCATACACCAGGCTTTTCTGGACGCCCCAGTCACAGTTTTCCCCACTGTACCAGTGAGTGTCCGTGGACAGGCAGCTGAGACAGAAGAACGGACAGAGAGGAGAGAGGAGTCAGCCATTGCTCCGGCCTCATGGGTACCCAGCGAGGTGCAAGTTTGAATGGAGCTCTGAGGACCGGGTGACAGGCCTAAGACTCTTCAAGCAAATCCTACCAGGGGCCCAGTTACCGGCCTTCGCCCCCAGCACTAGTCTGGACCGAGGCAGTTGTTCTAACCCTGTTTCCTTCATCTACACCCCAGGCTGGCCCGGCTGCCTCCTCACCCGGTGTTTTCAGTTTATTTGCAAACATCCTCCCTCCGTTTCTGACGCGGAGCCGGAGCCCGTCTTTCCTGCCTTAAGCTGCTCTCTTGGTTGCCTTTTCTTTCCTGATCCACCTTGAATCAGCTTCGGAGTCTCTGCTCCAAGAAGCTATCTCAGAGTAACCACTAAGTTCTGTGATTTGCTCCTTCCGTAACCACTGACTTGTGTGTGTGTGTGTTGTGTGTGTGTGTTGTGTGTGTGTTGTGTGTGTGTGTTGTGTGTGTGTGTTGTGTGTGTGTGTTGTGTGTGTGTGTTGTATGTGTGGTGTGTGTGTGGTGTGTGGTGTGTGTGTGTGTGTGTGGTGTGTGTGGTGTGTGTGTGTGTGTTGTGTGTGTGTTGTGTGTGTGTGTTGTGTGTGTGTTGTATGTGTGGTGTGTGTGGTGTGTGGTGTGTGTGTGTGTGTGTGTGTGCTGTGTGTGTTGTGGAGGTTAGAGAACTTGCAAATGTTGGTTCTCTCCTCCTGCCGTGGGGATCCCAGGAATTAACTCAGGCTTGGTGAGAACCTTTTCCCCTTTACCCACCTTGTCTTCTGAGAAGGAGTCCCTGTGTCCCCTGTTAGCCTAGGAGCCTCCTGAAGCTGGAACATGGCTTATTCTGTCCTGGAGATTTTTTCTTTCTACCAGGTTTCTGACCCTCTTTAGTCACCCTGGACTTGGCCACACACACCTTTAACTCACCCCACCCAACCCGATTCTTTCACAACTGTATACTTTGAAGAGATGACCTTGGCCTCCCAGAGAGGAGCTACCCCATGGGCAAGGCGGGGACTCACAGACACTGGGGGCCACTTCGCTGCATCTGACATTTGCCGTAGTTGCAATTCTTGGAGACATCGAAGCCCGAGGAGCAAGGCGTGACGCAGTACCACTTGTTGCCCCTGAGTCCCAGGGTGACATACTGTGCCAAGTCCTCTCCAGCCTCCTTCTTGCACCTCTCTGAGAGGGGGACATGAGAGAACGGCTAAGAATTAGGAGGCCAGGCACAGTGCCCGCCCCTCTGCCTCTCCAGCTTTTCCCAGAACCATTCACTTCCTGTTACATACCCTCTGGACTGTCACCGACTGTAATGTTGGTTTGCACCCGGGTGGCACTTGGGTTGAAACACAGTAATGCTGTGAAGAAGACACAGAAAAGTCCTTTACCGCAGAGGCTCTGTTGTGTGTGTGGGGAGGGGGAGGACAAAACCTGTGCGGTTGTGTAAGTGTGACATGTTCTCGGCAGGGTTGTGTTTAGACATCTGGTTTCCAGATGCTGCTGCTGTGTGGGAAGGTTGTAGGACCTTTCGCTGGAGGTCACGGGCTTCCCTGAGACAGGCTGGAAGGTTATGGACCGACCATGTCGCTCTCCTCTGAGCCTTCTGCTCTGAGGGTTTTGTTTGTTTATTCATCCATCTATTTATTTAAGACAGGGTTTTGCTGTGCACGTGGCCCTGGCTGTCCTGGGACTCAGAATGTGACCAGGTTGGTCTCGAACTCACAAAGATCCTCCTGCCTCTGACTCCCCAAGGGCTGACTTCAAAGACATTCACTGCATAGGCCAGATCAGAGTTTCCCAAGGAATGGCAGATAGCTTCGGCTATCACGGGGCTGCCGCAGGACAGGCCTTCCTATCCCGGGGACACTGTATCCTCCCAACCAGGAGCTAAAGAAATCCTCCATCTTTTGAGTTGTTTCCGCCAAGTTTGGCCACAACCCTTTTCACTAGTAGGTGTGGACATAGAGAACTGCAGGAAGGGTGTCAGACTTCTCCTCCTCCTCCTCCTCCTCCTCCTCCTCCTCCTCCTCCTCCTCCTCCTCCGAGGATCCTGTGGCCCCTCTGCCCAAATCCACACACTCCTCATGCGATGTCCCAGCATCCATCACCCCCATCTGTCCCAGTCCCCTTGACATGGACGCTCTGCAGAAATTCTCCGTCCTAGGCTGCTCTGCACCCTCCCATCCAAGGCGATCTTGGAGCGAGACGGGAATGACAAGGCGCAGCCCAGCGCCCCGCAGTCTCCACCTTGCCTGTGTCTCTCAGGCCGAGCGCTTCCCTCTAGGAGCTCTTTACCTGAACACGTATTATTCGAGTCTTGTACTTGAACTTCTGTTGCGTTCTTGATTTTTTCCTCCAGGTTACTGACGATGTTCTTTAACGTGGTATTGACCTCTGAAGGGTTGTACTTGGCCTTCAGGATGATGTCATAATCCACCACGATGCTGCCTTTCCTGGGGAGAGAGGGCGGTAAACTTGAGCATCCTGTGGCCATCCCGGCCATTCATGCTTTCCAGCCCTTCCCTCAGCAGGATCTGCCTCCTCTGCAGTCCTGGGAAGGATTCCCCGGGAGGACTGAGGCCCAACCTGTGCTGTGTGGGGAGGTCAAGCTATCCTAGAGCACAGAGCAAGGGTTGATCAGGGAAGACAGAGAGACGAAGACAGGAAAAAAGAGACGAGGCAGAGGCACACAGAGAGAAACACACACACACAAAGACAGACAGACAGACGTGTGTTGGGGAGCTCAGCTAGCTAATGGAGTGTCTGTTGTATAACCATGAGGAGCTGGCTTCAGGTGCCCAGGTAAAATCTGGATGTCACGGTATATGTGTCTGTAACCCCCCCCCACCCAGCGGGGAGCAGAAACTGGTGGGTCGCCAACAACAGGAAGAAGGGAAAGATGGAGAGATGCACCCACGGTGGGCCTCCACCTTCATATGCATTCACCTGTGTGCACATGTATCTGTGCTCACGCACACACACACTTTGTTATATAGCTAACATGTGCACACGGGGGGGGGGGTGGAATCACACACGGACCCAGGGAAAAGTCATTGTACTTGATCTCAGGCTTCCAAAGCTGTGCGCTCAGAACATGTTGCTCTTGTTCAAGCTACAACCACTGGTGTTCCCGCACAGCACCCACTGTGGGGTGACGCAGGCGCCCCCCCCAGGTGGCCTCTGTAACCACGACCCTTGCTCTTCCTTCCAGACCCGGGTACTCACCTCAGTTGTTGGATGATGACCCCCTCATACTCCGGGATGCTACGGTAAATCTCTGCCATCTGCAAGATAAGGCAACATGTCACCCCACGGGTCTCACCCCGGGATTTTCGGTGGGACACCAGCGTCCTCGTCCCCCGCCCTGGCTCTGAGGCCCTGGGGAGGGGTCTCAGGGTCACCTGCTGTGTGAAAGTCTCACTGAAGTTACGGAATTCCGGGGAACTGCGGTTCTGTAGCTCTTCACTGTAATCTCGACTGGTCACCGTCACACTCGCTTCCACGGATGCAGACACTGTTTGCTCTGAGGGGGACACACAGGAGCATTGGCCATGGGGACGGACCCCGGCCAGTGACCTCCGTCCCTCACCCTGGGTGCAGGGAGTGACCCACACAGGGCCTCCTCCAACATGCGGTCCCTGGAGGAAGTCGGCCACAGTGTCCTCCTCAGGGCTTACGGGTGGCAACTAGAGTGACCCCGAACCCCCACTTATGGCAGAGTTATTTCCCGGGAAATCCACTGCACACTGAACGTCTCATAAACGAAAAATGTTCCTGGAATTAATTAACCTGGGGATGTAGCTCAGTGAGCAGTAGAATGTTTGCTTAGTATGTACAATGCATGTGCACACACACACGTGTACACACACACACACACACGGAGCCCCGCCCACACGGAGCCCCGCCCACACGAGCCCCGCCCACACGTTGTCGTCCAATCGGGTCTCACTCACCCATCTCCACGCTGTCAATCATCTCCTCGCACGACGGCCCGTAGAAGAGGCTGGTGCACTGACACTTGACGCCATCCCACCAGCCGCCGTTCTCACACACGAGCACCACAACCTCACAACGGGCCCCCGTGAACCCGTTGGGGCAGATGCAGGTGCCGCCGGACCAGGACCCGCCGTTCAGACAGCTCCCTGCGGGGCATTTGCACAACCGTCACAGCCGGTCACAGCCGGTGCTGCCCAAGGGCGACACACCGACCTGTTCACAGAGTCTGTCGTATTGACTTGTTTACGGCATGCGGTGTGTGTGCGTGTGCGTGTGACACTGTATACGTGTGACTGTGCGCATGAGAGCATAGGGGGAAGTGTATATATGCGTGTGAATGTGTGCATGTGAGTCATTGTTTGTGAGACGGTGTGTGTGTATGAGTGGGTAGGTGTAACTGTGACTGTGTGTGTGTGTGTGAACGTAGAGAACAGAAAACAGGCTGTAAAAATAACAAGATATTGAAAAGCAGGAAAAAGAACACAGTGCAAAGAGCAGGAAACTGATGGACAACAAGAAAACGACACAACCACAAAGACACAAAGACACAAAGACACAAAGACACAAGACAGACACAGAAAAAAAGGAAATCAGACTGAAAAATGATGACAACACACTGGACAGGAAATGGAGGAAAAAACAACAACAAAAAAATTACAAATTCAAAAGAAACTGACCTGGAGTAGTGGTGAGTGGAGAAGTTGTGGTGACAACAGTTGTGGGGACGTCGCTTGTGGTGACAACAGTTGTTGGGACGTCAGTTGTGGTGACAACAGTTGTGGGGACATCGGTTGTTGTTACAACAGTTGTTGGGATGTCGGTTGTTGTTACAACAGTTGTGAGGACGTCGGTAGTTGTTACAACAGTTGTTGGGACGTCAGTTGTGGTGACAACAGTTGTTGGGACGTCGCTCGTGGTGGCAACAGTTGTTGGGACGTCGGTTGTTGTTACAACAGTTGTGGGGACGTCGGTTGTTGTGACAACAGTTGTGGGGACGTCGGTTGTTGTTACAACAGTTGTGGGGACGTCGGTTGTGGTGACAACAGTTGTGGGGACGTTGGTTGTTGTTACAACAGTTGTGGGGACGTCGGTTGTTGTTACAACAGTTGTGGGGACATCGGAGGTTGTTACAACAGTTGTGGGGACGTCGGTAGTTGTTACAACAGTTGTGGGGACATCAGTTGTGGTGACAACAGTTGTTGGGACGTCGGGTGTGATGACAACAGTTGTTGGGACGTCGCTCGTGGTGACAACAGTTGTTGGGACGTCGGTTGTTGTTATAACAGTTGTGGGGACGTCGGTTGTGGTGACAACAGTTGTGGGGACGTCGCTTGTGGTGACAACAGTTGTGGGGACGTCGGTTGTTGTTACAACAGTTGTTGGGACGTCGGTTGTTGTTACAACAGTTGTTGGGACGTCAGTTGTGGTGACAACAGTTGTTGGGACGTCGCTCGTGGTGGCAACAGTTGTTGGGACGTCGGTTGTTGTTATAACAGTTGTGGGGACGTCGGTTGTTGTTACAACAGTTGTGGGGACGTCGGTAGTTGTTACAACAGTTGTGGGGACGTCAGTTGTGGTGACAACAGTTGTTGGGACGTCGCTTGTGGTGACAACAGTTGTTGGGACGTCGGTTGTTGTTACAACAGTTGTGGGGACGTCGGTAGTTGTTACAACAGTTGTGGGGACGTCAGTTGTGGTGACAACAGTTGTGGGGACATCAGTTGTCGTTACAACAGTTGTTGGGACGTCGGTTGTTGTTACAACAGTTGTGGGGACGTCGGTTGTTGTGACAACAGTTGTGGGGACGTCGGTTGTTGTTACAACAGTTGTGGGGACGTCGGTTGTGGTGACAACAGTTGTGGGGACGTCGGTTGTTGTGACAACAGTTGTGGGGACGTCGGTTGTTGTTACAACAGTTGTGGGGACGTCGGTTGTGGTGACAACAGTTGTGGGGACGTCGGTTGTTGTTACAACAGTTGTGGGGACATCAGTTGTGGTGGCAACAGTTGTAGGGACGTCGCTTGTGGTGACAACAGTTGTGGGGACATCAGTTGTTGTTACAACAGTTGTGGGGACGTCGGTTGTTGTTACAACAGTTGTGGGGACATCGGTTGTTGTTACAACAGTTGTTGGGACGTCGGTTGTTGTTACAACAGTTGTGGGGACGTCGGTTGTTGTTACAACAGTTGTGGAAACGTCGGTTGTGGTGACAACAGTTGTGGGGAAGTCGGTTGTGGTGGCAACAGTTGTGGGGACGTCGGTTGTGGTGAAAACAGTTGTGGGATTGTCGGTTGTTGTTACAACAGTTGTGGGGACATCGGTTGTTGTTACAACAGTTGTGGGGACGTCGGAGGTTGTTACAACAGTTTTGGGGACGTCGGTAGTTGTTACAACAGTTGTGGGGACATCAGCTGTGGTGACAACAGTTGTTGGGACGTCGCTCGTGGTGACAACAGTTGTTGGGACATCGGTTGTTGTTATAACAGTTGTGGGGACGTCGGTTGTGGTGACAACAGTTGTGGGGACATCACTTGTGGTGACAACAGTTGTGGGGACGTCGGTTGTTGTTACAACAGTTGTTGGGACGTCGGTTGTTGTGACAACAGTTGTGGGGACGTCAGTTGTGGTGACAGCAGTTGTTGGGACGTCGCTCGTGGTGGCAACAGTTGTTGGGACGTCGGTTGTTGTTATAACAGTTGTGGGGACGTCGGTTGTTGTTACAACAGTTGTGGGGACGTCGGTAGTTGTTACAACAGTTGTGGGGACGTCAGTTGTGGTGACAACAGTTGTTGGGACGTCGCTTGTGGTGACAACAGTTGTTGGGACGTCGGTTGTGATGACAACAGTTGTTGGGACGTCGCTTGTGGTGACAACAGTTGTGGGGACGTCGGTTGTTGTTACAACAGTTGTTGGGACGTCGGTTGTTGTTACAACAGTTGTGGGGACATCAGTTGTGGTGGCAACAGTTGTAGGGACGTCGCTTGTGGTGACAACAGTTGTGGGGACGTCGGTTGTTGTTACAACAGTTGTTGGGACGTCGGTTGTTGTTACAACAGTTGTGGGGACGTCGGTTGTTGTTACAACAGTTGTGGGGACATCGGTTGTTGTTACAACAGTTGTTGGGATGTCGGTTGTTGTTACAACAGTTGTGGGGACGTCGGTTGTTGTTACAACAGTTGTGGGGACGTCGGTTGTTGTTACAACAGTTGTGGGGACGTCGCTTGTGGTGATAACAGTTGTGGGGACGTCGGTTGTTGTTACAACAGTTGTGGAAACGTCGGTTGTGGTGACAACAGTTGTGGGGAAGTCGGTTGTGGTGGCAACAGTTGTGGGGATGTCGGTTGTGGTGAAAACAGTTGTGGGATTGTCGGTTGTTGTTACAACAGTTGTGGGGACATCGGTTGTTGTTACAACAGTTGTGGGGACGTCGGAGGTTGTTACAACAGTTGTGGGGACGTCGGTAGTTGTTACAACAGTTGTTGGGATGTCAGTTGTGGTGACAACAGTTGTTGGGACGTCGCTTGTGGTGACAACAGTTGTTGGGACGTCAGTTGTGGTGACAACAGTTGTTGGGATGTCGGTTGTTGTTATAACAGTTGTGGGGACGTCGGTTGTGGTGACAACAGTTGTGGGGACGTCGGTTGTTGTTACAACAGTTGTGGGGACGTCGGTTGTGGTGACAACAGTTGTTGGGACGTCGGTTGTTGTTACAACAGTTGTGGGGACGTCGGTTGTTGTTACAACAGTTCTGGGGACGTCAGTTGTGGTGACAACAGTTGTGGGGATGTCGGTTGTTGTTACAACAGTTGTGGGGACGTCGCTTGTGGTGACAAGAGTTGTGGGGACGTCGGTGGTGGTGACAACAGTTGTTGGGACGTTGCCTGTGGTGACAACAGTTGTGGGGAGGTCAGTGGTGGTGACACCAGTTGTGGGGACGTCGGTTGTTATTACAACAGTTGTGGGGACGTCGGTTGTGGTGACAACAGTTGTTGGGACGTCGGTTGTTGTTACAACAGTTGTGGGGACGTCGCTTGTGGTGACAACAGTTGTGGGGAAGTCGGTTGTGGTGACAACAGTTGTTGGGACGTCGCTCGTGGTGACAACAGTTGTTGGGACGTCGGTTGTTGTTATAACAGTTGTGGGGACGTCGGTTCTGGTGACAACAGTTGTTGGGACGTCGGTTGTTGTTACAACAGTTGTTGGGACGTAGGTTGTTGTTACAACAGTTGTGGGGACGTCAGTTGTGGTGACAACAGTTGTGGGGACGTCGGTTGTTGTTACAACAGTTGTGGGGACGTCGCTTGTGGTGACAACAGTTGTGGGGTCGTCGGTGGTGGTGACAACAGTTGTTGGGATGTTGCTTGTGGTGACAACAGTTGTGGGGACGTTGGTGGTGGTGACACCAGTTGTGGGGACGTCGGTTGTTGTTACAACAGTTGTGGGGACGTCGCTTGTGGTGACAACAGTTGTTGGGACGTTGGTTGTTGTTACAACAGTTGTGGGGACGTCGGTTGTTGTTACAACAGTTGTGGGGACGTCGGTTGTGGTGACAACGGTTGTGGGGACGTCGCTTGTGATGACAACAGTTGTGGGGACGTCGGTGGTGGTGACACCAGTTGTGGGGACGTTGGCTGTTGTTACAACAGTTGTGGGGACATCAGTTTTGGTGGCAACAGTTGTAGGGACGTTGGTTGTTGTTACAACAGTTGTGGGGAAGTCGGTTGTGGTGGCAACAGTTGTGGGGACGTCGGTTGTGGTGGCAACAGTTGTGGGGACGTCAGTTGTTGTTACAACAGTTATTGGGACCTCGGTTGTTGTTACAACAGTTGTGGGGACGTCGGTTGTGGTGACAACAGTTGTTGGGACGTCGGTTGTGGTGACAACAGTTGTTGGGACGTCGGTTGTGGTGACAACAGTTGTTGGGACGTCGGTTGTGGTGACAACAGTTGTTGGGATGTCGGTTTTTGTTATAACAGTTGTGGGGACGTCGGTTGTGGTGACAACAGTTGTTGGGACCTCGGTTGTTGTTACAACAGTTGTGGGGACGTCGGTGGTGGTGACAACAGTTGTTTGGACCTCGGTTGTGGTGGCACCAGTTGTGGGGACGTCGGTTGTTGTTACAACAGTTGTGGGGACGTCGGTTGTGGTGACAACAGTTGTTGGGACGTCGGTTGTTGTTACAACAGTTGTGGGGACGTGGCTTGTGTTGACAACAGTTGTGGGGACGCCGGTGGTGGTGCCACCAGTTGTGGGGACGTCGGTTGTTGTTACAACAGTTGTGGGGACGTCGGTTGTTTTTACAACAGTTGTTGGGACGTCGGTTGTTGTTCTAACAGTTGTGGGGACGTCAGTTGTGGTGGCAACAGTTGTGGCGACGTCGGTGGTGCTGACACCAGTTGTGCGGTTGTCGGTTGTTGTTACAACTGTTGTGGGGACGTTGGTTGTTGTTACAACAGTTGTGGGGACGTCGGTGGTGGTGACAACAGTTGTGGGGACGTCGGTTGTCACAGTGTTTTGTGCCGTGTTTGTCGTTTTCTGTTCAGCTGGTTTTATATTTCCTTGTGGATTCTTGTCCTGAGACGTTGTTGTTTTTACAGCTTCTGTTTGGAAGACACATGGACGTGTTGTTAGTTTAGTTTGTTTTTTGTCGTGAGGTTGTGTTTCTCACAATCTTTTACCCAAACTCTGATCTGTTTTCGTTTCTGTAACATTTTTTGTGTTGATTTCGCTCCTTATCCTGAAATCATTCATTCATTTCCAGATTGTTCCGTCATTTGGTTTTTGTGTCTGCGGCAGCCGCTGTGCGGCCCTGGACCTCAACACACACTCGGTGTCTCAGTGTGTGCGCATTGTGTGTGTGACGCCAAGAAATGCTGCCCAAAGCCGCCTGAACTGTAGCGTTTGCACCATTGTGTCCTTCGTGTCATAGAGAATATTCTATAGAACGGCATTTATTTAATATCATATGGCACATGTCGTACATCACACATTTATACACACACGTAACACTGCTGTGTGATTATTGGGTGTTTTATTTGTTTTTCTCTTGCGGGTGTTTATATTCGTTGTACAATATATAATTATATATCATCGGATCTTGGCGAGATCTCGGGCATCGTCAGTGCTGAGACCTGAGTCCCAGCACCGACGTGAAAGGGGCACAGTGGGGACAACTGTGGTCACTGCCAGACTCCGGGGTTCGCCAGCAGCCGGTCCGACCCCGTCGCACACACCAGGTGGAGGCCGCGTGTGGTTCACACCTCACACCGCGGAGGCAGAGATTAAACGGAGGTGCAAGGCCCAGGACGGCTGCACAGTTATATATATAATTATACAGATCCGTGAAAGCGTACAGAACTCGTTGCGTTCTTGTGGGAAACGGTTTGCTTGTGGGCAGCAGAGATTTAATATCTCTCTGTATCGAGTTCGTTTATCTCAAAACTGTGTCACTTTACACAAACACACCCGTTTCGTTGGCAAGTCAACCTGCTTTCGTTTTCAATTAATTGCAAAAGCCCGTATAATACGGATAATTAATTGTCTTAATGTAAATTTCTCTGTGACTCGCTGAGTCAATGTTTGATTGTAGATGTATTTTCTATGCCTCATGCCCTGGGCTGTCCCAAAACTTACAAGAGCAGCTCTGAATTCGAGGTTGTGCAAATTCAGGGACGAGGACCAGCCCCGACCCCGGGACCCCGGCGGCGGCCACGTGGCTCTGGCTCGGGAGTGACCGCGATGCGGGTTCTTCCTCTGAGGTTAAGCAAAAGCCCCGAAGCCTAGTGGGGAGTTGTGAAAATGAAGTTTGGGTTCTGCTGGTGACCCCCAGATGCTGGAGGTGTCAGAGCCGTGGGACGTCAGCCAAGAGCACAGAAAATAACCAAGACACCCCCGTGAGCAATGCAGACGACGCAGGAAATCATTTCCACGTGTATGACGTGTGCATTGTACACGGATGTGTGTGCACATGCGTGTCGGTGCCAGAGGTGACTCTCCAGTGCCCTTTCTCAGGAGCCATTCGCCTTGTTCGCGCCACGGGACTCATGTTCCCGCGCTTATGTCGCAGGTTCTGACACGGCCACCGTATGTCCCTGACCCCGAAAGCCACGTTTCAATGCGCTGGACGCAGACAGAAGAGGAAAGTGATTCTCGGCTGACGTGAAGCTC
The DNA here is from genome assembly GCF_963924665.1 of Micromys minutus. Taxonomy (NCBI): domain Eukaryota; kingdom Metazoa; phylum Chordata; class Mammalia; order Rodentia; family Muridae; genus Micromys; species Micromys minutus. The sequence goes on along the minus strand of NC_137964.1, from coordinate 12,541,500 downwards.
GTTAGCCTGGAGCCATATTCTGGAGGTAAAGGCAGCGGAGCCGTGAAGACTCCCCGAGGAGCTATGACGCGACTCACGAGACACGGACGCACCCAAAGGTCACGGTGCAGAGCTTTGTTAGCAGAGGAAAGTGTGGCGGCTAATGTCAACTTGTCACGAAAGAAGAGGGGCCTCAATCGAGAAAACGCCTCTGTGAGACCAGGCGGTGGCAAACCCGCAGGGTATTTTCTTAGACGCTGATGTGGGATGTGTCGGCCCACTGTGTGTGCGGCCATCCCTGGGCTGCTGGGTCCTGGGTTCCATAAGAAAGCACAGTGAGCGGCGCCTCCAGGGCCTGCATCAGCGCCGGCTTGAGTTCCTGCCCCGACTTCCTTGAATGGTGGATAGTGGTTTGGAAACATGAGCAAATCATCTCTTTCCTTTCTTCGGCTGTGGCGTTTCGTCACCGCGACAGTAACGAGGACAGAGAGACCCCAGAGCTTGTCCTTTGGGATGATTGACCCCAGTGCTGGTCAGTGTGTAACTCTGAGCAACGTCCCCGAGGCCAGAGAGACTGTAAGAAGGGATGAGAAGGGACAGGAGCCGGCTGTCAGAAACGGCGCACTGCGGGAAGCACCCGTGAGGACTTTGTTTCATGGCAGCATGTCACGGTGTCACGGTGTCACGGTGGCTCAGGCCTCTGATCCTCAAGACACACAGGCTGACGCAGAAAGATCACAGACAAGCCGAGGTCTACGTAGCAAGTTCAAAGCCAGCCGAGGCAACTTACTGAGGCCCTGTCTGAAAATAAGAACTAGAAGGGTTTGGGGCCTAGACTCCCCCGGGGAGGGGCTGGGGCGCGGCTCACGGAGAGTGTGTTTACCTGGTCTGTGCAAAGCCCGAAAAGTTCAATATTCAACACTGGCCAAAAAATTATGAGTTATGAGAATTCTTTTGGACAACTTTAAGTAGCATAATGCATGAGTAATTTGAACTCAAGAAAAGAAAGGGAACCAAATAACTCTAGGTTTACTTGTTCAAGTTCACCCTGCTTCCAACACAAAAAAAAACGCAGGAAGGAAATGTCCAAAATGTTTCTATTCCATCACAATGTTCCAATTCTATAGCTACTTAAAAGCAATGTGATATGCAACTGACTTCAGTATGTTTTGCAATTTAGGCTGAATGAACTGATTTCTTGAAAGACAAACAAAACTCAGCCAGAAAGAAACAGATTAGGGGTCAGCAAGATGGTGGGTTAGGTAAAGATTGGCTCCAAACCTTACAACCTGAGTTCGATCCCCTGCCGTCCCAGCCCTCGGCAGGTGGAAGATGGCAACGTTGCTAACACGGTGAGTCTGAGGACAGGTGAGCGGCTCTCTGCCTGTCATCTGAGGACCAGGGGCTCACTGGGGTCTCTCGGTTCAGGGACAAGTCAAAGGTCAGGGGGCGAAGCATCGTGAGGGAGGACAAGACGCCCAGTATAAAAACCCAGAACTAGTTGGTTTTTGACAGAGACGGACCAAAGGTCCAGGCTACAGGTTTCTCTAGAACCCAGTTTGTCCCTGTCTGACAAGGACAAGGAGCTGGGAGACGCCTGCGCCATCCTCAGTGACCCTGACCTCGCTGACCCCCAAGCCGTGGGAAGAACTTAAGAAAGTTCCAGCTGCTGGGGCGAGGGGACGGGTGGGTGGAGGAAAGAGAGGGGACCAGGCTGGAGTCTGACCCCAGGACACACCAGGCTGTCAGTCTCTCCGGAGATGTCATTTCTCTAGAGATCTTCATGTTGGCTCCGAGTTTTGGAGGATGGACGTGTGTGTGTGTGTGTGTGTGTGTGTGTGTGTGTGTGTGTACATATGTGTTCATATATATACATGCCCTTGAAGGCCACAGGACAAACTTGACTATCATTCTTCAGGTGCTATGTACCGTTTTTTGTTTCTTTGTTTCTTTGTTTGTTTTCTGAGGCAGGGCCTCTTCTTCTTCTTCTTCTTCTTCCTCTTCTTCTTCTTCTTCTTCTTCTTCTTCTTCTTCTTCTTCTTCTTCTTCTTCTTCTTCTTCTTCTTCTTCTTCTTCTTCTTCTTCCTCTTCTTCTTCTTCCTCTTCTTCTTCTTCTTCCTCTTCTTCTTCTTCTTCTTCTTCTTCTTCTTCTTCTTCTTCTTCTTCTTCTTCTTCTTCTTCTTCTTCTTCTTCCTCCTCTTCCTCCTCCTCCTCCTCCTCCTCCTCCTCCTCCTCCTCCTCATCTACTTCTGTGACTGTGGCTGAGTCCGTGTGTGTCCAGGTCCCCGCTGAGGCCAGAAGAGGGCGGTAGATCCCTTCACAGCTGCAGTTACGGCTGTTGTGAGCCTCAGTCTCCGGATGGGATGCTCTTGTCCACCGCGATCTCTCCAGCCTCCGCCCCACTTTCCTCTGTGCTTCTGAGTCAATCTTAGGTCCTTGTGCCCACAACACAGAGCACTTTGGGACTCGGCTGATTATCTCTCTGGCCCTGCTTCCCTTTGTTTCTTTTGTTTTGGCCTTTTCCCCTCCCAATAAAAGTGACCACACGGTAATGAACTCACAACTAAAAACATCACACAGGCAGTTTAAGGAAACCACACAGTCACCTGCCAGGTCCTAACGCTGTGACTCTCAGTCAACATCCGAACCTGTCAGAGCGGCTGTTCTGAAGCCGCGGAGCTTTGCTTAGGGCTTTACTGTTTGGTTGTCAACTGCATTTTTTTTTCTGCACTTAAAACACGCCCGTGCATGAGTATACACACACACACACACACACACACACATGTACATACCACGGACATGCACGCACACACAATAATGCATAATAAGGGTTGAAACTGGAAAGAACAGGCTTTTCAATTCCAGTTAACAGCTGTTGACATACGTACGGATGTGCATTATGGAATATTACTCGGCCGTAAAGAAAAACAAACTCAGCATTTTTAGGAAAATGAGTGGACTTGGATGATGTCGTGAGCAAAGTGATCAAAACTCAGAAATCTCCCCTCCCCCAGGCTGTGATGCAAACTGTGGACAGGTGTGAGCCCCTCTTTTACTTGCTTTTCTTGGGTGCTCTGTGTCTGTTTGTCAAGACCCCGTGTTGCTAGGTAGCCCAGAGTGACTTCCAGCTCACTTCAGACGTCACAATGGTACACGCCAATTCTGGTCTTACTGCTAATTTTATCGGTTGATTTTTCCCTTTAAATCTTGACCAATTATTAAGGAAAATATTGCCCAGACTGAGGCTAACAGAGGGTTATAGAATTTAAGAGGCTCAGGAAAATGCTGGACAAGAGACATGTCAGGGACAAGACTTGTTTGTTCCTTCTGCCTCTTCCAACAGTTAATCTCCCCCAGCGTTATTTCCGGGCAACAGCGATTATTTTAATCTTTGTCAGGCTGATTTATTATCTACCCATCCATCTATCTGATTTTTTATCTATCTGTCTGTCTGTCTGTCTGTCCGTCCATCCATAGATGATCTTCTGTGCCACCACACATGGGTGGAAGCCAGAGGATGAATTTCAGGAGACAGTTCCCTCTCCTACCACGTAGGACCCAGAGATTGGACTCAGGTCACTAGGCTTGGCCAGTAAATCCTCAGTAGCCCAAGCAACTACCATTTTAAAGAAAGTCTTAAGATGGTGATACCGCAGTGCTTGGCCAGCTTGTGTGAGGCTGAGTCAGATCCCCAGGAAGGGGGGGAGAGACGGGAGGGGGCTGGGAAACAAGGGAAGGAGAATAAACCTCAACCTCATCGGCCCACCCCCCCCCGTCATTCTTTTCCTGTTATTTGAATGGAAACCCCAACCCCCAGCTCCTCAGGAGGCCTCTGTCCGTTTTGTTTTATTTTTGCCAGTGGCAGCCACACTGGACAACAGACTTTGCAAGGTACTGCGTCAAAATGAGATCACGCACACGATCCCTAACCCGGCGTCACCAGTGTCCTCAGGAAGATCTGGACCCGAGATTGATGTGGACACGTAGCGAATGCCATGGGGTGGAAGGAAGCAGAGGCAGATGAGGGTCACAAAAACGTCAGAGATCTGCCAGCAGCCATTAGGGTCTCATGGGCAGAGCCTTGTAGAGTCGCCTTCTACACGAGGGAGGCGGCCCGGTGAGGTGGCTCCACAAATAAAAATGCTTGGCGCCTTCCATGATGGCCTGAGTTGGATCCCACATGATAGAGCAACAGAGCTGACTCTAAGTCAACCACCACCACCAAAACAACAACAACAACAACAACAACAACAACAATAGCAAAAGATGAGCACCCGGCTTTATCCCTTCAGCCAGAACTGTGAGAAAAGAAATCTCTGCCATCCTGAGCCTTCCAGGTTGTGGGTTGTTATGGCAACCCCAGAGCAGCACAGTCATAGGAATAAAGGTTGGGACAAGCGTCCTGGGATGGCAAAGGGTGGTGGTGGTCGAAGGCACTCACTGTGGACAGGAAACTCTGTGCCTTAGTCATTGTCGCCATGGGTGTGAAGAGGATAATTGTTATGGCTAAGCAGGGTCAGGCCAGCCCAGAGGACACTGTGTCCCGTTGATATCTTATATGTCCAGATATAGGAGCAAGATAAGAGGGTATCTTCCAGGCAGGGCAGAACTGAGGTCACAGGACTATTTCTGTAGCTACACCCTATCTTACCATTGCCAAGAACAGTGACCTTGAAGAGGCATGGTGTTCTGGATCCCTGGGTTAGGGACACAGAAGGACCGAGTTGCCAATGGACTCTGATCAGGGTCCTCGGGACCAGGCCCAGGGGAGGAGAGGGCACGTAAGCGTCACCGGAGCAGAAAGAATTTTGAAGCTTCCATTCTACAGAGGGAGAGACTGAGGCTAGAGATGGATGGGTCACACACAGCGTATGGGGTGGACCCTGCGGGGTGAGAAATCAGTGGAGAGGGGGTGCAGAGAGACAGGGGTGGGGTGAGGGGGAGGGAGGACAAGGGGAAGCTCCTGCCCTGCTGAGACCCGGAAGGATCCTAACCGTACTCCGTAAGAACTGTTCTCAGAGGTTCTGCCCCTCGGTCCTTCATGCCAAGCCTTCATTAGTGAAGAGCTGGGAGGGTGCCATGGCCTAGGGGGTCAAATGCCCCTGGCAAAGTGAGTTCCAAGGCAGGCCCTTTATGGCCGTGGGATATTGTCCACTCCTGACTCTCAGTCCTCTTCCGTCTCCCTGACCTTCCCAAGGTATCATCTTGTTGGGGGAACGAGGGAATGCTGGAGTCTGTGGGTTTTGTTTCTGCCTCAGTTTCCCTCCCTTCCCTAGGACCAGGCAAAGGGTTAGTCTGGGTGTGAGCCACTCTTATCTCTCGCTTCCATGAATGAGCCTGGTCCTCAGGACCAGTGAGTCCTAAGCAACTAGAATGAATGGATCCTTAGCAATTCCAGTCTCTGCTGGGGGACTGGAGAGGTGGCTGTGGGGTTTTAGAGTGTTCATTGCTCTGAGGAAGACTGAAAGTTCATATCCCAGTACCACACTTCATGGCGGCTCATAAACACCTGTGACTCCAGCTCAAGGGACCCGAGATTCCCTTCTGGTCACTGTGGGTGCCCATATCAGACACATACTCATAAGCAAAATGATTTTTAAGGAGAAAAGAAAATCCAAACCCAGGGCTTCACACAGGCCAGGCAACCGTTCTCCCACTGAACTATATCAGACCAGCCTCGTCCCTGACTCGGGGTCCTGTGCAAGTGTTTTACTGCTGAGCCACACCCTCTATCACACCAGAGGATTCTAGGCCAGGGCCTCTGAGCTACATCTCCAGTTCTCTGTTTTGTTTTTATGTATTTGTCTACCTACCTACCTACCTACTTATCTACCTACTTACCTACCTACCTACCTACCTACCTACCTATCTACCTATCTATCTACCTATCTATCTATCCATCCATCCATCCATCCATCCATCCATCCATCCATCCATCCATCTATCTATCTATCTATCTATCTATCTACCTATCCATCCATCCATCTACCTAAGTAGCCCCAGCTGTCCTGGGACTCACTCTGTAGAGCAGGCTGGCCTCAAACTCAGAGATCACTTGCCTCTGCCTCCCAAGTCCTAAAGGCGTGTGCCACTGCCCCACCTCCCAGTCCTGCTTTTACTTTTTATTTTGAGACAGGTCTCATCAATATCCTGAGGCTGGCCTTAAACTCACTCTATAGTAAGTCTTGGATTTCCTGAGTGTCAGGGACAACAGCCTTTCCCCACACAGCATGGACCGACCCCTGTCTTGTCAGAGGAGGAAACAGACCAGTGAGGAGTTGAGCTGACTCTGCCACATGGCTAAGCTCATGAGAAGGTTAGAGACTGGGGCTTCAGGCGTCCCACCCTGCTGTGGTCCTGGGGCTTCCTCCACTTGTGAGACAGGAGCTGAAGGGTCACTGAGGGTGGGGAGGGGAAGAGAGAAAGGGAAAGAGGGAGGAGGAAGAGGAAGGAAAGGAAGGGAAGAAAGAAGAAAGAAATGAAGAAAAGGCAGAAGGAGGCAGGTGTCCTGTGTTGTCAGGAGAACTGAGAAGCCAAGTGTACCATCCCAGCCTTTGGGAGGCTGAGGCCGGAGGATAAGAATAGGTCACATTGTGAGTTTTAGGTCAGCCTGGTCTAAATCATGATGCGACGTTCTCTTCCACCCTCTCCTCACACACAGGGACTTCGGGGACATTCGGCTTCGATGAGAGATAAGAGACATGGATGGGACAATCAGAAGATAAACGCGGGCTCACTTTAGCATGGCTGATTGTCTACCCCACATCGAAAGGAGGATTCTGTCTAATCCAAGCAGCTACGTCAACTGACACCTGTTACTGTCACTCCCCCCCCCCCCCCCCGGGGACTGACACCTGTCACTGTCACCCCCCGGGGACTGACACCTGTCACTGTCACCCCCCGGGGACTGACACCTGTCACTGTCACCCCCCCCCCGGGGACTGACACCTGTCACTGTCACCCCCCCCCCCGGGACTGACACCTGTCACTGTCACCCCCCGGGGACTGACACCTGTCACTGTCACCCCCCGGGGACAGCCCAGAGAGGCCAATAGGTCTTTACCCCAAAGCTCATTTGAGGAAAGGAAAGATGTTCAGAGGACGCGGAGGCTGAGCTCCGAGTGGAAGTTGTTTCAGCTGCCCCTTAGCAGGGAAGGGGGCTCGGCCCTGAGCTTGGCGGGTCAGGGATGCAGGCTCATGGGGAAGGTGCCCAAGGCAGGAGAGCCGAGAGGCTACTCACCTTCCTCAGCTGCGATGTGCTGGGGCACGGAGTGGAGGATGAGAGCCAGCAGGCAGAGCGCAGCGGTCCTCCTCATCCGCCTAGGCGCGGACATGATGGAGCAGATAGTCGCGCCCGCTTTGCACTCTTCTTGGAGGCTGGCAAAATGAATGCGAGCCGGGAACCCCAGAAATAAAAAACGGACAAGAGACCTTTGACCTCTGAGATACCGAGGAGAGGCTGGGGGGAGGAGGTGGTTAAGTGTGACTAGGGATCCATGTGAGAGCTTCCCGTATGACGAAGGGGGTGCTGGCCAGACTGGCCAAAGAGCAAAGGGAGCGGTTCCCTTTCCCAGCCAGTCAAGTGCATAGGTGTTCGGGTTATGAGGTTTATCACCCCAGTAAGAGGGGTGGTGCTGCATCTAGCAAGAAGAAAAGGGTAGGTGCTTCCCGGTTCCTCCACAGAGATGGAAAAAGAGGACGTGTCTTAGCTAGAGAGAGGAATATCCTGGATATCTCCCACTCCTCAAGCCTGCTCTTGGCTCTATAGACACCCCAGCAGGACACGGGGTACAAGTTATGACACCCTGGGATGATCAGGAGGCCTTAAGTGTGTGAGTTCAGAGGCAAGCAAGGTCCTCTCACTGTCCCCATGGCCGCCATGACCTTGCCCATTTTGAAGAACAGTAGAACCGAGAACTCAGTAATTGGCCTCCTGGAGGCTCCCACCTGTTGCTTTTGTGACCTGAGGTCTTCTGTCCCCGAGGCCTGGTCCGGGGATGTCTGCCCTCAGCAACCTCAGGCAGAGATGACCCTGGCCCTGCTCCAGAGGGAAGAGCTAAGGGAAGGGAATGTTTACTCCTGGGAAGATTGTTCTGCCCAGAAAGGGGCACGAGCTATTTCCCTTCATTACCCCCAGATGAACCCCAGAAGACCATCTAACCTCTACTCATCCCCCCAAAAAAAACACATCAAAAAGAGAGGAAAATAAAACCCCCCTAAGATTCTTTTTTAAAAAATTGCTTTATTAATAGGGAAATTCCAGAGTAGAGCAATACCCACATGCAAACAAAGATGATGAGGTGCCTAGAAGTCTTGGGGTTTCTGGGACATGGGGGTGAGGGTGAGGTGGAGGGGTAGCTGGCTCTCAGTCCTTTGATCTCCGCTGCTTTGATACGTCTTCCAGCAGTGACCCACAGACTGAGTCCAAGCACCTCAGAATAGCTTTGGGACTCGGTGTCAGCTTCATCTTAACCAAGCAGGAACACTGGGGTGGGGACTCTGTTCCTCTCTTTTCTAAATGTGGATGGGAGATGAGGGTTAGGTGCCTCCTGTCCTCACAGGGCTGCTGATTTCACCACCCTGGGCCTCTGCATGTTGATCTAGGAAAGAGAAGACAAAGATGAAGTCAGTAAGGATTCAGAGGAGCTGGGGAGGCAGTGGGGGGGGGGCAGGAAACCCAGGATAGGAGAGAGAGGAAGTTATTTCCAGCTCTGAGCTGTGGCATCTCCGTTTTCGGGTCCACATTCTCCAGGTTTGGCCAGAAGTGTCTGTATGCTTTCCCAAGGCCATCTTTGTCCTTTCTCAGATTGTCACCTGTAGGAAAAGATAGGGTGTAAGAGGGGTTCCCCCCAGAGGTGGCAGGGACACCCACGAACAGGTGGAATGTGTGTGGGGTGAAGGACCCAGGAAAATGGAGGTCACTACTATTCAAACCCTCGATGGAGGCTCAGTGGACTTGAGGTGAACCTGGGAGGTGGTCTGGGGTGATGCAGGGACACCAAAGAAGGGACACACACCAGTATAGCACCCTACTTACTTTGTACTATGCACTCATGGGAGCTATTGTCATCGGTGTAGGGGACGGATGGGAGTGGAGCTGGTGGCAGCCAGTTGAGTCACCTGTTATCCTCCTCACCTGCCCAGCCCTTAGCAACAGTAAACACAGCAGACAACCCAGGTGTTTTGAGAAATCATCCCTGTGGCTCTGTTATTTGCCAGTGACATCTACTTCCCCTTCTGGAACTCTGCCAACTCTCTGGTCTCCTAGACTCCAGAGGGTCTGGCTTTTTTCCTTAACATCTTGGCCATTGCTCAGTGGGTGTGTTAGAGTGTTTCCTGTAATGTCTGTACTTCTGGATGGTTCTAGGAGTCCCCTTCCTTTCTTTAATCACCACTCCTGTCCTTTCCTCTTCAAGACTCCTGCTGCTGTATTCAGGTCAAAGAGCTATCCCTTCAGCAACCTCTTCCCTCAGGTCCAGGGAGTCAGGGTGCTCCACAGATTTCTCCATTGGGTGTCCAACTCTAGTAGCAGCCACTATACTGCTTAGGTGAGCCTCTGATGCTCCGTCCTCCCCGATTGCCTCACCAGCCTGCTGGCAACCCACTCCCCTCCAGACGGCCTCATCCGGTTCCCCTATTGCTCATCTCCTGAGCCATCTCATCCTCTCACCGTGACCCCATCTCCCATGTCATCCCCACCCCCAGATCCACTTGAGTGAACCACTTAAAATTTATCCACGGCCTTAGTGGTATATGTTCCTATCAACTCAGCTGTTAGACAGACTGGGGTAAAAGGCTTGTGAGTTCAGAGCTAGTTTGGGCTACAAAGTGAGACCCTCTTCTAGACAAATGAATGAATAGACAAATACACAACACCACATACTCTAGTCAAAGCCATTCTTTCTTCTCTGTCTGTCTGTCTGTCTGTCTGTCTGTCTCCCCCCCCCCAGACATGTAAACCAGTTAGCCTCAAACTTATGTACTAGGAAACGGCCTTGAACCGGTCTCCATCCACCTCCCTCATGCGGGGTTATAGGTGTGTGGCACTTTTTCTTAAACAGTTCCTCCAGTTTCTCTGTCCACTGTTTGAAGGGACAGGAAGCCAACATCTATGCTGGTGCTTGGAGACTCAGGCTTAAATCAGAAACCTTCAGCGAGGCCCCAGGCTGAGCCATACCTGGTCCTTCCCTGGGCACTGATATATCCTGGTACTCCATAGAGAGGCTGTGTGTGTCTGACACCTCGTCTTGTGGGGCAGGAGATGACTCCGAGCCTGCCCTGAATCGCTAGGGAAAGGGTGGTATATGGGGGGGGGTCATAAAAATATCTAGGAGGCAGAATCACTGGTATCCTGGATCTTAGGAGGCTAAGTTGGGAGGCTTCTGAAGTTCAAGGCCAACTTATACTACATCGTAATTACTTTGAAATTGCCCTGGGCTACACAGTAACATTGAAGAATTGGGGGAAGGGAAGCCGAAGAGATGGCTCAGCTGCTGAAATGTTTGCCTTGTAGATACTCAGGGATAGAATCCACATGAATCGGTGGGCGTGGTGACACCCACTGTGACTCCACCGCTGGGAAAGCAGACCGGTGGATTCGCACGGCTCTCCTGCCAGCCAGCCTGGCTATGCGATCGGTGAGTCCCAGGGTTCTGCCCCCAAAACAGCTCACACAGTCTAAGAAACAACCCTAGACTGATTTCTGTATGTGTGTGTGCATGCACAGGGACCTGCACACACACACACACACACACACACACACACACACACACACCAGGAAGGTGGGAAGCTGGGCAGAGGCAGCCATACTGACTGCCGAAGTCACACGGCATGGACAGAGATGTGGACAGACACAGTCCCAGGGTCCTGACTTGCTCAGGAATCACAGGACACTAAGGGACAAGTGGGGTGAGGTTGTGGGGGGTCCCTAGAGAAGGCATGGGTCACAAACAGGTTAGGGAAACAACTGGTTTGGTGCTGATACAGGTGGTAGGGAATGGAACTTTCCAGATAGTGGTGTGATGGGCACAGAGACATGGAGGGGAGAGATTGCTCAGTGGGGGCCTTGGGAATCTGATGGGAGAAGCTAAAAGAGGAACCAAGGTCAAAGGTCAACTTAGTGAGATGGGTAAGGGACCCGAGTCCCATCCAGGGACCCACTTGATGGAAGGAAGACGCGACCTCTGCCATCCACAACCCCACTAGATAGATGTAACCAACAGAGAGACTTTAGGTCAGTGAGAGAACGAACGCTAGGAAAGGATCATGGGACAAGGGCCAGGGAAGAGCAAGAAGGGGTGAGTGGGCTGAGATGCCCAGGACCATGGCATGACGTCATTGGGGTGAGCGCCATCCTCTTACGGTCACTTCACCTTCCCTGCCTCCACCCTTCCCCAGGAAGTTACCTTCCCAAACACCTGTGCTCTGGAAAGTTCCAGGAAGAGCTTCTCACTGCCATGTTTCAGAGGGTCGTACGAAGACCTGCAAACAGCAGTGTTGTGAGTGAGCGGCCGCACTGGAGAGCGGTAGGCGGGGACGTGGCAGACCCTGACCCTGAGGGGGACAGTCCACCCTACCCGTTAACGTCACGGCAATAGGAAGCAAAGACTAGCGTCACTCTGGTTTCTCCACCTCCAGGGGCAGTGACTCGGCTCCCTAAACATCCCTCAGTTCCCTAAGGGGCCTCGGTCTCCTTTGCCCACTTCTAGCCCAGGCATTCTAGCGGATATTTCTTGGCAATTCCTGGCAGGTACACCTCAGCCTATCTGGCTCAGTCCCGGCTTCCTTGTTAAGCTCTAAGGTAGCCTAGATAATAAAATGTAATTACATAAATATAAGTATTTATTGTATAATCTCATCTTGGTGCTTAAGTTTCTGTTTCCATTTCTCGCTCAGAGATGTTCTTATCCTATAGATAAAAGGTCACTCTTGGTGATACCCAGGGATGGGTGGAGCTAAACACCTTGTGTGGCCTTAGCTGACTTCTTCACGGCCAGGCTGCAAACAACATATCCGTAGATCACTAAGACTGTGACTTCTGGGTGGAATGTCATCACCCCCCTGGCCCTGTCGCTGTGTCACCATGGTTGCCGGCCTCGGGAGCTCACCTGTGCTGTCTTCTCTGGAAGCGGCGAAGAAAGACAGCCAAGACGATTACCAGGACACGTAGCAATGCCAGCACGGTGCCCACGAGGCCATATACGAGTCTCTCCCTGGTTCTGGACTCATAGTTTGTTTCCAAAACCAGTGGGTGTCTGTGTTCCGGCATCTGCGGACACACACAGGCTCGGGCGAGGTCCCTTAGACCAGGTCTCCCAAACGGAAACCAGGCACCTCTCTTAAAAGGTTTGTGTGTCTGGGGAAGCTGGGGTCCCTGAATCTGTAAGGGTTGAGAGGGGAAACTCGGGGAGACTCCAGGGAGCTGAGTCTTCCTAGCTCTGTGCTTGCTGCGAGTTCTTACCATGTCCAATATTTTGAACGTTTATTTATGGTAATTATTTAATTTATCTTGAAAGCTAGAGTAGCCAGGTTCATGGATGAACTGTTAAAATCAATCAATCAATTAATTATTTCAAACAGATTACATCATTACTTTAATGACTAATCTGGGCACCATGGGTCAGGACTGGAGCCCCAGCACTCAGGGAGGTAGAAGTAGAAGAAAAAAGATTGGTTTAAGGTTGAGACTAGCCTGGGCTACACAGTGACTGCCAGTTCAACCTGGACTACGGAGACCTCGGTCTAAAATCACTTAGACAAAAGAGCGGAGGGGGGAGGAAGAAGGGAAGAAAAGAGGAGAAGAGGAGAATGAAGAAGAGCTAGTGAGTCCCTGTTAGAAGGTGGGACCCTCATCTCAAAGTCACCGTGTGGCCAGCGATGCTGCTAAGGAGAGTGATTTTGAGACAGGGTGAGGCATCTGTCATGGTCACTAGCGTGGGAGGACAGAAGTCTTCCTCCTCTGCACATCTGTCATCCCAGCGTAGGCACCCCATGCCTCAGCAGCTCAGAAATCCTATTTCCTACCCCTCCCCTTCTTTCTGCAGGTCCCTGTGGTTTATGGGGACATTTTATTGCTCACAAGCTTCCCCACAGGACCCCTTGCTCCCACACAGTCCCCTCTCCAGTGTAGACTTCTGGCCACCCATTCTCTACCCTGCAGCCAGATAGAGCTTGTCCCTTGTCCCTTGTCCCTTGCAGACCAACTGCTGATTGGACAGTCTCGCTGACTGTACTGCAACTGTGTGTGCTTTCAAATGTGCAGAATTCACCCCCTCCGCAGCTCTGTTCTCCGCACTGTGACTCTTACCCCACCCCTTCCTTACGTCATTCTGAACCCTCCTCCTTAAACTCCGGTTGGTGACCCCTCTGCTCTGCCATTTTGTGCTCCGGGAAGAGTGGGACACTGTGTTCTGAGCAGCTGGCACAATTTGGGTATTTCACTTTGTTTTGTTCTATTTTTCTGAAGCAGAGTTTTTTTTTTTTTTTTTTTCCATATAGCCCAGGCTGGCCTGGAATTCACTGTGTAGCCCAGGCTGGCCTTCAACTTCTGACCTTTCTGTCATAAGCTTCCAAAGTCTACTATTTTAAGTGTGTGAGCCTCGGCTAGGATTGGCTTTCAATAAAATATTGCCCAGTGAAAAATAGAATGACTGTAAATGAACTAATGCTGAATGAATAAACATGGAGAATAAAAAAAAAAAAAAGAATAGAGTGAGCGTAAACCACAGACAGACAGGAAGAGATGAACGAATGTGCACTGACCGAATGTGACAGTGATGATAGAACGTCAGTGAACGGGACCATGAACCGGTGAAGGAGCAGGTGAGGTACAAGTCGGAAAAATGGCAGGTGGATGAATCAGTGAGGAATTTACGGGAGCCTGACAAGCTTTGTGAATGAATGAATGAACGATTAATGAATGAATAACCACGATGAACAAATGACACGTGACTCGGGCGTTCCTTCAGGGCTGGAGTTCCCCTGGACCAGACAGATGCTGATAGCCTAATCTCCGGGTAGGAGGAAGCAACAGGGAGAGAAAGAGGGTCACCCCCACCCCGTCACCCCCGCCCCATCCCCAACACTCACAGCAATTGTCTAATGGTCACGTTTTCGTACTGGGGAAGGTCATCGCCCTTGTACACTTTATCCATCTGAAAAACAAAACTAAACAAACAAAGCAGAGATCACGTGGGGCGGGAGTATGTCCTACCTCTGGACAGCTCCAGGCTGGTGGTGGTGGGGCCCCTAGGAAAGAGAACGGAAAAAGGCAGGAAGCCCCCTCTGATGGGGGCTGAGCAGGATAGGACTGGAGGCTGGGTGCTCTGAGAGGACTGTCTCAGGATCCTGGGAGGTGAAGGGCTCATAAGATAAGAAACTGGGATAGGTAACCACGGGCCTCGCTTGACTGAGGACTTGCTCCCACCTGGCTCGGGAAGAGGTCTGAGAAGTTCTTGTAGGTCTGGGAGGATGTGTTCTTCCTGTCAGCTGTGAGGAACCATTCAATCACTCTTAATGTCACAGTCACCGTAGCGTTGATAACATCGGGGATTTCTGCGGGATCAGGTAACATGGTGTGTGAGACACCAACCCTTAGGACCCTCAGGAATGTCTCTGGGGTGGGTAAAAATTTCCACCTGTTGGTGTCGTGGAGGGGGATAAAGGATAGAAACTTAAGAGTCAGCTGAGAATGGTTGAGACTCCTCTCTCTCTCTCTCTCTCTCTCTCTCTCTCTCTCTCTCTCTCTCTCTCTCTGTGTGTGTGTGTGTGTGTGTGTGTTCATACATGTGCATGTTCATGTGTGCACATGCACGTATGGAGTCCAGACATCCAGTTGCATATCTTCCTTTATCTCTTTTCTTTAGTGTTTAAGACAGGGTCTCTCACTGGATGCGGCTAGAATGGCTGGTCATCGAGACCCAGGGCTCTGCGAGGCTCCTTGTCAGGTTACAGGTGCACAGCACCATGCCCAGAGTTTTGCATAGGTTCTGGGAATCCAGACTCAGGTCTCCGTACTTGCTCTGTGAATAATTTTATGGGTAGAACTCTCTCTCCCTCTCCAGCCCCCAGCCCTTGTCTCTTGATATCACAGAGCTAATGGCCTGAGGAAGACCCAGGGAGTTGGGTAGAAGGTTTACAAAGGGTTAGGATAGAGACCTTTTAGACAGGAAGGAGAGCCAGAGAGGATGAAGTTAGAGGCAGGATGACCAGAACAGGAATAACATTACCTCCTTTCCCCGAAGTGAAGCCATGGGAATGGTCAGCCATTCCAACATGGCCGTCTAACCTTAAGGGTCAAGGGACACAGGGAGGACTGAAGTTCTCAGAGGAGCCATTACCTACTGGGAAGGAATACAGGATGGACTCGCAGAGCAGGCCTGTGTAGCCTGATTGGCACTCACACCATCTGCCATTCCACCTTCTTCCATTCTTGCAGTCCTCCAGGAAAGGACAGAATTCCAAAAGACCACTGACAAAGCTCCAGGGACAAAAACACTTGCTCCCATTGAGGTGATATCATGGCCCTGCCCTGGACAAGGGGAACAAGAGCAGATGCTGGGCATGACAGCTTACACTTGTAATCACAGCACTCAAGAGGCTGAGACAGAAGGATCACAGGATTGAACCCAGCGTGAGCATACTGAGATGCTGTTCCGAGCATCGCCAACCTCATACCAAAGACAACACCTATCACTGCGAGAAATACTCACTGATAGATACATAGGTCAGAACCATACAACATGGCCCCACTTAGAAAAAGATGATTAAGAACTAAGATCCGAGGGAGAAGAAACACGGAGTCAATCACATGAAACTTACTTGGTGGCAAAGTGATAACTGCTGAGGATGGTTCTGATGATGGCGGGATAGAAAACACTGATTCGGCAGGAATGATGGTCCATTGAGAGCTAATAGGGAGGTGACTTGGGTCTATTGAAATCCCACTGCTTGTGAAGGTTGAAGATTCCTGTGAGAAGACTGTTTGGGATGTCCCTGTTACCTGAGTTGATCCTGTTGAAATTGTGGTGCTTGGGGAAAATGTAGACAAGTCATTTCCAGTCGAAATGTAGGTGGTCTCAGGAGTTACACTTTATTCTGTGGACCATGAACTTGTTGGAAAAGTTGTAGATCCTGGGTGGAATGCTGAGTTATCTCAGGTTCATGAGTGTCTTGGGTTGAAATCTTGAAGCTGTGGAGGTGACAGATGCATCAGTCAGAGCTGTGGAGGGTGAAGTGTCAAGAGGCAGTTGTCTCTGTGAAAACTGAACTTTTATGGAAGGTTGTAGATTCTCTAGTGAAGATTGTTGTTTGAGAATTCTCAATTGGTGGAGTTTGTCTGCCTGTCCAGGTTTTAGGTTCCTCAGTCAGGGCTGTGGTGAAGGAAGTGTCAGGAGGTGCAGTGGTTTCTGTTGAAATAAAACTACCTGGGATGGTTGTAGATTCCTCAGCAAATACTGTTGTTTGGGTGGTCATAGTAGGTTTAGTTGAATGTGTTGAAATTGGGCTGCTGGGGGAAGGTTGTTGGTTCCTGAGGGAAGACTCTGCTGTTTGAGTTGCTTGTGTTGAAATAGGGTTACTTTGGGATGTTGCAGAGCCTCATTCACAGCTGAAGTAAAGGATGTGTCAGAAGCAACACTTGTTTCAATGGAAGTTGAGCTGCTTGATGAAGTTTTAGATTCCTGAGAGAAGACTGTTTGGGAGGTATCAGTTGTATGAGTTTCCTGTGTTGTAACTGAGATACTTGGACAGGTTGAAAATGTATTAGTGAGAGCTGTGGAGGATGAGGTGTCAGGAGGTGCAGCCGATTCTGTGAAATGCGCTGGTTGGGTAGATAGATTCCTGAGTGACGGTGGTTTTTAGGGTCTCAGTTGTTTGAGTTTCTTGTGTTGAAATGGGGCTGCTAGGAGATGTTGTAGAAGCCTCACTTAGAGATGTGGTTTGGGTGATCTGAGGTGACACAGCTGTTCCTGTGGCAATTGGCTCTGTTGGGAAAGGTGTTGATCCCTGAGGGAAGACTGTTTGGGATGTACCAATTGTTTGTGTTGCTTGAGTTGAAATCACTGTGTTTGAGGAAGGTGTAGAAGAGCTTTGTTCTCAGCTGAAGTGTAGGAGGTCTCAGGAGTGACAGCTGGTTCTGTGGACCATGAACTTGTTGGAAAGGTTGTAGATCCCCGAGTGAACACTGTTTGGGAAGTCACAGTCCCATGAGTTTCTTCTGTTGAAATAGTCATCGCTGGGGAGGTTGTAGGTACATCAGTTAGAGCTGTGGAAAGAAAGCGAGGTGTCAGGAGCTACAGCTGTTTCTGTGAAAATTGAGCTGCTTCTGAAGGCTGTGGATGCCTCAGTCAGTTGGAAAGTTGTTTGGGAAGTTGTTTGAGTTCCTTGTGTTGAAATTAAGCTGCTTGTGGATGGTGTAGATGCCCCAGATTGGGCTGTAGTGAGTGAGGTGTTCAGGGGCACACTTGTTTCTGTGGAAATGGTCCTGCTTGGGTAGGTTGTAGATTCCTGAGTAAAGACTGTTGTTTGAGTGTTCCCAGTTGATTGGGTTACCAGTGTTGAAAGTTGGCTGCTTGTCCAGGTTTGGGGTTCCTCAGTTGTGGCTGTGGTGAAGGAGGCATTAGGAGGTACAGTAGTTTCTGCCGAAATTGAGCTGCTTGGGATGGTTATGGAATCCTGTGTGAAGCCTGTTGTTTTTTCAGTGGATTGAGTTCCATGTGTTTCATCTGAGCTGCTTGGGGACATTGTAGATTCATCTGTTTGGGATGTGGTGAGGGTGGGTGTCAGGAGATATGGGTGTTTCTGTTGAGACTTGGCTGTTTGGGGAAGTTGTAGATTCCCCATTGAAGATTGTTGTTTGGGAGGACATAGTAATTTGAGTTGTGTATTTTGAGATCAGCGTTTTTGGGGGGAAGTTCTCAAATCCTCATTCAGGCCTGTGGTTTGGGAAGTTTCAGGAGGTCCATCTGTTTCTGTTGAAACTGAGTTCTTTTGGAAAGTTGTAGGTTCCTGAGTGAGGACCATTGATGCCGAAATTTCAGGGATTGTAACTGTTTGGGTTGTAGGGACTGTGTTTTGAGAGTTTTCAGTAGTCCTTGATGTTGATGGTGAATGTGAAATTTGGTTGGGTGCTGTCCCTTCATTTGGGACTGTACTTTGCGAGTTTCCAGTCATCACCAACGTGGAAGTTGAACTTGGGTCTCCTATTCGAGTTGTTAATCCATTTCCTGGCACTACTCCAAGAGCCTTCTGTCGTCCTGGACGTGTACCAAACGGCCCGTAAGTTTGGTTACATCTGCTTCTCTTGTTTGCTTGCTCTCAGTGGACACTGTTACATGTGTTGAATTGTGATGCTTGGCAAGGTTGCAGAGCTGTACACACCACATTGTGTAACCACAGGACTTGTGGTGCTTTCCCCTTCCTCTTCCTCTACGTCCCTTTTAGTTTGGGGGGAAATGAGAAAAGAAGGAATGATTTATCAGTTTTTGTCTTTTTTTCCCTGATATTCCTGAGGAAGGGGCAGGAGCTGTACCCATATCCCACTAACATACCATTGGACTTTCCTCTCCAGTGTGTAGAAACCAAGCCATGAACCTGTACATTTGACCAGTGGTCTAGTGTTCCCCCTTTCTCTTCAGAGCAACGTAATAGTTTTGGGCAGCAGCGACTGTGTCCCGAGATAACCCATGACTTGGGTTGCTTGTATATGGTGTTGCTGACGGGACAAGGCCTTGTGGGTTAGATAAAACCACATCCATTTCCCCCAAACCAGCACCGCTCACTGGTCTTCCTCGGTGCACAGGGCTTTGCTCACTCTCCCCGTGCTCTGGCACAAGTGCTCCGTTCTTCTGGCTCTACCCTTTCTCCCACCTCATGAACCAAACTTGCCACATGTCCTCTGGATTATCTTTAGCACTCCAGTCCCCATGCCCCAGTGCAACAGCGTTTCTCATGGGCAATTCTCTTTGTGTCCTTTCTCCCTACATACTCACACACACACACACACACACACACACACACACACACGCACACACGCACAAGGACTGCAATACACACTTGCTGAAATATCACCATTGCCACATGCCAGCCTTTGGTCCTTCTGCCTCCCACACTAGGCTCCTCCCCTGTTCCTAGTCCCACATCCCACTTCTGGGCTATGGCTGTGCAGAAGTATCAGAGTTTGGAGTTTGCTGTGATCCTCTCTCTGGAGGACACACAGTTGTGCATGCAGCACCATTTTTTATGTCACATACTGCAGCAGCCAATCTTCACCGTCAGCTTGTCTGGATCTGGAATCACCTAGACACACTCCTCCGGGTCTATCTTTGAGGTTGTTTCCAGAGAATTATACACCAGGAGGAAAAGCCTATCCTGGGTACGGGCGGCACGCATCCCACTGGCTGCGATCTCAGACTGACTAAAATGAAATTAAGTTGCTGCCATCAGGTAATTTGTCATAGCAACAACAACAACAACAACAACAACAAAGTAAACTGTGGACATCTCTTACTCAGCAAATGTTTGCAGTGTGAGCACGAGGGTCTGAGCCTGGAAGCTTAGCGTCTACATGAAAAGCCAGGTGTGGTAAAACATGCTCCTAATCCTGGCACAGGGGATGTAGAGACAAAAAGATGCTAAGGCCTTACCACAGCTAGCCAAAGCAGGAGCTCCACGTTTAGTGAGAGGCCCTGTCTTAATACTGTAGCTTGATCTTCTTGTGGGACTCCTAACAGAAGGAGCTGGTGTCTCTCTGACTCTTTTGCCTGCTTTTGGGACCCTTTCCCTCCTACTGGGTTGCCTCACCCAGCATTAATATGGGAGGAGGTGCCTAATCTTATTGCAACTTGATACTCCATATTTAGTTGATATCCCTGGGAGACCTGCCATTTTCTGAAGGGCCTTCTCTTCCTCTCTCTCTCTTACACACACACACACACACACACAACATGCATTTTCACATATTCACAGAGAGAGTATCTGATATGGATGGGAATACAATACCTGAGTCCTATTCATCTACCCATGAATGGGCTGGCTGGCTCAGTGGTAGAGCCCCTGCCTAGAATCCCCCAGGGAGGGGCTGGGGGCGTGGCTCAGTGGTAGAGCCCCTGCCTAGAATCCCCCAGTGAGGGGCTGGGGGCTCAGTGGTAGAGCATTTTGTTTTCTATCATAAATGAATCCCTAGATTCAATTCCCAGTACTCTAAATAACATTAAAACAAAACCCCAAACGGAAACCCAACAGCAATCTGTCCGTCTTTTTCATAAATTTATAATTCATGATTTATAATTTCTAAAACCTTGAGCATCATTGCACCCTCGACCTGAATCACACTGACCGGTCTTGGCACAACTGTCACTTCTGTTTTTCTCAGGTCCCTGTGATGACAGAGAACACCTCTCCCCTGCTGGCTCTGTGAGGCCTAACAGGTGACAAAGATGTAGATCTGGCTGGGTGTGGTGACACAAACCTTGAGTCCCAGTGCTGGGACAACAGAGGCAAGTGGGTTGTCTGTTAGAGGCCAGCCCTCTTTTTACTTTTATATTTTGAGATGAGGTCTTACTAAGTTATCCAGACTGGCTTTAAACTCACGCGGTACCGCAGTCAGGCCTTGGACTTTCACACCACCTGCCTCAGCCTCCCCAGAATTTGGATGACAGGCCTGTGCCGCCAGGTTCAATTTGGTTTTCTTTTCGTTTGTTTTCTGTTGGTTGGTTTGTGTTTTGGTTTTGGTTTGGTTTTGGTTTCCTGTTAGGCAAAGCTTCCACCACCGAGACACAACCTCAGTCTCTACTTTTAAAAAGTAAATGTTTGATTTTTTCTCTGTCTTTTCTCCCGGAGCTAAGGTTTGTGTCATTCAGCCTAATGGAGGCAAAAGGGCTGGGAGGTCGTTTGCCAGGATAGAGTCAGGCCTCCCTCAGTGGTGTGTACAGGACGCAGCTAGAGAAGGCTGAGCGCTTATCCATCGAGAGAGAATCAGCTCAGCAGGGCTCACCGGGGCTCACAGAGGCTCGAGTGACAATCAAGGACCAAGTACAAGTCCTGTGCTTGGTGTTCTTGTGGGAGTGAGGCCGGCTCTGACTCCTTTGCCTGCACTTGGGACCCTTTTCCTTCTACTGGGTTTCCTCACCCAGCCTTGGGTGTGTGCTTAGTCTTAGTGTAACTTGTTCTATGCCATTTTTGGTGTCCCATTGACATCCCTGGGAAGCCTGTTCCCTTCCTTCCTTCCTTCCTTCCCTTCCTCCTGGATGTAGAGGAGAGGCAAGGAGTGTGGGGCAGGGACTGGAAAGAGGGAAAGTAGAAGAAGCCATGGTCAGGATTTAATGTATGTAAAGAATTTTAAAATCTTAATTTTTTTTTTATCTGGGAGTAGGGACGGTGGGTGTGGGTGTGGGGTGTGGACGTCCTCTTGGAGACAGGGGAGGGGGGAGATGGGGAGCAGTTGGAGGGTGGACGGAAGGGGAATAGCAACTGGCCTGTGAAAAAAGATGAAAGAATAATAATTATTATTATTATTATAAAAATAAAAATGTTTTAAAGAGAAAGAGTCTTAGTTAAATTACTTCAAAGAAGTAACTCCCCACCTGATGGAAGGACCTCAGAGGGATATGGCTTTCCACAAAAATGCCTTTTCTCTCTTCCCTTCTTGGTCAGCATGGAACAGTCTCTCTGCCCAGCTGGATCCTTCCAAACTCACCATTTACAGATCCCCGTTGTACTGGTTGGTTTTGTGTCAACTTGACACAAGCTGGAGTTATCACAGGGAAAGGAGCCTCAGTTGAGGAAATGCCTCCATGAGATCCAGCTGTAAGGCATGTTCTCAACTAGTGATCAAGTGGGGAGGGCCCAGCCCATTGTGGGTGGAGCCATCCCTGGGCTGGTAGACCTGGGTTCTATAAGAAAGCAAGCTGAGCAAGCCAGGGAATTAAGCCAGTAAGTGACATCCCTCCATGGCCTCTGCACCAGCTCCTGCTTCCTGACCTGCTTGAGTTCCAGTCCTGACTTCCTCTAGTGATTAACAGTAAAGTGGAAGTGTGAGCTGAATAAACCCTTTCCTCCCCAACTTGCTTCTTGGTCATGATGTTTGTGCAGGAATAGAAACCCTGACTAAGACAAATTGGTACCAGCATAGTGGGGTATTCCTGTTACAACCTGACCATGTTTTGGGGAGGACTGTGGAAGGACTTTGGAACTTTGAGCTAGAAGAGCCATTGGAATAGTAAGAGCTCTGTGGGATGTTCTGTAGGAGCTTGGAAGATAATGTTGAGAACAGTGCAGAAGATGGAGGCCTGGCTTGTGAAATTTCAGAGGGAAGATTAAAAACTCTTGTTAGTGCTGTTGATGTTTTGATTGTGAGGATTCTGTGGTTTTGGTTAGCTGGAGCTGAAGAATCAGCTATGATTAAGAACATACCAGAACTACTAAAGCCAAACCTTTGCATTACTGGGACTATTGATGCTGGTCACCTGGAGCTAAGACATTAGTGGTGATTAAGAAGAGACCGGCAGCACTGAGGTGAAATCTTCTAGAAACTGTTTCCTGAGAGCACAAAGAGGCTGTGTCTCAGACATAGACAAGGTTGTACCTCGTGCTGTGGCTGATGTGTAAGAGTCACCCAGGTGGTACTGATTTTAAAGGAATAAAGGGGTCAAGGCAATCTTTGAAACATACTGCATTTTGGGCCAGCCTTTGCCCCAGGATGTTCTCTCTCAGAGAGTGAGAGAGAAAAAGAGGAGAATGGGGAAGGGGAGGGGGAGACAGGGCAGGGGAGAGGGAGAAAGAAGGAGAGAGAAGGGGGATACATTGCAAAGGCCATCCTCAGGAATCAGTGAGGGGGGACACAGTCCCTCTGGCTCTAGTTAACAAAGGCTTAAGGGAGGAGGTAATACTGAAACTACTGTTTCTCTCCAACAAAAAAACAAACAAAAACAAAAAAACAGATTAAAAAGGAGTTTCTTAGATGTATTCATAAATTTTACTGGACTTTTTATACTGAAACAAAGGAACACTGTTGTTGTGACTAGTAAAACTATAAAAAAGGATATAACTGCAGTTTATGGCCACTCTCCCTAACTGACTCAGAGAAAATGAATAGAGGTGAGGAGAGGTGGGTTTTACTGACAGCAGATAGATTCCCAGCCCTCGACCTATCAGAGGCAGGACAACCATCCCACGACCTGTCAGAAGTACAGGCAGAACAAATCAAACTCACTGACCTCCTGCCCACTTAGGGAATGCCTTTGTCCCTCCAGGCTGTAAATGTCATCAGGGTGAAGAGCATTTTATCCCATGTAGGGGGCTCAAAGTCCGTGTTCCTTTGGACTTCTTTTAAGACAGTCTCAGTGCTAAAGAGAAGGCTCAGAGGCTAAGAGCTCTGGCTTCTCTTTTGAAAAACCTGGGTTCAATTCCCAGAATCCATAAACTGGCTCATTCCAGCTCCAAGAGATCCAAATCCTCTCTGGCCTCCCTAGGCACCAGGCGCTCGTGGAGGTACCCAGACATCTACTACATGCAGGCAGAACACTCAAAGAAAGTAAGAATAACTTTTGCCCGCACACTCCCAGCACTTGGGAGGCAGAGGGAGGTGGATCTCTGAATTCAAGGCCAGCCTGGTCTACAGAGTGAGTTCCAGGACACCCAGGGCTACCTGCAACCCTGTCTAATAAAACCAGAACACACGTGCGCACACACACACACACACACAGACAGCCTTACTATGCATACTAGGCTGGCCTCAGGATTTTCCTGCCTTGGGCCTCCCAAGTGCTGGGACTGCAGGTTCGCACCAGCATTCAGAGCTGCGAACTCAACCCACTTTACTACCTGAGCCATGCCCTCAGCAATGTCTCACAGCTTCCTAAGAAGACAGCCACAGGCAGGCCAGAGAGAAATTAGGCTCCCCTCTCTCGAATGTGGCCGAAGTATAAATAAATCCAGTTTCCTTGCTCAATTTCTATTCCAGCTGTCAAGGGTGGGGTTGCGGATGTGACTGTCCAGCTGCACTTCCTCTTTCTAAGATCCCTCCCTGATGTTAACACCCAAGACACTCTGAACCCCTAACGCCCCTCTGTTGCTTTGCTCATTGGTTGGTTGAGTTTTTGAGCTTACTTTTTTTTTTTTTTTTTTTTTTTTTTTTTTTTTTTTGTAGCCCTGGCTGGATTTAAACTTGATAGCTAAGAATGGCCTGTGTTTCTGCTGCTCTGCCTCTCGTTCCTAACACGCACTGCCATGCTAGGTTTGTGCAGCACTGGGGAGCCAGGCCTGCACCCTGTCAACTGAGCGTTATCTGCAGCCTCTCTTCCTAACTCACTATCTCAGGGCAAACTTGGACTCTGTCACTTGTCACTTTTCTCCAGGTGAGCTCCTCCCTGCTGCCTGCCGGGCAGCTTTTCTCTGACCCTGGCCCCGGGGGAGAAGAGACTGGGGACAAGAACATTGGTGAAAAGTGTCACACTCTCCTGGCCTAAATAGGCAGGAAAATTCTGTCCTGCAAGGTTAAGGACCCAAAATTAGGAAGGTGGCTATGTGCGAGTGTGTGTGTGTGTGTGTGTGTGTGTGTGTGTGTGTGTGTGTAAGTGTTGTCTATGTATGCTCCTGTGTGTGTTACAGTGAGTATGTGTCTGGGAAGGCCAGAGGTCAGCTGTCTTCCTCTATTGCTCCTCACCTTCTTTTATCTCAAGATGGGGGCTCTCAGTGATTCCTGCTTCACCAGAGCTCCGGAAAGCTCTTCATCCTCAACATGAGCGTCACTACAGTATTCGGGGGACGCCTGGCTGCAAAGGCTCATGTCTCCTCCAGAGAAATATGAGCAGCCAAGAAGCTTAGGAGCGAGAGAAAAGTAAATAATTGTCAGGAAACAAAGCCAGTCAGCATCGGCATCCGGCATCCGTGGTAGACAGTAATCCTGGCAGCCAGGCGTGGCAACACATTCCACAACAGGAGGATCTGGGGGTTAAGGTCCTCTTCCATTACAGAGCAAACCTGAGGCCAGCCTGGGTTTTGGGAGACCCAGCCTCAAAGCAAACAGACAGACAGGGGTGGGGAGATAGCGTAGTCTGAAAGTGCCTACCCTATGGGGACGTAAGTCTGTGTTGAATAAATTAAAGCCGAGTAAAGCAGCTTATACTTGTAATCATGATTCTAGGGAAGTGGAGACAGGCTCATCTCTGAGGCTTCCTGACCAGTCAGCCCTGCAAGTTAGAGACCCAGGCCCTTAGGAGACCCTCTCTCAAAAGGCAGTGTGGGAGCTGAGAGCTGGTTCAGCCATAGAGAATGAATACAGCCTCCCAGAGCCCCGAGTTCAGTTCCAGCACCCACGCTGGACAGCTCACAATGGCCCATAGCTCCAGCTCCAGGAGTTCTAACACCCTGTTCTTGCCTGAGGGCACCTGCACACACGTGGTATAGACACACACACACACACACACACACACACACACACATATACATAAATGAGTCCAGAGTGCTACTGAAAGACCCCCGAATTGGGGAAGGCTCCTCACTCTAGTACCAGGAGAACTCACAGAGAGCCTATCTTGCTCCAATCAAGCAAGAGGTTTATTGGGGAGGGGAGAAGGCCAGAGCTCTGGGGACAACACATATCTCACGCAGGAGATAGAGGAGTCGACCCTGAACTCAATTAGGGAGACATATTTATAGGGAAAATTACAAAGGTAGTTAGCAACAGGCACATAGCAATTTCATTGGTTTATTCGAATTGGCACACTCTGTCTGCTTTTGGGTAGGATTCAACTCCAGGTCACCCTGTTTTGGGGCACACTGACCTTCATACTAGTTTTTCTCAGGACTGCAGAGTCAGACCTTATCGAGACCAGGTGGTCTGTGGTTTTTATTCTCAGCCTTGAGACATCCTTGTCCTCAAGGCAGGGTTACTGGGGCTCTTTCATTAAAATAGATCATATTTATCACCCTGCAAAAAACTCAAGCCCAAATGGACCATTAAACCAGGCACTAAGTTAGAGGGTTAATAGAAGGACATCATGAAACTGAAAAGCTGTAAGGCAAAGGACGCCATCAATGGGACACTCCCTACAGACCTGGGAAAAGGGTTTCTTCCACCAATGCCAGATCTGGACATCAACAAACCAAACAGTCCAATTCAAAAAGGGGTACAAACCTGAGCAGGGAATTCTCGTCAGAGGAATCTCAAATGTCTGAGAAACACGTGAAGAAATATTTGACGCCCTCAGCCATCAGGGAAATGCAAAACAAAACTTTTGAGATTCCGTCTTGCACCCGTCAGAATGGCCGAGATCAACAACACAAGCTCATGCTGGCGAGGACGTAGAGCAAAGGGAAGACTCCTCCATCGCTGGCAGGGGTGCAAACTTGTACAACCACCATGGAAACCAATATGAGGCTCCTCAGAAAATTTGGAATCAATCTACCTCAAGGTCCACCTAAACCACTCTTGGCAAAGTATCCGACAGATGCCCCATCCTACCACAGGGGCACATGCTCAATTACGTTCATGACAGCTTTTATTCATAGTAGCCAGAAACTGGAAACAACCTAGATGTCCCTCAACTCAAGAGGGGGTAAAAAAAAAAAGTGGTACATTTACATAAATGGAATATTACTCAGCTGTAAAAAGGGGGGATATCAATCAGCTGTTTAAAATGACATTATGAGGTTTGCAGGCAAATGGATGGAACAAGAAAGAAAAATCATCCTGAGTAGAGGGAACCCAGACCCAGAAAGACAAAGTTGATATTGACTCACTTGTAGGTTTATGTGTTAAGCCAACAGTGATTGGACAGGGAGAGGAGGTGGGAAAAGGAGAGGAAGCAGAAGGAGAAGAGGAAGGAACGGGAACAGGAGGACGGCTCACGGCAAGTGAGAGGGAATCTCCTATAGAGAGTGTGGTGGTAAATCTGCCCAAAATAGACTCACAGCTTGTTTTCCTAATTACTGACTTGTGTTTTCATTGAATGGGTTTATTTGGGTTGAAGAGGAGGTTGCAACAGATTGGCGATTTGGGTTGAAAAGGACATGGGAGCACTCACTTATAAATGGATGTTAGCTGTTAAGTAAAAGATGATCACAATGTAATCCACAGACCCAGAAAAATCATGGGGGGGACGGGGAGGGGGCGTGGGTGGATTTCCCTAGGAAAAGAGAAATAGAGTCTATTTTGTGGGTGGACGAGGTGGATGACAGGAGGGATCAGGTGGGGGAGGGAAAGACGGGGTGGGGGAGAGAGAGAGAAAGAGGGGGGGGAGCTATATAGACACCTAGTGCAGTGGAAACTTCCCAGAACCCACGAGGGTGACCCTAGCGACATCTTCTATAACCAGGCTAGGCTCCCAGTGTGAGAATAGAACGGCAACCCAGCCACAAAATCTACAGGCCCACAACCTGCCCCGCCTGCGAAACCCACTGGGGCAATGGAGGCTCAGAGCTTGTGGGAGTGGCCAACCAATGACTGGTCTAACCTGAGGTCCACACCATGAGAGGGAGACCATGCCCAACACTGCCTGAATGGCCAGGAACCGGAAGCTGGGTGGCCCAGAGACCTAGGGTAGAACCAAACACTACCGACCCCCTCCCAAAAAAAAGTTAATAAAATGATTCCTAATGACATTATGCTATACTCACAGGATCCGTGGCTAGCCCAGGCATCACAGAGACTCTCCAGCAGCTGATGGGAACAGATTCGTCTAAGCTCCGCCCCAAGTTACCTGGCAACAGCCAGGTGTGCCTGACTCACTATAAAAGGGGCTTTTTGCCTCCTTCTCTCTCTTGTTCTCTTGTTCCCTTTTCTTCTCTTGCTTCTGGTCCTTACCCTCTCTCTTCCCCTACCCCCCCACGTGCTCAAGGCCACCTCTCCTTCCCCCTCCCCCATCTCTCTCTGCCCTTCTCTCAACTTTCCTCCCCACACCCCGAATAAACTATTCTGTACTATACCATCGTGTGGCTGGTACCTGAGTGGGAAGGGATGCCTCAGCATGGGCCCGCAGAGGTCCCCCCTTCCCCCACACCTTATCACATCGCCACCAAACACACTCCTTCCTCTTTCATATCTTTTTATAAGAACAGTGACCCACAGGCAAACATTAAGTGGAGCAAGGGGAACTCCGAAGAAGGGGAGGACGAATCATGGGAACCAGAGGGGTTGAGGGCACCAGGAAAGCACTGCCCACAGAATCAGTTAAGCAGGGCTCAGAGGGGCTCACAGAGCCTGCGTGGGTCTGTGCTGTGTCCTCTGCCTACACGCTGTGGTTGTTTAGCTTGGGTGGAGCTGAGGGGGTGTTGGAGTCCTAACAACGGGAGCAGGGGTGTCTCTGACTCTTTTGCCTGCACTTGGAACATTTTTCCTCCTACTGGGTTGCTTCATCCAGCCTTGATAGGAGGGTGTGTGGCTCGACTTATTACAAATTGTTATGCCGTTTGGTTGACATGACGGGGAGTCCTGCTCTTTTCTGAAGGGAACCAGTGGAACAGTGGATCTGGGAGGGCGGGGAGGAGGGAAGGAAAGGATTGTATTCTATGTGGTCAGGATGTATTGTATGAGAGAAAAATAAATTAAATTAAAATTAAAAAACAATGCAGACAGCTCCTCAAGAACTGACTGCTGCATCTTGGTGGCCATTTTTTTTCCTTTTCTTTGGTCTTGTACCTACATCATCTAAATGACAGCTTGAAACATGTACCAGGAACCACAGGGACAGTCAAGTCACTTCCACGATGTCCTCTGTAGTCAACCGTTCACGGGGTGATCTGACACACGTATAAAAGGTTTTATACTGGAGTGAATAACACTTCACCATTTAAGACTGTGAAAGGTTTAGGATCCGTATGCTGAGAACAGACGAAACGGGCGGTTTTGCAGAGTGGATATAGGATGCGATAGAAAACAGCCATTAAAACGTACAGCTGCCACTTAGAATCCCAGCATCTGGGGGAGGCCAGCCTGGGCTACATAGTGCTGAGGAACGTGGTTGTCAGGTGCCTGTGTCTGACTGTAAACAGCCCCTCACAGACAGGAGGATGACCCCCCACCCGACCCCTGCCTGATTGGGGTGTGAAGACCTACGTCAGATGGGCGTGGGCACCCCAAGGGCTCTGCTTCCAACCGCTGGCTGGACCGGACCGCTTACCTCAAACTCCACCCAACTTGCCCTCCCACCATGATGGGCTGTGACCTGGAGACACGCAGACCCTCCTTAGTGTTCCAGTCCGGTATTTATCGGAGCTCTAACAAAAGAGCAGCTAATGCAGAAAACCTTATCTACGGACCTTTGGAAAGGTCGTGACTCGCGCCGGGTTGGGATATTCTTTTGGTGATGCAGCCATTTCGGGGTCACCCACAGTCCTGTAAGTAAGCCCGAGGAACTCTGGTTCCATCACAGGTGCCCTCCTGAGGGGGACCAAGTGTTTGTTCACTTATCCTCAGAAAGTAACACAACACTGAAGCATGAGGGTCACGAGTTCAAGGGGAGCCTGGGCTACAGAGTGAGACCCTGTCTCCAAAGACACGCGTGGGCTGATGGGATGGCTAAGTGACCCCGAAAACCCGAGTTCCATCGTACGTGGCATAAAGAGAACCCAGCTCCCTAAAGTCGTCCTCTGACCTTCACACACCTGTTAATTGTTAAGTACAATTTAAAAATTGTTAGATACAGTCGTTAAATGTGTGCGCATTTCTGTGAGCCCAGGTGCGGCTCAAGGACAGAGTGCTTGCCTCAAATGCACCAAGTCCTTAGTCCAATCTCTAGCTTCAAAAAACTATGCAAAGGTCAACTGTTTGTGGAATAACTGTAAATACACATTCAGAAAAAAAAAAAAAAAAAACAGCCAAGAATTAACTGTTTGAGTGGTGCATTTGAAAGAGATAGCCTTTCCTTTGTTCTAAATTACCTACAATGGAGATATAGTTATGAGAGAGAGGGAGGGAGAGAGACAGAGACAGAGAGAGACAGAGAGGGGAAGGAGACAGAGAGAGAGACAGAGTGAGGTTTTTCCAGACAGGGCTTTGCTATGTAGCCTTGCCAGGAACTTGCTCTGTAGAACCAGCTGGCCTGGAAATCACCGGGATTCACCCTCCTCTGCCTCCTGAGTGCTGGGATTAAAGGGGTGAGCCACCACTGCCTATATTGTTATAATCTTTACTTATATTTATCATTAGTTTGTAAGTCAGGGGAGACCAGCCTTGAACTCACAATCCTGCCTCAGCCTCCAACATGCTAGAATTACAGGCATGTATCATCATGGCTTAACTTATTACAGACTTTCTTATTCTGTGTAACAACAGTGTGACCTGGTATCTCACAAAACATATGGAGACCCTTCTTGTACAGTTCACAGTGTATTTCTTATTCAGTGTGTGTGGTCTGGGCTTTTTCCTTTAAAAGACTAGTCTGATATTGAGACCTAGCCCATGCCTGGAATCCCAGCACTTGGGAAGCTGAGACCAGAGGTATAAACCTAGCCTGGGCTACAGGGTGAATTCCAGGG
The DNA here is from genome assembly GCF_963924665.1 of Micromys minutus. Classification (NCBI taxonomy): domain Eukaryota; kingdom Metazoa; phylum Chordata; class Mammalia; order Rodentia; family Muridae; genus Micromys; species Micromys minutus. The sequence continues at coordinate 12,511,047 of NC_137964.1, read as the reverse complement.
CAACCTGGGCTACATAGGGAAACATTGTCTCAGAAAGAAAGAAAAAGAGAGAAAGGAAGGAGAGAAGAAAGGAAGAAGGGAAGGAAAGAAAGGAAGGAGAGAAGGAAGGAGTAAAAAGAAAAAGCAGAAAAATGGGACTGGGGAAATAACTTGGTGGGCAAGGAGTTTGTTGTGCAGGCCTGAAGACCTGAGTTCAAATCCCCAGCACCCGTGCAAATGCAGGTGAGACGGTGTGTGCACCTGTAACCCCAGCAGGAAGGCTGACAGGCATATTTCTGGGGCTCACCAAACAACCTAGCCAGCCAACACAGCCATCTCTAAATTCAGTTAAGACCCACAGCCACACCCACTCCCCAACCCCATCTGGAACACTAAGGCAGAGGAGAACCTGAGAAGGATGTTTGAAGTCAGCCTCTGGCCTCCACAGGTGAGTCCAGCACACACATATAGCCCCGTGAACAAACATTTCACACTAGAAGGCACCTTGGGAGAAGAGGGCTGAAGCCCTGAGCTCTCCTCCCTTCTCCAAAACATACGGATGCTTGTCGGGCGACCGAGCACGGAGCTTCCCAATGCAAACGCCCGGAAGAGGCAGCGCCACCGTGGGAGGCCCTGGAGCTGTGTGTACCGAGGACTCAGGCACCTCTGAGCTCAGCCTGGACACGGCGTGACTTAGACAGTACAGTGAGCCCTTCTCCCGTCTATTTCACATGGAGAACTGGAGACAGTGATTGCGATAACCACGCTGCTCACTCGGGAATATTCTAGTACATGTGAAAACTGCGGTAGGGGCGCAGGTGAGCTTTCGCCGGTTCCTGTGATACAGGTACCCAATGGTTTGGGCCTCGCGTCCCTTCTTTTCTCTTGTCTTCCTCCTCCTCCTCCGTGTGTGTGTGTGTGTGTGTGTGTGTGTGTGTGTGTGTGTGTGTGTGTGAAGTACAGACTGTCCTTGAACTCGATAAGTACCTAAGTATGACCTTGAAATCCTAATCTTCCTGCCTCTAGCGCCCAAGCACTTCCCCTGGATTATAAGGGTGCTGGGGCTTGAGCCCACTGATTTGTGTATGCTAGGTAGGAACTGTTCCAGATGAGCCATAGCCCAGCCCTTTCTTCCTTTTCTGAAAATTCCTTTATATCAGTCATGTTCGTGATGCCGGGTGAGATGGGACCCCACTCTTGTTCCTTCCTCTGCACACCCTTGTGGCAAGAGATGGATTCCTCACCTTCCCATGTCACTCCTGCCATTTCCTGCTGCCTTCTTCAAGCCAGAGCCCCCCTCCCTCCTCATCTGCTTCGGACACCCAGTATAGTTCACGGAATAGTGTGTCCCCAGCCCTTCCCACCCGTCTCAATGAGGGTTGCTGTGGCTGTGGTGAAATACCAGAACCAAAAATCAAGTTACAGTGGGAAGGGCTTTTTATTTGGCTCACACTTCCGTATCACTGTTTAACATTGAGAAAAGGTCAGGACAGGAACTCCCGGAGGCAGGAGCTGATGCAGAGGCCATGGAGAGATGTCACTTACTGGCTTGCTCAGCCTGCTTTCTTATAGAACCCAGGACCACCAGCCCAGGGATGGCACCACCCACAGTGGGCTGGGTCCTCTCCCCATCGATCACTAAGAAATGCCTCACAGCTGGATCTCAGGGATGCGTCTTCTCAACGTAGGCTCCCTCCTCTCAGATGTCTTTAGCTTGCATCAAGTTGACATAAAAGCATCCAGCACACCAGGAGGTGCGGACAGGTCCTGATCCTGGGATAACTGTGGACATGATTTTATGAGGCCATAATTTTTTTGTAGGTGTAATTATGTTCCAGATCTCAAGATCGGGTTTGGGATGGGTGTGAAATCCAAATAGTGGCGTTCTTCATTAAATCCCCTGTAAACATTTTATTTGATCTGCCTTATCTGGGCACCTGCACATGAAGATCTGGGGAAAGATTCTGGGCCTGCACGGGATGTAGACGAGGCAGAGATTGGAGCAATGCAGCCCTAAGGCAAAGACTGCTAGATACCCCCAGAAGCTGCAAGAAGCAAGAAAGCATGTCTCCACCCGCAAGCTTTTGAAGGAATAGGTTCCCATGATGTCCATATTTATGTTTTTTCCCTCCACATCTTAAGAGAAGAAATGTCTGTTTTTAAACTACCAGCCTGGGGTCATTTGTTAGAGCAGTCACACGAAAATGACAGAGATTATTTCCTGCTATAACACATGGTGAAAACTATGGACTCTGCACCTGAAAGACTCGGGTTCAAATCCCGACTCCTCCTTGTGAAAGATAGGTGACCTTGAAAAAAAATCATCAATGGCCTCTGGGTCTCGGTGTCCCTGAAGATGAAAACAGAAAGGGCCAGAAGCCTTTTTCTGAGGGTCAGTGTGAAAGTTACGTGAAGCTGGACGTGGTGGTGCAGGCTTGGAATTTCAGCTGCCTGGGAGGCTGAGACATCAGGATCACAAGTTCAAGGCCTGCCTGAGGCACAGAGTGAGTTCAAGAGCAGCTTAGGCAACTTAACCCGTCTTAGAATAAAAAGTAAAAGGAGGCCTGGGGATGAGGCTCAGTGATAGGGTGCTTGCCTACACAAGAGGTCCTAGATTCAAATCCATCAAAGAGAAAAGAGCAGAGCAGGGAAATGGATCAAAGGGTGATTGCCACCAAACCTGACAACCCACCTGAGTCCAATCCCAGGACCCACGGAACAGAACTGGCCTCCACAAGCCCAGTGCCCACAACCATATGAATAAAAGTAACAACCAGCTAAAGGAGGAAACAGAGACAGTGGGAAGCTGAGCTCCAGCATCCACTGTTTCCTGACTCCATTGTCAGGAAGATACAATGGGATACAATGTAACCGTCTCACACTGTTGCCAGCCATTCCCGCATGGCGGACTGTATCACACCAAACCATAAACCTGCCTTAAATTACCCCCTCCCTTTTATTTTATCACAGCCAGGGGGAGAAGTAACTAAGATACTGTATTAGTACTCAGACTCCTGGGGACAGCCTAGCTTCTCCAGTCTCCGGACATCTGCAAGCAGTAAGCATCTCTCTCCAAAGCTCTCTGAGCCTGGCTCCTTCTGTATTTGTCTAAGCCAGTAGTTCTCAAAGTGTGGGTCAGGACCTCTTTGGGGGCGGGGATTAAATGAACTTTACACAGAGGTCACCTAAGACCATGGGAAAACACAGGTATTTACCTTATGATTCATAACATTAGCAAAATCACAGTCATGAAGTAGTAACAACAACAACAACAAAAAATTTATGGTCACCACACCACAACGGACTGTATTAAAGGGTTGCAGCATTGAAGGTTGAGAACCACAGGTTTGTGTGGTTAGCTATCCGTCCTGCACCGCTCCGCAGCGGCCTCCAAATCCACATCCACACGCCATGACCTCTCCCCACCCTACAGCCTCCTCCTCCCTGGCTCTGCATCACTACCCAGTAGCCTCAGCACCAGATTGGGTGGTGGCTCTTTCAACACTGTTCCCATCTCATTAAATGCTCCATAAACGTTTTATTCTTCCTGTCTGGTCCCAAGTACCTGCCCTAGAGCAGCTGGTCCTTGCCGGGCCGTATTTGCAGTGTGAATGGTTTTATGATGCTCTCTGTACAAAGCAACACTTCCTCTCCTCACCTTATGTAAGTTTCAAAGGTTGCCTCTTCCTCATAGGCAAATAGCACCCCACACAATAGTCTCTTCCCGTTTTTTCCCCAAGCTGGTTTCTTCTCGTTGATTTATTCTTAACACTTGTTTCTATTTATTTATTTTCATAAGTGTGAGAGAGACAGAGAGCCTTGTAGCCCAGGCTAACCTCCAATTTCATATGTAGCTGAAGATAACCCTGAACTCTCAGTCCTCCTGCCCGTACCTCTCAGTGCTGGGATTATAGGCAAGTGCCACCACATCTAATCTCGTGTGGATGTAGGACATTTTTCTGGCATTTTCTAGCCCCCGCGCCCCTAACAGAGAATTATTGTGTCCCCCATTCCTGAAAGTCTTTTCTCAGAGTTCCAGGTGCCCCCCCCACTGGGACAGCTGCCCACAGGAAACCCTAATCCTAAACCCAACAGGTACAAATGGTAACCATCGTGAGTCACCAAAGCCCAGCTCCTGCCATGACAGGCGGAGTAGGTGAGGACTGGCCATGCTGGTGCCCTTTGGATCACCAAGTTGAGCCTTTGTTTCTAGCAGGCTGGGTATGCAGCTGAGCCCCCACAGGCCTCTCTGCAGCCTGGCTGCCTGGCAGGACCTTCCATAGCTCAGCCCACAGGGCTCCCTGTGAGTGTGAGTCCTGGCTCGTCACACGCATACACTCCTGTGCCACCGTACGTTTGCTACCAAGAATTCACTTTCCTTGGCACATGCTCTCTTATCTTCTAGAACCTTCTTATGCCTTGGTTCCCTCTCCAGAGCCATGCATCTGAAACCTTGAGAGGTGCAGGGAACAGACAGGGGAGAAAGCTACAGTTGCCACTTGGGGTTCTGAACTTGACCTCTAAAGTTCTCCCCCAGGAACCAGCCTGTGTGCCTAGGGGTTTGAGAGGACATGATTGCGGAAGACCAAGGTCTCCCGGAAGGCATACAGGCTCTCTGCCAGCAGGGAGGCTGGTACATAGTCAAACTTCTGAGTTCCTGGGCGACTCTATTTCCCTGGACGCACACATTTCTAGCTGCTTTCAATTAACTTTGAAAAATATTTTCATTTTTGAGACAGGGTCTCATTGTGTTCTATCTGACCTCCAATGCCTCTAACTCGAGATGTAGCTACGGATCACCTTGAACTCCTGATCTTCCTGACTCTACCTCTCAAGTGCTGGGGTTATAGACATGTGCCTAGTTAATTCAGTGACAGGGCTAGAACCCAGGGCTTTGTGAAGGCTAAGGCAAGTGCTCTACCCACTGAGCCACATCCCCAGACCATTGATGATAGTTTTTGAGACAGGGTCTCTCCGTAGCCTAGCCTGGCCCTGAACTCATGATCTTCTTCTTCCACCTCCAGGGTACGAGGATTACAGGCCTGTAACACCTTTCCCAGCTTGCTTTGACACTTGGAGGAGATGGATGTGTATCTGACTTGCTTGTATACCAATGGGCTCACATGCGTCACTTTTTGCATGCAAGTTTAAAGAGTTGAAGGAGAGGGTGGGTTGGTCAGTTGTGGTTGGGCACACAGATACCAATAGCTAGGTAGTGGCTTCCATCATCATCACCATCATCATCACCATCATCATCACCATCATAATCACCAACATCATCACCATCACCATTATCACCATCATCACCACCATTATCATCACCAACATCATCACCATCATAATCACCACCACCAATATCATCAAAACCATCATCACCACCAACAACAACAACATTGACACCAACTTCATAACCAGCACCAGTCCCCTCAGAATTCCGGGTCCAGGCTCCACTGAGAGCAAGAAACAGGAAGGCCCTCCCCAACGTGGACCCCGTGCATGTTTCTCTCCTCTTGACTTAAAGCTGACGGTCTGATATAACACTCTTAAAATGCCCCCCAAATTCACGCAGTTCACCCCTTAGCTGCCCCTCATGCTCTGCTCTCTAAATCACAGCAAAGTGTGGAAGAGAGAGAGGGTCTGGGAGGAGTCCCGGGGCTGGGACGGCCTCTGCGGGACTGAGTTCCTGGCCAGGGTCCTGAGTTTCCTCTGCGTTTTCTGAGTTGGTTCTAGATATTTCCGGCCCCAGATGCATGTGTGCCACAGACATTCACCCTCCACCAATAACCTTCAGCGTAAGGCCTCCTTCCACCAACAAACACCCTGGCACCCTGGTCCGGGGGGGGGGGTCTTTGTGCCTCAGGGGGAATCTGGAGATCTACCCGTAACTGAGATCCGCCTCTAGCCAGCTGTGTAGTAGATGTGGTTCTGAGATCCCCCAAGAAGAGCGTGTTCCATCCCCTCTCCCCATACACACAGAGCCAAGATCCCCCCCACTCAGCTCCTCAACTATTCCAAACAGAGGGGGCTTTGCCAGATACACTCGGACAAGTTAAGAGTAGAAGATGAGCCAGGAGTGATGGATTCCACCTCTAATCCCAGCACGCAGGAAGCTGAGGCAGGAGGACTGCCGTGAGGAGGAGACTAGCCTGGACTATAAGTCACAGAAACGCAAATAAGTAGATGATAGATAGATAGATAGATAGATAAATAGATAGATAGATAGATAGATAGATAGATAGATAGATAAAATGAAGTAAAAAGGTGGAGAGGAAAATGCCCGATAATCTCCTATATCCGTTCTCTGGCCAGAACCTCTATGGTTGAAGAGAATCAACTCTTAGAAGCTGCGCACTGGCTACCACATCATCTGGAAGGTTGGAAATGCCCAGGCTCTTAGGAAGGCAGCATCCCCAAGGACAGCTACAATCAGAGAGCACTAAGGGACCAAAGAACCCCTTCGTCCTGCAAGGAATGGCTGAAGGGCAAGCAAGATGGATTTCAGCAGTGCCAGGGGCTAACCTTAGGCCACCAGCTGCCCAACAACATACCACTTCCTCTATAGCTGCAGAATTTCTCAGTGGCCTCTGAACACTCCAAAGGCCAAAGGAGGAGCTAATACAAATTTCCAACCCTTCCCCGGGAAAGAGAAACCAGACCACGTACAGCTCTGCCCAAGGCCCCAGTGCAGAAGGCTGGGTGTCCCTCACCAGAGAATGCCGTAGAGGCAGAGAAACCAGAGTCAGAGATGAGAGAAACGTATAGTCATGGTTTCTTCCCAGAACAGAGCCCAAGTCCAAGGGATTTCTCCTAAACCTTCACCCAAGTGGCTACTGGATTAGATTATTACTCACTCTTCCTGTCCCTGTCCCAGACAAGAACAATGGCTGTCCATCACTGTGGGAGCAGGAGGGGGCTAAGGCCGTACCAACCTGCAGGTAAAGGCACCTGCGGTCAAGCCTTATGACCCAAGTCCAATCGTCAGAGCCCACATGGTGGAAGAAGAAAATTAACTCCTACAAGTGGCCTCCCACCTCCACACACATACCAACACACAGGCACACACACACACACACACACACACATACACACACACACATGGCCCGTAAGATAAATGTAATAAAATAGCCAATCTCTTTAACCTCCCTGGCTCAACACCAGTAGTCTAATTCTTCTAGCTAATTTCAGCTCTAAGCTTCTATGGTCAAGGTAAGAATGGGCAAGATTATAAAATTCAGGGGACTCCCCTGCACCACACCCCCCTAGCCAGTGAAACGCATCCTGCTTTATAAGATCTAGGCACAGCCTGGCCCTGAGAGGTGCTGGCCTTTCTCCTGAGAGAAAAGGATGCTGACAAACCCTCTTCCATCCCAAGCAGATGGAGACCATTAGCGGGAAGGGGGTAGAAGAAGGACACATGGAGGGAGCAGCTTTGCTTACAGAAAATGTATTTATTGGTTTTGTGTGGGGAACTAGACGCTCGCTGACTTCCTGTCCCCAGATCTGTCCTGGTGAAGGAGTTTGAGAGTTCCAGGGTCAGAGGTCACAGCAGTGACAGAGTAGAACAGAGACATCAGCGTGGAAGGGGTGGTGACGTCTGGGAAGGGAGAGAAAATAAGGAGACAGGTCAAGGCCCCTCGTCCCGAAAAATCCACACCCAATCCCTGCCTGGGACTCGAAATCCTCAAGGGTGGAAAGAGGAGGTTGGAGCCTCGGGGTAGGAAGTAGGGGCTTGGAAAGCATTAACGGGGGACCCCATGACACTCTGGCTGTGTGAGGAACAGGGAGGTGTGGGATTTGGGGATAGCTACTGGGATGGAGGTAGGGAGCAGGTACCAGGATAAGAGGGGCAACAAATCAAGGTCATGCTCAGCTATCTAGAGGATTCAAGGCCAGCCTGTCAACTGGGACAGGAATAGGGCTGAGGGAGGAGATATGCATAAGAAACTCAGGAGTCCGGGGCTGGAGAGCAAGGGTCAGAGCCAGGAGCTATGAGGAGGGGGTGGGGGTGTGCCGTGCTTCATGCTGCCCTCGGGGGTCACGTCAGGACGCCTATACGAGCAAGATGAAGGATAGGCCTCGTGAGGATGGCGAGAGAATGCAAATCCAAAAGTAAGAGCCAATGGCTGGGGGGGGGGGGGGATGTAGGGCAATGGGTGGAGCTCTTGACCAGCACGCGCATAATACTAGGTTCTATCCCCAGCACCGCATTAAACTCTGTCTCAGAGGAACAATGGAGACCTGAGACAAAGAGATGGTAAAGTTGGGTAGAAGAATCTTAGAAAAGCAACAGAATGTATGAGCCCCTGCCTCCCCAACCCCCCCCAAAAAAAAATCAACCAAGAACATGTGAAGTAGCTGTGCCGAGTTTTAGAGTAACAGCACACCCATTTCACAGATGAGGAGACTGAAGCAAGAGACTGAGACTGCCTTCCCCACCATACTGCAGTGAAGAACACAGATCTGTGTTCTCCGAGTGGCAAACAAAAAGAAGGATGGAAGGTTAAGGAAACAGGACTCCCTCCTCTCAAGAGCACTGGGTGCCTGGGCTTTGTGGGTACAAGAACTAGTTCATGTACTGTGGGCTCAGACCTACAGCCCCGGGCAGCATGGAGGGGCGCAGGAGACCTGCAAAGGCTCAGGATGATGATGAAGATGAAGGTGACGGTGATAGTGATGCTGATGGTGATGAAGCCACCTCGGGTCTTTGGATGTGAACCTGTCACCGGATGAGTATTGAGCGTAGAGATTGCTCAGAAGGCCAATTGAGAGAAGCCATGGCCTGCTCCCCAACCCAGCCACCTGCCCGGTCAGAGAAGAAGTAGAGGATTTCGAGTTTGGGAGGAACGCTTAATAACCCTCCATTACGGCCTCACCTTCACGTTGGTATCCACCTTCTCCAAGGCAACGGGGAAGTTTTCATTAGTGACTGCGGAGAAAAGAAAGGAGGGCTGTACAGTAGAGGAAACAGAGAGCTCGTAACCCGGGGATGGTCTGGGGATGACACACTCTCGGGCACGAGACCCTCGTCTGTCCTGGCTAAGGAGGTCGACATAACCCTCCTCCAACTGTGCTACAGCCAAGGACAAGCCCTGTGCCCAGGCATTAAGACTTACCTGGGGGCTGGAGAGATGGCTCAGTGGTTAAGAGCACTGACTGCTTGTCCAGAGGTTCTGAGTTCAATTCCCAGCAACCACATGGTGGCTCACAACCATCTGTAATAGGATCTGATGCCCTCTTCTGGTGTGTCTGAAGACAGCTACAGTGTACTCATGTACATTAAATAAGACTTACCTGTCGGTGCATCCTGGAAGCCCGTGTTGAAAAAACTCCCCGCCATGTTTTCATCCCAGATCTCAAACCGTTTCCTGTGCTGGGTCCAGGACCTAGGTGGTGGCTCAGGAGGTCAAGTAACTGGGCAAAACTGCAGTGTCTAGGGACCCCTAACCACCCCTCTGTCCCTCTGACTCACCTTCCTGAGAGCTTGTGATCCTTGTCTCTTCCCCGGGAACGCGCCACCCAGACACTTAAGGCCACCAGTAAGAGCATCAGCACAGCGACAGCCCCCACCAGACCTCCAACCAACACCCTCCAGTCAACTGCCACCTCACAGCGTGGCCCTGAGACCCAGTGTGTGTCTGTGGAAAAGCAGCTGGAGAGAGAGAGTCGCAGTGTTCAGACAGGTCACACACTGGTAGGCAGGGCCCCACAGGCTGGGGTCTGCCATCCTAGAGCAAGTGGCTGGGACCTTGGAGAATCTGGTCTGTACAGGGCAGGGTCTCCAGAAGGGACAGTGAGTGGGGTGTGGTGGCTCACACTTATAATTCTAGAACTTGGGGGATGTGCTGCTTGGTTTTGTGTCGACTTGGCACAGGCTGGAGTTATCACAGAGAAAGGAGCCTCAGTTGAGGAAATGCCTCCATGAGATCCAGCTGTAAGGCATTTTCTCAACTAGTGATCAAGGGGGGAGGGCCCAGCCCATTGTGGGTGGAGCCATCCCTGGGCTGGTAGACCTGGGTTCTGTAAGAAAGCAGGCTGAGCAAGCCAGGGGAAGCAAGTCAGTAAGTGACATCCCTCCATGGCCTCTGCATCAGCTCCTGCTTCCTGACCTGCTTGGGTTCCTGTCCTGACTTCCTTTGGTGATGAACAGTAATATGGAAGTGTAAGCTGAATAAACCCTTTCCTTCCCAGCTTGCTTCTTGGTCGTGATGTTTGTGCAGGAATAGAAACCCTGACTAAGACAGGGGATGAAGACATAGGCATCAGGAGTTGAAAGCCAGACTTCACCACTAAGTTAAAAGACTGAGGTGAGCCTGGATTACATAAGACCTAAAAAGAGTCAGGAAAGACAGTAGACGGGGAGGGAGAGAGGGAAAAGGGCAAGCAACTTGGCTGGGGTGGGGCCTGGGGAGCAAAGGCGCTTTCTGCTCAAGCCTGGTGAGGCAACCTGGATTCACTCCCGGGAAGTCACATAAAGGTGAAGGATGAGAACCGATTTCACAGAGTTATCCTCTGACCTCCACGTGGTCATGGATTCACACGCCCACGTGCACACAAGATACATAAATAAAAGGTAATTTTCAAAATTAAAGCATTTAAAAATAATTTTTAAAAAGAAGAAAAGAAAAAGACAGAAAGGAAGGGTCAGTGGGCTGCAGGGAGTTGTCCCCACCCTAGGGACTCCTCTGGGAGACGGCACTGGGAGACTACTTGGGCAGGTGGGCGTGGCCTACGGAGGGGGCAGGACCTCACCGACAGGCTGGCCCGATCTTCTGCAGAAAACACTGTCCTTCGTTGCAGTCCATGGTGCCATTCACGCCAGGTGTGCAATTGGTGACGCAGCGGAGCCTGCTCGGCCCCACCAAAGGAAAGTAGTGCTCCTCAAAGCCCTTGGGGGCAGTTCGGTGACAGATGGCTGGGGAGAGAGACAGGAGAGATGACAGAAACAGGGGCTGCATTCTGTCTGCTCAGGACCTGGTTTTAGTGAAGGGAAGTATGGCGGGGAGGGGTGCGGAGGGCAGGCTTCTCCAAGGTCGGAGGCCCCGGGAAAGATCCTGATATTAGATGGGGGAAGGAACCCTGGCCCCCTGGTCTTGTTTGTCGGTAGTTTTTTCTCTCTCTCTCTCTCTCTCTCTCTCTCTCTCTCTCTCTCTCTGTGTGTGTGTGTGTGTGTGTGTGTGTGTGTGTGCAAGCCACAAAGTGAAGGGGAGAACTGACTCCCACAAGTTGTCTTCTTACCCATGCACAGAGAGAGAGAGAGAGAGAGAGAAATGAAAAATAAGAAGTGGGCCAGAAAGGTACCGTTCACCCACAGCAGTGGCTTCTCCAAATGTCTCCCCTGCTTCCCTGGGAACGTCAAGGGTTGGCGTTCTTCAAGTTCATGGCCACCCAAGGCCACTCAGCCATTTGCCCTACCCTCACCTTCTGGGGTCAGCTCTTTCTCGGTGCCATTGTTCACCTTGATGGAGTCGGACTTAAAACACAGGCCTGTTGGGGGAAGGAGAACACACAGGTGTGGGACAGGGAGAGAGGCTCCCTTAGTGTCCTCAGAATGGGGAGGTTCCACAAGGAAAGTGTGCCAGGATCTCTCTCTTCGCCACTGAGGAAGCAACCTCTTGGGACCCTCCCAAGCCGCACCTCTGACCCAGCTGAGTATGAACTGGACCATTCTCTCAGCCTGTCACAAGAACCCCAGGGCTGGCACTGGACTGCTCAAAGGTTCCCTGAGCTGGAGTAGGCCAGAGAGACAGCAGTGACCCCGTCCCCTCCTGTCCCCTCCGTCCAGCCTTAGCTCACTCTGGTTGCCTTGGCAACTGTTGCCATCTTGACTGGCCCTCCGCAGCTCCTCCTCCAGCACAGTCTTCGCCTTCTCGAAGTCGCTCTTCAGCTGGGGGCTGAAGGGCAGCCACAGCAGGACCCGGTAGTCTACCACAACGCTGCCCCTCCTGAGGGGCCAAGGGTGTCAGAATCCACAGGGGGGGGGGGTCTCTGGGACACCTTTAGCACCAGCCGCTAGTGTCCAGGAATAAAGGCGGGGGGGGGGGAGAACTCAGGCTGTAATGTGAAATGTCACATTCCGTTGTGCAAGGACACTGTGTGTGTCAGGAGCCTCAAGCATCGTTCCTTGGTCGCCTGCCACTGCTTGTTTGTTTTTTGACATAGAATCTCTCATTGGCCTAGAATGTCACCATCTAGGGCCTGTGAGCATCCAGGGACCTGTGTGCCATTGTCACCACCATCACCACCATCACCACTAACTTCCGCCTGTGCGTCTGTAGTGTGCCTGCATGTGTGTAGGTGCGCGTCCCTGCTCAGAGGCCAGAGGATGACATCCGGTGTCATACCCTGCCACTCTGTCTCATTCCCTTGTGACACAGTCCAGCAAGCGATCCTCGAGCTAGGACAACAACCGGCAGTTCCCAGTAATCCTCCCGTCCCTGCATCCGACACTGTTACAGGCATGGCTGCCCGTGCCCTATATTTTGCATGAGAGCTGGAATTTGAACTCATGTCTTCATGGCTGTGCAGAAACATCCCCCTGGCTCCAAGCCCAGCTTTTTACAGGGTTTCTGGGAATCTGAGTTTGGGGTCTTCACACCTTCAGGACAAACACTTTCCTAAGCATTTTCTCTAGTCCCACCTACATCCCACAGGAAGAGGAAGCTCAGCCCGGGGAGCAGGGGAAAGATGAGGAATGTGCTTTTCCTGTTGTATCAAGACATCACCCAGCTGGAGAGATGGCTCAGTGGTTAAGGGCACTGGCTTATCCAGAGAACCTGAGTTCTGTTCCCAGCTCCCACATGGTGACTCACAGCCATTTGTAACTTCAGTTCCAGGGGATCTGACGCCCCCTGTGACTTCTGGCATGTGTGTGGTACACAGATAAAACTGACAGCAAACATTCATACACATAAAATAAATATAAATATTTTATCTCTCTCTATATATGTATATACGTATCTCATTCTTCATGCATTCACACACATATATATATAATTCTTTATACACACACACACACACACACATATATATATATATCCCTATCTCTCCCCTCTCTCTCCTTTCCCCTTCCTTCTGATAAAGACCTCACCTCTGCAACCCCTATGCTGTTCTTTAAGAAATGCTATCCCCCCTGCAAAGAAACAAGCCCTAAAATCGCTGTGAAAGTCCCCCCTCAAGGAATTAATTCCCTTGAAGACTCCCTCTGCCCATCTCTCTTTATGATGGTTGATGGTTTCAAAAGGGAGGGGTGGATTCTTCAGCTTCCCCCCCACCTCCGTTCCCTCTACCCCACAATGTCTCCACAGCCCCTGAAGGATCTCTTACCTCAAGGACAGTATTTCCACACCCTGGAAGCCTTGAACAGTCTGGTAAATCTTCTGCATCTGAAATGCCAATGGTCTCTGGGATTATGTCTGAACCTATGGACCTAAGGGTACCTAAGGACCCGTGCCCAGGGGAAGATGGCTAAGTTCCCTCCTCTCTGCTCACCTGACTCTGGAAGGCATTGCTGAAGTCTCTGTAGGCCTTGGAAGTGTTGTCTTTGAGGTCCGGAGAGAATTCCTGCTCCACAGATACCTCCATGCCCACCGCAGTCTCTACTGTGTCTGTATTATGGAAGACCTAGCTCTGACTACTTCCTCATCTGCCCTCATCTGCCCTCACCACCACAGCTCTCTCATCCACAGGATTCTCTTCTCTTTCTCCATCGTATCTGAAGACTTAACTGAAGCATACCAAGAAAGGAGAAGAAATCTGGAATGATAGCTGGGGGCATGGCTCAGTGGTAGAGCCCCTGCCTAGAATCCCCCAGTGAGGGACTGGGGGTGTGGCTCAGTGGTAGAGCCCCTGCCTAGAATCCTCCAATGAGGGGCTGGGGGCGTGGCTCAGTGGTAGAGCCCCTGCCTAGAATCCCCCAGTGAGGGGTTGGGGGCGTGTCTCAGTGGTAGAGTACTTGCTTTTAATGCTCCAGGGAGATACTAGGCTGTTACCAGTAGAGAGTAAATTAATTACTTCTGGTATATTTTTTATCAGAGGTGAAAGAAAGAAGGCCAAGTTCACAGGAATTAGCCTATAACTCCTGTAGTCTCCCCGCCATGGGGCAGACAGAATAAGTTCGTATAGATGTTTCTGCCTTAATCCCCAAAAGGACCATATAGTAGTATTACACAAATAATCTGTCAGGATCCAGATAAATTCAGAGTGATAGCTCAAACTACTTTTAGCTGGAGAAGTGGCTCGGTGGTTAAGGATGTTTGTTTCTCTTCCACAGAATCCAAGTTCAGTTCCTAGCTCTCATATCAGGCATCTCACAACCCCCCGTAACTCCAGATCATGTCCACAGACAAGCACAATTGAAAAATAATAAAAGTCAATTTTAACCAGTTTGTTCTGTTTAGGATTTTTGGGTTTGGTTTGCTTTTTAGTCAGGATCTCACTATGTGGGCCTGAGTGGCCTAGAAGTTGCTATAATAAACCACACATTTCAGATTCACAGAGATCTACCTGCCTCTGCCTCCTGAGTGCCGGGATTCAAAGCATGTACCAGCAGCATGCACTGTCCGTGTTTAACTTTGTAATGAATGGTTAATTGCCACTGTGAGATTGACAGACTCTAGACTCACCTAGGAGACAACCCTCTAGGCACATTTGTGAGGGAGCTTCTGGGTTGGATAACTGAGGTGGGAAGACATTTTAAATGTGGCAGGACTGTCCCAAGGTCTGGGCTGATGACTGAGATAAAAGATGTGAGCTGAGCACCAGCATTGGTCTCTCTCCCCCCCCCCCTCTTTCTCTCTCTCTCTCTCTCTCTCTCTCTCTCTCTCTCTCTCTCTCCCTCTCCCTCCCTCCCTCTCCCCCCTCTCTCCCTCCCTCTCTCTCCCTCTCTCTCTCTCTCTCCCTCCCTCCCTCTCTCCCTCTCTCCTTCCCTCCCTCCCTCCCTCTCTCTCTCTCCCTCTCTCTCTCTCTCCCTCTCTCCCTCTCTCCCTCCCTCCCTCCCTCTCTCTCTCTCTCTCCCTCTCTCTCTCTCTCTCTCCCTCTCTCCCTCCCTCTCTCTCCCCCCCCCTCTCCTCTCTGACTGTGGATGCCATGAGATCAGATGTGTCACGTTCCTGCTGCCACGCCTTCCCCACAACGATGGACTGTGAACCTTCAGACTGTGAGCCACAACTGAACCTTTCTACCTTAAACTGTGTGTATCTCCACACGATGGTGCAAGCGTGTAATCCCAGCTCTGAAGAGACAGAGGCAGGGAGATCTCTGTGAGTGTTAAGCCAACCTGGTCTACAGAGTGAGTTCCATATTATCCAGGGCTACAAAACAAAACAAAACCCTGTGTCAAAATAAAAAAATGCTGTTGTCAGGGACTTGAGCACAGCAATAGAAGAAGCAATGGATAGAGACTTGTAACCCACAGGACTGTATTACAGCTACTGCCTCTGAGGTCATTCAATATGGCAGCCGTTGGGAATTAGTAAGGTTCGGAGGAAAGGTCAAAAGGCAGCAGAAGCCAGCTGGAGGTGAAGGGTGAAGGTGTGGCTAGCAGAGGGCAGGGGGAGTGGGAGCGAAGTCAGCAATGGATGAATAGAGGGAAGTGGTGCGCACAGGGCTTCTGGAAGGAGGAAGGCCAGAGCCCGTAGTTCTGGCCACTCACCTATTTCTAACTGCTCCACTGGAAGTTCGCAGAGAGACCCATGGAAGGTGCTGGGGCAGACACACTTGCTGCCATCCCATGAGCCCCCATTCTGGCATCTGTCCAGATCTTGGCAGTGGTCTCCAGAGAAACCAGGAAGGCAAATGCACTGGCCCTGCTCCCAGGTGCCACCATTGTCACAAAGACCTGGGAAGCACAGGTAAAACGAGAAGTCTACCGAGAACCTGACCTTGGTAACACAGAACTTGAGTAAACAAGGAAAGCACGGGGGAAGAAACAGAACAGAATATAAGAGGTCTAACCTGGGGTCGTGGTCGAGCTTGCTGGTGTAGTCATCTGAGTAGAGGTTGAGGTTGATCTTGATCGTGGTGATGTAAGGGTGGCAGGAGACTTCATGGTGGACACCAATGTCTCTGGTGACTTTGTGGTTGGCAGAACAGGGTATGTCACCTTGCTTGAGGTTGTGGTAGTTGGAAAGCTGTTGTTTGGTCTCAGGGTTGAGGGGACACTGATGGAGTCAGGTGTACTTGGGGTGGTGATAGAGGTGGCACTCAATCGATTTTCCCTGGTGGATGTTGAGGTGCTACTGAGAACTGTGTCTGTAAGTACTGCCCTAGTGTCTGTTGAGCTAGGAGCATCGGTGACGGTGTCTGAGGGCTCCATTTCTGGTGTCATGGAAGAGCTATCCAAGTGTGTAGGGAGAAATGTTCTTTCACTGGTATAGCTGGAAGAGGTAACCATTTTGGTGGTAGAGGGAATGACCGAGAATGGGGTGATGGGAGCAGATGTCATCCCAGCACTGGGACTGATGTCAACACACGGAGTCAGGGGTGAGCTGGGGACTATGGTGATGGTGACGGTTTCTGGACAGGGTGTAGTGGAAGAGAGGGAGATATAAGAGAAAGGGGTTGATTTGGTGTGAGCTGTGGTCAGCGGTGAGGTGGTTGGGGAAGTTCTGGTGGTTGAAGAAGGAGGGAAGGATGTCACTACAGAGGAGATTGTAGCTTCTGTTCTGGGGGTAAGGGAGAAAGGAGAAGGGGTTTTAACAGTAGTGCTCAGCATCGATCTAGTCGCAGGGAGAGGCGGAGACGTAGACATTATCACTGTGGGTATTGAAGAGATCAAGGTAGCAAAAGAAGTCACTACTGCATTTGTAGAAGTACTTCTCCCGGGAAGGGAATCTGTTCTGTGCTCGCCTGATGAAGTGAGTGTACCTAGCAAAGTGGGGGTAGATGCCAGGGTCTTAAGAGTAGACGGAGCGGGGCTTGTGCTGGGGACATGGGACGCTGACATTGTAGGACTGAAGCTCGGCAATGGACTCTGAGTATGGAAAGAAGAGAGGGGGTGATCGGAACTTGTG
Source organism: Micromys minutus (assembly GCF_963924665.1). Classification (NCBI taxonomy): domain Eukaryota; kingdom Metazoa; phylum Chordata; class Mammalia; order Rodentia; family Muridae; genus Micromys; species Micromys minutus. Next base: position 12,494,059 of record NC_137964.1, on the reverse strand, counting down.
GGAGAAGCGCTGGAGGGGACAGAGGCAAATGTAGAAGCTGACTTTGACTGTGGAACTCCGGGTGAAACTGACATACCTGTTCCAAGAGAACCTGATGGGGTGTCCCCAGTAACAGTGACAGTAGTTGTCACAGTGGGGGCAGTGGAATGGGCGGTACTGAGATGGGAGATCCCTGTATTCTGGGTGATGGAGGACGAGATGTGGGTTGATAATGTACTAGAACTTGTATGGGTCGAGGTGGTAGCGGGCACGACAGATGTACCACTGTTGCCTGTAGATGAGGAGAAAGCTGTATTGAAAATGGTAGGGATTCCTTCACCAGGAAGAGATGAGGTGGAAGATGTTAGTGTCTCCAGGCGACCAGAGGTTGTAGGGTGAGAGGGGGCGGCAGTTGTAAATGTGCCGTCAGGGGACTGGGTGTTTGCACTGGAAGAGGGAAGAAAGCTTCTAGAGAGAGTCGGGGTGACTGTGGTAGACAAGTGTGGGTTAGCAGTTGGAGTGGTGCCTGGGATAACTGTTGGTTGTGTTGTTGTGAGAAAGGTTGTGTGGACAGATGTGTCGGTGACAGAGAGAGAAGCGGTATTGTCTGGAATAGAGGATGTGGTTGAAATCGGGAAGGGGACCTGAGGTGGACCTGCAGACGTGGCGTTAGTGCTTGGCAGTGAGGTTGCCAAGGCAGACAGCGGGGAGCTGGACCTGCTGCCAGTTTCATCTGGCTGTGTACCCGAGACAGACATAGAGGACGGAGCCGTACTCATGCGTGAGGTCGCCATACCAGAGGTGATGTGGGAAGAGCTTGTGGATCTGCCGTGGGTGGGTGGGCCTGTGACAGTGACCGAGGATGTGACTGCAGAAGTCACAGCTGTGTCTGTCATGAGCGAGTCTGTAGGAAGGCCTGTGGCAGGATTCTCTGTGGTTTTCCCAGTGGGTGTGGCAGCTGAGCTGGGGAAAGGGGGCTGACCTGTTCCAGTCACAGCCGAGGCAGAAGGAGGAGGCTCTGTGGAAGTGGGGGCTGTGGGTGTTGGGGTGACCTCAGCTGTGGAAGGCAGTGTATGGGTGATGGTTGCAGCTGAGGGGACGCTGTCCACCCACATGGTCCCAACAGTACTGGCAGAGGTGGATGAGAAGGCAGATTCAGCAGGGAAGCTTGAGGCAAGGGGAGGTGGAAAGTTCCCAGTACTGAAGGGAACAGATGTCACACTGCTTGTGGTGTGGGGTGTGTGGACAAGGGTAGTGCCAGTGTCCCCGCTGGTGGGTTTAGACGGGGTAAAGTCAGTTGGTGACAGGCTGGGAACTGTGAGGGTTGCAGTGTGTGACAGTGTGGTCATGAACTCTGTGCTCTCCGTGGATGAGGATATGAGAGCAGTGTCTGTCGTGGTGGGAAGGCCTGAGCTATGTGAGGATGGAATTGTGGGTGTGAGGGTCTCCATGGTCCCTGAAGTGGCAGGAAGTGAGACGGCAGTCGTGGACAAGCTGACAGTGGGGTGGCTGTTTAAGGAGGTGAGAGAGAGAGGCAGGGTGGCTGTGGTGACCAGTGGTGTGGTGACAGCATTGCTTGTTTCTGAAGTGAGCAGGGAGGGCCTGGTGGGTTTGGCAGAGGTGTCTGGGGTCCTTGTGACTAAGGTGAAGGTAGGAGAGGTGGTGTGGGGTGGAGAATTAGTTTTAGTTGTGGAGATCCTATCTGTGGAGTAGATGTCGAAGGTTGGGGAGCCAGAAGTGACAAGAGATGGGGTCTGGGTGGTCATGGTGACAAAATGTGTGGTAGACATCCTGGCTGCTTCTGAAGTGGGTAGTGAAGGCCAGGTGGACATGAAAGGAGTGTCAGGGGTCTGTGTGTCTGTGAAGGAGGAAGGAGGGATCGCCGACGTCAGCACGGCATTGGTTAAAGAGCTGAAGTCAGTGACCTGAGGTGTATCTGTAGACAAAGCACTGGAAGTTGGGGATGCCAACTCCAAGATGGATAATGGGGCACTGTGTGTGACATCTGTGGTGGCCGGCTGCGTGCTTGAGATAGACACTGAGGACAAAGCGGTGGTGACGAGTGAAGTCACCACCCTGGTGCTCACCGGTGGATCTGAGGGTGTGACTGGAGACGTGATCTGGGACATGGCTGTGATTTTTGTCAGGAGAGATTCTGTAGGGAGGCCTGTGGCAGGAATCAGGGTGGCGGTTCTTAAAAGAGGCTCTGTAGATGTGGCACTTGTGGGTGTTGGGGTAGGCTCTGTTGTCGTGTGGAGTGTATGGGGGTTGCTCAGAGCTGTACTTTCTGTCTGTGTGTTCCCAAAACTGACATCAGCCATTGAAGTGGAGAGTGTAAGGCCAGGGACGCTGACAGGGAAAGAATATGGTTGGGTGTTTCCAGTGTCTGCAGAAGCAGTGGCTGTACTTGGGGTGGTGGTATGGGGTTTACTCACTGGTGTTATTTCTGTGTTATTGCCAGAAAGGGAAGCTGGGGTGATACTGGTGTGGGTTGTGGACATACTGGGATGTGCACGGGTTGAGGTGTGCGTCACAGTTGGTGAACCACTGTTTCCTGCTGATGAGGAAGAGAGATCTGTGGCTGCGACTGTGGAGATGCTCACACTAGGAGAAGATGAGGTTATAGATGTGGGTGTCTCTACAGAACCAGGGGTTCTGGGATGTGAGGTAGAAGCAGCTGTGGATGTCCTGTGAGTAGAGTAACTGTCTGAGGCTGTGAGGCTAGGGGTGATAGAAGATATCAGGGTGGCTGTGATGACCGAGTGTGTAGAAGCAGTTCTAGATGTTTCTGAGGTCCAGGTGGGTGTGACAGAGGTGTCAGGGGTCAGTGTGTGTGAGGTGGCTGTAGAAGAGGTGGTATCTGATGTGTTGTGTGGAAAGCTGGGGGAATTGACCTGAGACCCTGCTGTAGATATAGCGTTGGTCGTTAGGGGGATTGTGGTTGAGGTAGGTAAAGGGGTGTTGTGTTTCCTACCAGTGGTGACAGATTGTGTGTCTGTGGCAGGAGGAGAGGAAAGAATGCTACGTGTGGATGGTGTGACCACGTCAGTGCTCACGGGAGAGGACGTGCTGGAGAACACAGAAAGCCACACATCTGTAGGGCCAACTGGAGAAGAGGTGGGAGGAGTCGGGGTGACTTCTGTCAGGAGAGATCCTGTAGGAAGGTCTGTAGTGGGATTCGGTGTGGTGTCTCCAGTAAATTTGGCAGCATGGCTGAGGAAGGGGTGTTGATCTGCCCCAGTCACTGCTAAAGTAGGAGGAGGCTCTGTGGATGTGGGGGCTGTGAGTGTGGTGAGAGTTGTGGGTGTTGGGGTGACCTCAGCTGCCGCGTGGACCGTATGGGTGAATGTTGGAGCTGAGGGGATGCTGTCCGTCTGTGGGGTCCCAGAGCTGTCGGGAAGGACGGACGGAGAGAATGCAGATGTGACTGGAACACTTGTACTGAGGATACTTGTGTTTCCGGCATGTCCAGTACTTAAGAGCGTAGGCAGCACACTGGAAGTAGAGGGCTGGGATTTGTTAAGGAGTGTACCAGTGATCTTTGTCATGGAGTAAGATGAGATGAAATTGGTGTGTGTTGCCCGCATGCTGGGAACTTCCTGGGCTGAGGTGAAGTCTGTCACGGTGCCCCACGGAACAGTGTCTCCCATAGACGATGTGAGACTTGTCATCGCCAGGGTTGGGATGTCTTTACTAGGTGACAAGGTTTTAGATATGAGTGTCACATAGGGGGATGACATGCTAGATGCTGACTTTGCTGAGCCAAGACTTGTCATTGTAGCCATGAAACCTGATGTGTCTGGAGGCGGGTGGCTGGTAGCTGCTGATGTTGTGGTAGGAATGTCTGGATCATGGGAAGACGGTATGTCTGTGGTTTGGGATGTCCCCACAAGTCCTGAAGGACTGGAAACTGAGACTGTCCCAAGTGTGGGTGTTTTGAAGGTTGAGTCAATATCAGAAGAAGCAGAAGGCAGAAACTTACTTGGTGGTGATGTTACACGTTTGGTAGTCACTGAGGTAGCCATGTTGAATGCAGAAATCGTCACCGTGTTGGCAGATGACGTTGTTGGCGTGGTCGGGTGAGAAGATGCTGTGCTGGCAGCTTCTCTGGGAGTGTCGCTTATGGGCTCCTGTGTGGTTTTCCCAGAACTCATTACGGTCATCTCCACAGACGGCTCACCTGACTGACTGGTTCTTTCCGTAGCAACAGAAACAAGTGTTGTTGACTTATTGGTGGAGCCCGGGGAACGGGTGGAGGAAGTTTCTGTTTTGAGTGAATTGCCTGCTGTGGGAAATGGTTTGGTAGTAATGCCTGAGGTTATCAAGAAATTGGTGCTGGGTGGGGCAATGTTATCAGTTGCTGTTGTGAAAGAGGTTTTTGTGAAAACCTGAGAAGGAACAGTAGCAGACAGGTGAGTAACTCCCGGAGTGAGGGGCAGTGTCGTACGGATACCTGTTGGGGTCATGGTGACCATGTCTGTGGTCCCTTTGGTAGAAGAGCTCAGAGTGCCTCGGGTTGTATATATGGTTGAGACAGAAGAAGGAGGTGGGGACGGGACTGAGGGTGCAGCACTCACATCGGTAACAGGAGAAGCAGAGATCGTGGATGAGGTCACTGTCCCGTCAGAGATGACGGGTGCTGTAGTAGTAACGGTTGTCACTGGCTCATCAGTCCTGGGAGTGGTGGTGTAAGAGCTGGTAAAGGGTACATAGGTCATGGTTACACAGGTCGTGGTGGGGTACACGGTGATGATTCTGAGGTCAGAGGGCTGGACGCACTCAGTAGTGGGCGTGTAGACCAAGACAGTAGGAGGATTGGTCTCAACTTTGATGACAAACTTGGGCATCAAGGCTGTCACGAAGTCAGGACTGATTGGAGAGCCGAGCAATGACTCATAAGTGGGCTTAGAGTTACTGAGCATGTCAGCAGCCCTGGGTGTGCGTTCCCTGTTGTCAGGAGCTGCGTCATGGGATTGGTGGGGACTGAGAAGCCGCTGAGATGTACCCCCTGCGTGCAGACTGCTGCCGAGAGCCGGGCTGGCTGCTTCCGCACCAGGCAGGTGTGGGCTAGAGGTGGCTGTGGTGGTGAGTGGTGTCCCTGTGTCGAAACAGAGGGGCCCATCAGTCACTCGGTCAGCGCCACTGTGGGGGCACGCCTCCTATGGGAGGAACTAGCAGCTGGGGCCTTTTGAGTCTGTTCAGGGGGCCATGGGGTGAGGAACCTTCAGTTCCTTAATGGCTACTTAGTGTCTAAGTTCAGCTTGCTCTTTCTCCTTCCTTTGTTTCTTTCTTTCTTCCTGTCTGTCTGGTTTGTTTTTCTGGTGGTGGGGTATTATGTGTGTGAAGTCTGTGTGTATGTGTGTGTTATATGTGTGCTGTCTCTCTGTGTGTTATGTGAATGTAGTTTGTGGTTTTTGTGTTCTGTGTATGTATGTGTTGTGAGTATATCTGTGTCTGTGATGTGCATGTAGTTTGTGTGTGCGTATTGTGGATGGCTTTGTGTGTGCTATGTGTGTATGGTTTGTGTGCATATGTTATATGTTTGTGTTTTCTGTGTGTTACATATATGTGTTATGTGTATATGATTTGTGTGTATGTTATGCGTATGTAGTTTATATGTGTCTTGTGTGTATGTGGTTTGTATGTGTGTATGTTATATGTATGCAATTTGTGTGTGTTATATGAGTTTTATGTATGTGATACATATGTGATTTCTGTGTGTTCTATGTATGGTGTGTGTATGTGTGTGTGTTTTATATATAAATGCAATATGTGTGTGTCTGTGTGCTATGTGTATGCAGTGTGTGTGTGCTGTGTGTATGTGGTGTGTGTGTGTGCAGTGTGTGTGTGCTATGTGTATGCAGTATGTGTGTGCTGTGTGTATGTGGTGTGTGTGTGTGTGCAGTGTGTGTGTACAGTGCATGTATGTTGAGTGTGATAGTATATACACAAAGACCAGAGCAGCACACCAGATGTCTTCCTTTGCTGACTTCTGCTGTATTGTCTTGAGACAGGGTCTCTCGCTAACTGGAAGCTCACTGTTTTAGCTACGCTGGCTTGTTAGACAGCAGACCCTCAGGATCCACTGTCTCTGGCCCACGTACTGCAGTTACAGGCACACTCAGCCCCTCTCATCTTTTTACTGAGCCTATGGACTCCCGTCCTCCTACCCACAAAGGAAGTGCCCTAACCTACTGGACCATCTTTCCAGCCCTTGGTTTTGCTCTTTTCAAACAGGATCTCATGCAGCCCAGAGAAGTCTCCAGCCCACTACACAGGCCAGGGTGAACTTGAAATACTAATCCTCCTGCCTCGGTCTCAGGAGAGATCAATCAAACCCGCCTTACAGGGTTCGTGCGCTCTAGGTGTGTACTCTGCCAAACTCCCCACGGGCCCCCCTCTTTTCTTACCCACACCCCAGCTTCCCTTCCTCTCTAGAGTTCTCCAGCCCTCTTGGATTCTGGGTCCCACCTTTTCACCAAACCCTGCCCTTTCTCTCCAAATGAGGAGAGAATATACCATAGAAACAGGAATCCAGAGACCACTAAGACTAAGAGGACCTCGGAGGCTCGAAGGGGCCTGGAAGGGGAGGAAGCATGCATAAAGCGATGTCTGGGCAGATAAACTTGGGGACTGGTGACTTCGAGGCTTAGAGATGAGCACAGAAACCCACACCAGAGGAGCTGGAGACACAGCAGCGTGTAAGAGAGCTTGCTGCTCTTCCTGACATCCTGACTTTGGTTCCCAGCTTAAGGCCGCCTGAGGTAACCTCAGTCCCACTGTGTGCTCTGGCCTCTGTGGTCCAGGACACACAGTGGGGGATGCCCATTTTACATAGTGGTTCTGTCCGGGCTACTGGATTACTTGGTGTATCAGAACAAATTCCTTTTTTTTTTTAATTTTATTTTATCTTATTACATATAGAAGAAAGGGGGCACGTGTTCCACAGTGCAAATGTGGAAGCCAGAGGACAACTTTTGAGTATATATTTTTTCTCCTCTTAGAGATGGAACGCAGATGCTCAGATTTGGTAGCATCTTTACATACTGAGCCATCACCCCCGGCCCAACAAGCTTCCTCCCCGTCTCTCTAAAATAGGTAGATTTTTCTCTCTCTGGCAAAACTGTCAGTCACAGCTTAGATGCTCCCGGTCATCATGTCTCAGCCTCGTGAATGCTAGGATTATATCCCAACACTCCTAGCTTGGATCATGCATTACACATGCCACACACGTTACATATGACCGCACTGAAGGTCAGACAGCTACAGTGGGAGTGAGCATGAAGCATCTCCTGTAACTCGGGACACGCCCTGTCTAAGAGCCGGGATGTCACCTCTCAGCCCAGCCACTGGGGAAGCAAGGAGGATGAGGAGTCTCTAGCTGGGGCCCTGTCAGCTGAGACTGTCACCCTCAGGAGAGCAAAATGGGCTGAGGGTCCAGCAAGCTGGGGTGCTCTGAAGTTGGGCTTCAGAGATAAACACTAGAGGGCAGAAGGGAGAGAGGGGGAACTGGGGGTCCTGAGGTGTGAGCCCCACATTGCATGGTCTTAGGGCCACACTTTTTTTTCCTTTTGTTAGGTTTCCCCCCACCCCTTGGGGAGAGGGGTACTGGTGATTCAGCCCGGGAGCCTCCTCTGCACACTGGATAAAGCCTGGGAGAGCCCCGGGAATAAAGCTAAGCAGGCTTCGGGGTTTTCCCCAGGTGAGGCGGGCAACGAAGGCAGAGTCGGGAGAAGAGAAAGGGAAAGCGAGGGAAGAGGGGAGAGAGAGGGGAGAGGGCAGGGAGGAAAAGAAGCAGAAGCAGGAAGAGAGAGGAAGGTGAGGAGGGAGATGGTATTGACGATGATGATTATGATAATGATGTGGTGTTGATGATGGTGGTGGCGGTGATGATGGTGAAGGTGATGGTGGATCATAGAAAGGGCAAAGGTGTCGGGACAAAGAAGAATTCCCCCTAAAGCACCGGAACCCTGTAGCTTCTCCCCTCCCCGTCTAAGCCTCTACAGTCAGAGAGACCCCTCCTGCGCTGCAGGCCTCACGCCCAACGCCCCCATCCCCGAATTCTTGCTCAGGGATCCCGAGGGTCTCACCAGCCCCTCTCTCCCTGCAGCTCCCCCCTCACCTGCTTCCCCAGGGGAGGCTCTGAGGAGCCAGAGGAGACTGAGGAGCAACATGGGCGTCAGCAGGCTGGGAGCACAACAGGATCCAGCGCCACGTGTGCGAGCGATGAGCCGTGAGTCCTGGCCCCAACACAGTGGACTGTTTTTCTGCCCTCCAGGCATGAAAATGGGACAATTTCTCTTTGAGCTGCTCAGCCTCCCTTTCTTCTCCCCCTACACGGACCTCAGGGTTGTAGCAAGGGGTGGGAACAGGAAGCTAGGGCAAAACCTACTAGGGGCCAGGTGGGAGAGCCCCACCCTTAGCCACCCTTGGCGGCAAGGCCCCAACCTTTCCAAGGACGCCGCCCTCCTTCCCCTACCTTCTGCAGAGTATACACCAGAAGAACAAAGCCTTGGCTTGGTGACAACCTTTCTGCTCTGCTTGAAGTTGAACCCCACCCCCCTCCACAGCTGAGGGACTCTGGGGCTGCGACTCCACTGAGGAACAACGCAGAATTTAACCCGAAGCCTTCTCACTATCAGCAGACCTGGACTGGGTTTCCCAGGAAAGGAGAGACAGCTAGCCACGAGGACAAAAATCCTGGTTTAGTGTTGAAAGCAATGGCGGGAAAATTCAAATCCCTCAGAGCTCACAGGCAACGCTGCGGGGGTCAGAGACAGGCAGGTCCCAAAGGCTAGCTGCAGTCTTACCAATGTGAGTTCCAGACCAGTGAGAGACCTTGTCTGGAAAAATAAGATAGAAAGTGAGGGGGTGAGGGTGGGGGTTGGATTGGGGTTGAGGAGATGGAAGTGGGGGGGAGTAGTGTGTGGGGAGGTGGCGGTGTGTTACGAAAACGCATGCACACACACATAATAAAAACAACACATAGGAGAGTGGGGGGGGGCTTTGGGGGAGGAAGGGTTGGGTGGGGAGAGGAAGAGATGAGAGAATACAGTAGAAGAAATATGATCAAAGTTCCTTACTCAGTGTATATACCACATAGGAAACTGCGCAAGAACACATTCTAAAAAAAAAAAAATTAAAACAGAAGGTGATTTTATTTTGTTTTTTAAATTTGAGTGGCACTGGGGAATCAAGCCCCAGGGTGAGGGGGCCTCTGGAATGCTTGCAAGCACTTTAGCCTCGAGCTGGTCCGTCCATCATGATTCTGAATGAGAGGCTGGGAGCCGATTGGGCAACGAAGGGCGGGCACTGCTCTGGGGGCGGACCCTGGTTTGCTTCACAGCACCTGATGGGTTGGCTCATAACCATCTGTAACGTCAGTTCCAGCGAATCCATTGCTCTCCTCTGCCCTCTAAGGACTCCTTCATGGATGCGGTGCCCATACGTACACTCAAGTACACACAGGCATGTTAAATAACTAACTCCCTACCCCACAACCTCCACCCACCCTCTTCTCGGTTCAGGCAAGCATTCCCACGGCCCTCTGGTTAATTACAGCTCCAGTTTAAAAAAAAAAAAATGGCAGCAACCCAAGTTTGGTTATTGCCATCCTAAAAGACAGTGAGGGCCAGGTGTGCAGTGATTGTGTGGCCTGCTCCAGACACTTAGTTCAGTCTTGGCGAGGGCTGGGGGCGGGGAGCGCCACCAGGAAATCATAGAATAGTCAGTCACTCTGGACTACAAATCAGAAAGAAAAGCTGTGAACACCAGGTGTGTGGCACAGGTGTCACCTTGGGAGGTAAAGACCGGAGGATTGTGAGTCCCAGGCGTTCATAATGAAGGGGGGGGGGAAGGAGAGGGGAAGGCAGACACAGGAGGGAGGGGGAGAAGAAGAGAGGAGTAGGGGATGGAAGAACCAAGGTAGAAGTTGGTCACTAGGACAGATCCTTGTTGAAGATATTGTCCCAGGCCTCTGTCTGTCTCTCTTCCACGGATTCCTAGTCTCCAGTACCACCCCACCCCATGGGCGATGCTCTGAGCCCTTTAAACCCGTGATCCCAAATAAATACTTTTCCCTTCCTTAGTTTACCTCAGGGATTTGGTAACTAATACACAAGTTGAGGCTTGTTGGGAGGTCTTTGAGGTGTACAGGCGTGCCCACAGAGGCAGCCCCAGCATCTTCCCTCTTCCACCAAGCCATGAAAAAAGCAACAGCTTCTTCCGCCTTATTGATGTGAGATGCTCCACCCCACCACCGTTCCAGAAACTTCCAGAGACAGTGAACTCACATGCGTGTGAAGGTCAGAGGACAACCTGAGTTCAATTCCCAGTACACATGTAAGGTGGGTCAGAATCTGGCTCCCCCTTCTGACCTCTGTAGATAATTCACACACATACAGAGAGAGAGAGAGAGAGAGAGAGAGAGAGAGAGAGAGAGAGAGGAGAGAGAGAGAGAGAGAGAGAGAGAGGGAGGGAAGGAGGGAGGGAGGGGTGGGGGAGAATCATAAATAGAAAAAATTAAATAAATTATTATTATTATTATTATTATTATTATTATTATTATTATTATTATTATTATTTGAGACAGGATCTCTCTCTCTTTCTCTCTCTGTGTAGCCTGGCTGTCCTGGAACTCAGTCTGTAGACCAGGCTGGCCTTGAACTCATAAATTCACCTGTTTCTGCCTCCTGATGGACGGGGTTAAAGGCACACACCACCACTGACTGTCTGTATCCTTCTTTTTCGAGACAAGGTCTCTCTGAGTGTTTTAAATCTGTCCTGGCCGCTGTACTGTGCATTCATCTTTGTTTACCTTTGACAAGTTAAAAATAATTAGAAAGTGTCTTTTCTTTGGGTGGTTTGGTGAGTGGGTAGAGGCGCACCCTCATGGAGGCAAAGGGGAGGGGGAGGGGGAGGGGATGAGGGGGTTGTGGAGGGGTAACCAGGAAGGGGGTATCATTTAAAAATTTAAACAAATAAAATGATTTAAATAAAAAGGGACAGTGTATTTTCTGTGTGTGTTTGAAGGTAATTAGAAAAAATATATAATTTATGGTTGAAGGCAAAACTTAGTGGTAGCTTTCTAATCTACCGCGCACAAGGCACTAGGTTCAGTCCCCAGTAGCACAAGAAATAGATACACGGGGACTGGAGAGATGGCTCAGCGGTTAAGAGCACTGACTGCTTTCCAAAGGTTCAATTCCCAGCAACCACATGGTGGCTCACAACCATCTGTAATTGGATCTGATGCCCTCTTCTGCTGTGTCTGAAGACAGCTACAGTGTACTTATATAGAATAAATAAATAAATCTTAAAAAAAAAAAACCCAGAGCTCACTGATATGACTAGTCCTCTAGCTGGCTTCCTCTGGGGACCCCCATCTGTACCTGCAATCTTCCAAGATTGGAGTTGCAAGCTGCATCTGTGTGTGTTCTGGGGATCCAAACTCCAGCCCGCCTGCTTGTGGGCACTGGGGGGGGCATTGATTTAACCAGGGAGAAGCCCCCACCGCTATAGAGAATGTGTTGTTGTCTTAGATTTTGTTGTCATTATTTTTTGAAGCAGGAACTCTTCCATAGCTCAAACAACTCCAGCCTCCCAAGTGCTGGCATTACACATGGTTGCAAGAAGTTTGAGGAGGCCAGCCTACTCAACCAAACAAGTTCTACACCAGCCTAGGCTCTATAGTGAGATACTGCGTCAAAATAAACAACAAACAAAAAAATAAGGCCAGAGCCTGTGAGATGAGTTAGTGGATAAGAATGCTCGCCACCAACACTAGAGACCTGGGTTCAATCCCTGGAGCCCGCATGATGGGAGCCTGGGAAAATCCTGTAAGCTACCCTCTGACCTCAACATGAATGTCAGCACACACGTGTGCACTTCCTAACACACATGGTTTAAAGAAAATTAAATCTACCTGCCTCCTTAGTGAACAGTCTAATAAAAAGTAATAAAAACCATTAATGGTTTACTTTTTATTTGCTAATTATGTGTATATATGAAGGATGATCTGCTTACATGTGAGGGCAAGTGCCCCCAGAATACCGAGAAGGGCATTGGCTCTCCCAGAATTAGAGTTGTCAGAAGCAGTTGCCAGCTGTCCGGTGTGGGGGCTGAGAATGAATTTCAATTGTCTGCAAGAGTAGTAACTGCTCTTAACCACTGAGCTGTCTTTACAGCCCCTTAAATAAAAGAGTTTAAAGGCTGGATAGATCATTCAATTGGTAAGTCTGCCTTGCTGTGAGAGTTGGTGTATCAGTTAGGAAATGGCAGCTTATGTTACAGTAACAAATAGCCCGTCCAGGCTCATTGTTCTACAAGCATAAAAGTTTGTCATTCCTGTGACTTAGATTCCCCAGTGTCTGCTACCTCCTCTGGGATCTAGACGATGAAGAAGCCTGTTTGAGAGGCACTGTTTGTCTCAGGGTAGTCGTAAAACCACTGTCCTGATTTCCTTTCCATAGCTATGATAATATAACTTGACAAAATGTAAATCAGGGAAGAAAGTGGCTTATCTGACTCAGGATTCCATGTTACAATCTATCCTTGTGGGGAAGTCAAGGCAGAAAATTTGTATCAAGAGCAGAGAGAATTAAATGTACCCTGTTCACTTGCTCATTCCTCTGGTCTTATACAGTTGAGGATCTCCTGCCAAGGGAATAGTGCCACCCACTGTGGACTGACACTTTCCACATCAATTAATATAAGAAAATACCCCACAGGTTAACACGAAGCAGATGATCTCTCGTTAAGGCGCTCCTTCTCAGTGATTCTACACTGTGTCAAGTTAACCATCAAAGCTAACCATTGAAATCAACATTCCTCTTAAAGGAATGTCCGTTCACTTTTAATGATGCCGTGTGTCCATAACATGTTCTGCTGGCTTAAAATAAAAGTATTTGTGTGCTTTTCCTGGAACAAACAGAACAAGAAGAGAGACAAGGATATTAAAGATATCAGGGAGAGGCAATAGAAGTCATAAGACAAGTCTGATATCAACGAAGCAGGATCATATAATTGGTACAAGGAATAAAATAAATATTTCTGATAAGTAACACAATGTACCACAGATGCTATTCCTGGGGTGATTATGGTTTCCACTAATCAATATTCTAACAGTGAGGGCTGGGGAGATTGGTGGGTAAAGTTCAGACACAAGGACAAGAGTTCACTGTCACTCAGTGAACTCTGAATGTTTACGAGTACTCAGAACACATGGAATAAACCAGGTACTATGGTGCACATTTGTAGCCCCAGGCCTGGGGAGGTAGAGACAGGAAGATCCCTAGGGCCTACTGGCCAGCCAGCCCAGCCTACTTGGTGAGCTCCAGGTTAAATGAGGGACCTGCCTCAAAAAAACAAAAACCAAAAAACAAGGTGGGTCTGGGGATGTGGCTCAGTGGTGTAAAGTGCTTGCCCTGCAAGCTTGAGGTCTGGAATTTGGATCCCTAGAAACTTGTGGAAATTTCAGGCAAGAAGGGGCACCTATAGTTCCAGCCCCGGGAGGTAGAGACAAAGTATTCCCAGAGCAAGTCAGAAAGAATTAGCCCTGTGGATGAATTCAGACATCAACCTTACATTTCCTCCACATACATGGGCACACCAGCGCATAGGTCCCCTCTCATGTGCACTGACATGTGCAAACAAGCATGTGCACACACACACACACACACACACACACACACACACAATGGAGAATAAAAACAAAAACATGGGCAGCATTCGAGGGAGAACTGTTAACATTCCTCTCTGGCCTACACACACACACACACGTGTGTGCACACACACATGCACACACACACACACACACACACACACACACACACACTACATGTGCATATACATGATTTAACTAACCATTAAAAACTTTTAATTCCTACAGGGGCATTGGCAGATGGCACGGAGTCCCTGGTAAGCAGCACTGTACAATGGTGAGAAGACCTGATGTGGAAACTCCCTTTCAGGATCTTGGGCAGGGGGACAGCGTCATTTGGTCAAGGATGCTGGTGAGGTTCCTGAACTACTGAAGGAGCATCATTCCTTCACTGCGCTAGAGAAACTGGACATTGTGGGCGCATTGAAAGAAGGAGATTCCTCCCTCTCTAGACTGGCCAGGGCTGGCAAGCTGCTTACTCTAGTTCCGTTTCTATTTCTGTGATAACACTGCCCAGGAAAAAGAAACTTAGGAAAGAAAGTAGTTTGGTGCCTAACAATCCCATGTCACGGTCCCCCACTGTGGAGAAGTCAGGGCAGGATCCTCGGACAACTAGTGACACCACATCCACAGTCAGGAGTGGGGAAAAATGGATGTAGGTGTGAAATTGCTTGTTTGATTGTGCTCAGTTCACTTGATTTCTACACAGTTCAGGACCCCCTGCCTCTGAGTGTGTGTGTGTGTGTGTGTGTGTGTGTGTGTGCGAACATGTTTGCACCTTTAACAGCTGAGACATCTTACTAGGCTTTAACATAGTTTTTGCCTGTTTGGAGACAGGGTTTCTCTAGACAAGCCTAGCTGTCCTCAAACTCCCCATGCAAACCAGCCTGGCCTTGAAGCATCGGAGCGATACTGAGAGGCCGGCACGGTGGTGTACACCTTAATCCCAGCCTCCATGAGCAGAGGCGCGTGGGAGCCTGTGAGGTGGGAGACAGCGTGGTCTGTGCACAAAGTTCCAGGCCAGCCAGGACTACATCGTGAGGCCCCGTCTCAAAAGAAAAAGGGCAACGTTAATAATAAAGATGTATCTGCAGATGTCTAAACCACAACCAATTTACATTATATGAGTTTTTATTTGTTTCCTGCTTGTCCTCTGTGTGTGTGTGTGTGTGTGTGTGTGTGTGTGTGTGTGTGTGTGTGCATTTGTCTGTAGCAGAGCAAATACATATTTGTGAAGGAAAACTTAGAAAAAAAAAAAAAAAACTCCAGCTGAGAATAGGAAGAGCTCTAATAAATGAGCATTTCCCGAGAAAGAGAGACAGATTTTTCTCTCATATACAAATTATACATATTATCATATATATAGGATATATACATACATACACAGGATAATATGGAACATATGCACACATACATATACATATGTATATATCTCATATATATATATGAGAGAGAGAAATGTCTCATCTAAAATCTCATACTTTTGTTTTTAATTTAAAAAAACCAACCAGTAGTGTTTTGCTCTTGTTTCCTGACACTGAGGACAAACCAAATGCTTAACTCCGGGTTGGAGGGGGCGCGGGGGGCGGGGGCGAAGGCCAGCTCCTATTAGCCATACGAGATCACTGTATGAGCATTATCTACTGTTCCTGATTCTGGTAAGGATTAATAAACTCATAAAGTTAAGCACAGCGATTACCTGCTTGGAAGGACACGCTCTGTGAGTTAAAGCCGTGAAATGACGTGGTTTATGGATTTATGAGTTACGGAGAAGGCTTGTGCAAACCCGGCCCCAGCGCTTAATTGTTTTCTCAGACCGACTTTGAAAGGCAACCCGGGGGCAGTCTGAGTTTTTGCAAAATCCGAGCAGAAACTGAACTGGGGAATCGGGTCTCAGCTTTCTCTCTGGTGCTGTTTTCTTCTCTCTTACTGTCTTCCTCCCAGAGTGTGGGCAGCCAGGAGTTATGTTACAGTTGCCCACATTGCAGCCGGAGCAACTGTCCCTGTACTGGAGATACCAAGGTGGGCCACTGGGTGGCTCCTGCTAGAGCAAACAGAGCCACATCGTTAAAGTTCACTGTAACACTGTCTTAGGTTTCTATTGCCATGATAAAACACCATAACCAAAAGCTAATGGGGAGGTTTATTCCAGCTCACAGCTTGTAGTCCATGGTCCAGGGAAGTCAGGACAGGAACCTGCTGGCACAAACCAAAATACGAGCTATGGGAGACTACCGCTTACTGGCTTGTTCCCCAACCAGGACCACCCACACAGGGTAGCACTGCCCACTGGGTGCCACACCCTCCCTCAGCAATCACTGATCAAGAAAGTGCACCACAGGCTTGCCCGCAGGACAGTGTGGTGGGGCGTTTTCTCAATTGAATTTCCCTCTTCCAAAATGGCTCTGTAACCTCCTCGTGTGTGTGTGTGTGTGTGTGTGTGTGTGTGTGTGTGTGTGTGTGTGTGAGAGAGAGAGAGAGAGAGAGAGAGAAAGATTTCTCTCTCTCATATATATATTATAATATATATGATATATACATATCATATATATACAAACACACATGTGTATATATACACACACAGGATAATGTTGCAACACACATATGAGAGAGAAAACTATCTCTGTACAATAGCTTACATCTGGACATAAAACCTAACCAACACATGGGGCTGAAGCCACCATAGTGACACAAAAGTGGTTTTATATTCAAGCACTTATGGGGGATCAGGCAGGATGTTCGTAAGTTTAAAGCCACCCTGAGCTTCCCAGAGAAACCCTGACACAAAACAAAGGCAGTATAGTGGGCTTCACAGCAGCCTGGTCAGTAGTGAGACTCTGGGGATCCGAGGGAATCTGTCTCAGAAAGGGGGTGAAGAGAGATACTCTGCTTCAAAAAAGAAAAGAAAAAAGAAAGAAGAAAAAGGTGGGAGAAGAGAAAGAAAATCAGTAAGGAAACAAAGATGAAATTTTCTTTCTTCCTTCCTTCCTTTCTCTTGTCATTTGTTGTCTTTTACACAAAGCCCAGGCTGGCCTTCAACTGCACACTCATACTGAAAGATGAAACTGAACTCCTAATCCTCCTGCCTCTGCCTCCCGTGTGCTGTGATTTTATAGATATAAACATCTTGCTTAGTTTTTACTGTCAGTTTGACTCAAACTTGAGTCACCCAGAAAGAAGGAAACCCCACTTGAGGAGTTCCCTAGGTCAGACTGGCCCGTGGGTAAGCCTATGGGGGGTTGTTTTGGTTGATAATTGATCCAGCCCACTGTGGGCAGCATCATTCCCTAAGTAGGTGGTCTTGGGCTGTGTAAACCTGAGCATGAGCCTGTGAGCAAAGCAGAGAAGGAGTCAGCAAATAACATTCCTCCATGGGTCCTGCCTCCAGGTTCCTACCTTGGGTTCCTGCCCTGAACTTCCCTCAAAGAATTGTGACTTAACAGTCTAAGCTATTCAAGCCCTTTCTGCCCCAAGTTGTGTTTAGCCGGAGTATTTTACCACAGCAACAGAGAACAAATTGTAATGGCAATTCACCACATGCAGTTCAAAACTTGGTTCTTTGGAACATCAACAAACTTGACCAGAGTTTATTTAGTTGGATGGACTAAGAAATAAGAGTTGAGAAGGCTCAAATCACTAAACAATTCTTAAGAAATAAAAAGGGTCATAAGAGTATAGGGAAAACCACATGTCAAACACACTGAAAAACTTTAATAAAATTATCATAATCCTAGAGTCACAGAAGTTAAGAGCCTCATCTTGTTTCAAAGAACTTATTTCTTTATTTTATGTGAGTGCACCTTTGCTATCTTCAGACACACCAGAAGAGAGCTTCCGATCCCATTACAGATGATTGTGAGCCACCATGTGGTTGCTGGGAATTGAACTCAGAACCTTGGGAAGAGCAGTCAGTGCTCTAACCACTGAGCCGTCTGCCCAGCAGCACCCCTACCCCATCTTGTTTTAAAGACAGGGTCTCACTCCAAAGCCTGTCTAGGTTTGAATTCACAGTGTAGAGGAAGCTGGCCTCATACTCAGAGATTTACCTGCCTCTGCCTCCTGAGAACTTTGATTAGAGGTAGGTGTCTCAATACCTGGCCTGACCACTCTTTTTTTCTTTTTCTTGATAATTCTTACATTTCCATTTATGTTGGGGTGGGTGTGTTGTGCATGCCAGGAAGTAACTCGTGGGAAGGGGGTTTTCACCCATCGTGTGGATCCCCAGGACGGAACGCAGGTCGTCAGGACTGGTGGCAAGCACTTCTGCCTGCTCCACCATCTTGCCAGCTCAGGGCTTTTAAATTAAGAGGAAAAATCTGAGACATGGCCAGGATCTGATGTGCGTGTTTTGCTGATGAAGGTGAGGCACTGGTAAACCCAAACTGTGTCAGGGAAGAGCTGCCTCAACGCACTTCTGGGAACAATGACTTGTTTGTGGATCTGTGTAAGAAGAAAAGTTTATCTCCTCTCTCTGTCTCTCTCTCTGCCCCCTGCCATCTGTCTGTCTGTCTGTCTCTCTCTCCTCACCCCCAGACATGGTTTCTCTGTATAGCCCCAGTTCTCCTGGAACTCACTCTGTAGCCCAGGCTGGCCTTGGACTCACAGAGGTCCATCTGCCTGTGCCTCCCGAGTGCTGGGGTTAAAGGTGCGCCCCACCACTGCATGACGAGCTTTTTCCCTTATAATCACCGAATTTGGGAGGCGGAGACAGGAGGACCAGTTCAAGGTCATTCCTGGCAACACAGCAAGTTCCAGGCCAGCCTGAGATATTTGAGACTCAATCTCAAAAAAAAAAAAAAAAAAAAAAAAAAAAAAAAAGGCATGTTTGTGACACTGCACCAGTCAGAGGGCAGAGGCAGGAGGATTGCTGTGAGCAAGGCCAACCAAGTCTATGTTACAAAACTTTCCTCAAGAACCAAAAGAAAAAAATAGAAAGATAATGAAGAACTGGGTTACACTTGTGACACAGCAGCAGCGTAGTGTCGGCAAACCCTGAATGAAGCCCATTCCCAGGACCAAGAAGTCATGCAGCGGTGGTAGCGTTCACCTTTAATCCCGGCACTCAGGAGGCAGAGGCAGGTGGATGGATCTCTGTGAGTTTCAGACCATCCTGATCTCTAGAGTAAGTTCCAGGACAGCCAGGGCTACACAGAGAGATCCTGTGGAGAAACAGGGAGGAGGTGTGTGTGTGTGTGTGTGTGTGTGTGTGTGTGTGAGTGTGTGTGTGTGTGTATGTATGTGTGTGTGTGTGTGTGTGTGTGTGTGTGTGTGAGTGTGTGTGTGTGTGTATGTATGTGTGTGTGTGTGTGTGTGTGTGCCCCTCCCCATGCTAAATACACACGGGAATGTGAAGCTTTGTAATTAAACCTGGACAGCATAAAAAGAGCACCTGGGGTTACTTTGAGAAGCTAGACCAGTGATTAAGCTTGCTGGAATTTTCACAGAGAGCTTTCGCAGAGAGCCACGGGGCTGAGTTAAAGCTGATTAGTCAATTAAGAAATGTCTTTAAATGGTTTAACAGTACAAAGGTAAATACTTAGATAATAAAATCTAATGATAAGAGTGGATGCCAGCAGGTGAGGGAAGGTCAGGGCTCACTAGCAACATTGCTCACGCTGAGAAGTCGTTTCATTTATGCTCATGATTAAACCCGTTCATCATGTTTATCAAGGACTAGGCTATGCCTCATCTGTAACCTTAACTACAAATGGTTCTGTACCATTTGTGCCTGCTCCGGGAATGACAGCCACGTTTTGTTTCTGGAAGTTAATAACTGCCTTGCAAACCTACCTTTGTTTCAAAGGTTGCTATGGCAACCTTATTATGACAACGATTGTTACGACTATCTTGTGACCACCCGCAGCCATGTCTTTGTTCCAGGAGGTCCTTATGACTAACTTGCTATGCGTATGTTCTGCTCCTGTGACCCTGTCTCTTTCACCTGCCATCCCTGCCCCCCCATCTGGAAACCCCCTGTCCCTGAACTGTCAAAGCCTTGTCTTTCTCACATTCAATGCTGACCTCCTGAACCCTACCTTAGGGGGAGGCAGCTCATGTGCACACATTAAAAAAAAAAAATGCTTTAAAAAACAAAAAGAAGTCAATGGATGTGGCTAAGGAAAGGGAATTATGTAATGGGCCGCCAAGATGGTTCAGTGGATACAGGCCGTTATCCCAGGTCTGATAACATGAAGAGTACACATGCACACAGGCACACACACACACAGTAAATAAATAATATAATTGCAGATAGAACTCTTGTCATTGCCTAGCCCACTGTCCCTTGAGGTGTCCCCAGATTTTTTGACACCAAAGGAACATTAACCATCATGACACCAAAGTTTCCCTAGGCAGAATAAGAAGAAGTTAGCGACTAAGAGATTACGCTGGGTGCACACCTTTAATCCCTCCGCCACCCTCACCCCCTGCTCACGGAGGCTGAGGGAGGGAGGGTTGTGAATTCCAGTCAGCCTTGGTGACTCTGTCTCTAAATAAATGAATAAATAAAAATACACGAGCCTCTGAGGACTAGGGATGTGGTTTCGTAGGTAGAGCGCCTGCTAGCTGCCAACTAAGCTGGGTGTGGTAGTGTAATGGTCCATTACAGATAATCACTGACAATTGCACTGATTAAGCCAATTAAAAATTGAGAGCCTGCTTTTTATTTTTTATTCTTTTTCTCCTTTGAAGGGAAACAGAGGAGTAGTTGGTCTAGGGAAATGGGGAGCTTAGGGGGAGGGACTAGGAAAAGTGGAGAGATAGGAAATTACGGTCAGGCTGTAATGTAGGAGAGAAGAAAAAGTTTGAAAAAGGGGAGGGGTGGCAAATCTTTTTTTTACTGATGACCAGACTGGAGCAGGCTTGTGCTTCTGAGACGTCTGAAAAGTCTTCTGGTGTCTGAGCTCGGGGATCCAGAGTTTTTGAAAGCAAAACAGCCCATAAAAACCATAATTGACATCAAAGTTAAACACAGGGCAGAGTGACCTTGAGACATTCGTTCCTGGCAGAGCACGGTAGTTATTTTAGACATCACTTGCTAATTATTTTTGTTACTACATCCGGACCCTGGTCACGGCTGTGGAAATCTCAGATGTGTTGCCGAGGTAGACGGGATGGCATGACCTTCGTTGTTTGAGTGGTAAACACTGTAACCCTAGAACTTTCTCGTAGTGGAAGTGAGGACAATCAGGAAATCATGGTCATCCTTGGCTATGTGGCAAGTTTGGGGATAGCCTGGGCTAACCAGGAATGGTGTCTCCAGAACAAAGAAATCAAAATCAAAATTCTCAAAACTGGATGGAGGAGCCGGCCTCAGCCTCCTAATGCATCCCTGGCTTCCTGCCTGCTTCCGGAACCCAGATTCCCAAAGGCTCTGGGCGTCCTGACAAGGTTTCTGTTTACAGGTTAGCTGTGCATCTTAGATGTCAGCTTGGGAACAGCTAACTGAGGTCACATGAAATACGAGCCACGGTCAACAGCTGAAGAGCTACTCCCAGCCCAGTCGACAGGTATCAGCAGAGTCACCTTGGGAGCCTGGGTTGCTTTAAGGACTTTGGCTGTGGCTCTAGAGACATCCAGTATACGCACAAGAGACACAGGAAAGGGAGGACCTACCCAAGATTCCTCTTACCTGACTGGGGAAGCTCGCAAAGTCAGCCTTGTGTGTGGTCTGGTATCCTAGGGCCAGCTGGAGCTCCTAGCTCAGCATTTCTGTGATGTTGGAGATACCAAAGTGGGGTGGTGAGTGGCCCTAAACCATTGCTAGTTCTATATTAGGACATGGGGAGGGGGTCTCCTTTGCTAACCAATCCCTCCACAAGCATGCCACTAAATACAATCTCATTTAATTCTTACTCAGACCATCACTGTGGTCAGCCTTTGTGATCAAGGCAAGCGAATGGGCAGGAAGCCAAAACAGGCAGAGACATCACCCTCAGATTATAACCACACGGATTATGACCGCTCACTTCCTGCGTTTCATCTTGCAGTAAGTGGGGAGGCTTATATGAGAACTCTAACCTTGAAGCCAGGGTGTTTAATGAGCCACCCACCCCTTCTGTGACTTCAGAAAAGTACCGACAAGAGCTGGGGAGATGCCTCCACGATTAAGATGCTGGTCATACAAGTTTAAGGGCCATAGTCTGTAACCTCAGATGCCAGGTAAATGCTAAGTGTACGTGGTAGGCTGTCGGGTTAGTAAGAGGAGCCACATCAGTGAGCGCTAAGATTGACTGAGTGACCTTGCCTCAAGAAATAAGATAGATCCGATGATGACCCCTGACATGCACATGCCCACCATTCATATATGTGTAAACACAACAGAACATGTGATAAAACACTAACCCAGAGCGACCTCGGTGAGGAAAGGGTTTACTTGGCTTAGAGGTTACAATCTGTCATCCAGGGGAAACCAAGGCAGGAACCTCGAGGCGGAAATGAAATCACAGATTATAGAGGAACATACTTTCTGGCTTGCTGTCATAGCTTCCTCAGAATGCTTTTCTTACACAGCCCAGGGCTACCCATGCAAGGACAGCACCACCCTCAGGGGTCCGGACCCTCCTACATCAGTTGGCAATTAAGAAAATACCCCCACAGACATGCCCACAGGTGAATCTAATGGAGGCAGTTCTACTGAATTTCCCACCCATATATGTCTAGGTTTGTGGTAAAAACCATGACGGCTCTCTTCCCTCATTTTGACTCTACCTACATGTCTCTCTACTTCTCTGGTTCTCTTGGGGGTCGGTGGGGGTGGGGGTTAAAGGTTGAACTTGTAGAAGGCAAGTGTCTTCAGCATTTTAGGGAGGGATGCAGATACGAGATATCCAGTTCTGGAGGGAGAACTGGGGATGACTTTGTGTTTTCCGGGGACCTTTCCTCGTTTTTCTAGGACCTATGGCTTTTATGATGGATGGCTTTAACTGTCTACAGCCTAGAGCCACCTGGGAAAAGAGTCACAATGAGAGATTACTTCCATTGAGTTGGCCAGCATCTCCGTGGGATCGTCTTAAGGTAATTGATGTGGACTTAGCCCACTGTGGGCAGCACCATTCCCTGAGCTACGTAAGAGTGGAGAAACCTAGCTGGGCAAGCGAGTGAACTACATGCATCCCTTTATCTCTGTTCTTGACCATAGATGTGATGTGGCTACTTGTGCCCTCCTACTGTGACAATCTCACTGTAACAGATAACAACTTGAAGCAGTACAGCTAAAACAACCCCTTCTCTATTAAGCTGGTTTTTTCCTTAGGGTGTTTCATCATAGCAACAGAAATGAAAGTAGAACTGCTCTCAGAGATTGAGATTCCAAAACAAAGATTCCTTCCAGATCATTCTCTGGAGGGGGGCAGGGACAGAAGGGTGGGCCTGAGAGCCACAGGGTATCCTGGTAAAAGAGGAAGGTGAAAAGAGGTGGATTTTAACCATAAATAAAAACGTGATAATAAAGACTTACAGCCCCACTGTCATCACCCAAACTTGCCTACCCTCCCCTTCCTTCCAAACTCACATGGAAACCCCAAGAGCTCAGCACCAAGGGTGAGTGGGGAATCCTAGGGCAGGTGGCCACCAGCAAGCCTTTTATACTACATCCTTGCTAGGAAAGGTGTCAGGACCCAGAGAAGAGGAAAACTACACAGGCGGTCTGGGCCACGGACAAACGGAACCCACAGCAGAAGAATTTGCTCAGAGACTCTGAGGGCCATCCGAGTCTGCGTTAAACTCCTTCTGTTGGTGATGATACTCCCTCACCTCTCCTGGGAACAGCGGCGAATATCTGTGGTCACTGAAGTCATAGCTCAAAGGTAAAGCACCTGCCCAACATGGATCAGGCCTGTTCTGTCTCCTGTTCCCACATCGTAGAAAGAAAGAACCCATTCCCAAAACTTATCCTCTGACCACTACACATACAGCATGGCACACTCGTGAACACACACACACACACACACACACACACACACACACACACGAGAGAGAGAGAGAGAGAGAGAGAGAGAGACTGTAAATACATATCAAA
The DNA here is from genome assembly GCF_963924665.1 of Micromys minutus. Taxonomy (NCBI): domain Eukaryota; kingdom Metazoa; phylum Chordata; class Mammalia; order Rodentia; family Muridae; genus Micromys; species Micromys minutus. The sequence goes on along the minus strand of NC_137964.1, from coordinate 12,470,402 downwards.
ATACAATATTTAAATAACATAAAAAATATTCCAAAGTGATAATCCCACCATTATATGAAAGATAGTCCCCCTCAGTCATCAGGGTTTCCAAGGTTAAGGCTTCTCCTGAAGTAATGGGACATTGTCTTTTTTGACATCCCCTGTGCTGGGCAGGGATAAAAACCCAGCATTTTCCACATCCTAAACTAATATCATCTACCGCTGAGCCATGTCCCCAGCCCCTCACTGGGGGATTCTAGGCAGGGGCTCTACCACTGAGCCACGCCCCCAGCCCTTGAATTTTAGGACAACCTTAAGAAGCAATGAGCAGAGAAAGGAATGTCCCTTAACTGGTCTCAGATGTTCCACTCTTGTAGAGCCACAACCTAGATTCATGGGAGTCACTCAATGGCTGCTTCAGAAACCTTGCAGTCTTGGGCAGAACAGGCCTAAGATTGTGTTGATCAGAACTCATTCCTCTCATCCTGCCCTAGAAGAACCTAAGTCAGGACCCAGTGTCCCCAGAACAGAGCGTCCCTGTTTAGGCCCCCTTGTCCTTCACCTCTTCCACTCCACGGTGTCCTGGAAGACCTTCACTCTGGATGTGCATCTCCAATAGCCTTAAAAGTCCCAAACAGCACCCTCCAGTGGACGACCCAGGCGTGGCGTCAGAACCCAGACAAATTCCAGACCACCAACCAGGGGAAGAGAGCACAGGTTACAAACTTGGGGTGCGGATTTTGAGAAAGAGATGGGGGGCATCTTCCAAACCCGAAGACTTTGGGTGTGTTTCTGACCTGCGATGACAAAGACAAAGAAAGATGTCATTTAGCATTTAGCAAATAGTGATTAGTGCCTGGTCTTCCTTCTTCCTATTATCAAGAGAGCCAAGAGGCTGACAAGAGGTCTTAGTGGGTAAAGGGGCTTGCTGCCAAGACCCGTGTTCCATCCTAGGACCCGTGTGATAGAAGAGGAAAGTTGATTCCCACAACTTGCCTTCTGAGCTCTACATATATTCACATGAAATTTTAAAAATCACATGTAATTAAAATGTTTTAAAGACAGTCAGATTTTAGATCAGTCCGGACATCCAAACACAGACAACATATGTGGACCTCGTTCATAGCAAACAACACCTTAGAATTACACCTTGGCCAGTCAAGGACTGTCAGTCAGTTTCCAGGAGACGGCAAGAATGTCATTCATCCTGTTTTGGGAAGTATAGATGTGATGGCTGCCACTCCAGCAGCCTTCTTATGCCATATGTTGGAAGTCACTTGCTGAAGATGGTAACTCAAGGTGGTGACAGGGACACCAGGTTCCTTGTAGAAGCAACTGATCCCTGGTGTCAAGTGTAATGTACCAACCTCGTATGGCTGACTTCAGAGCTGCTCCTCCTCCTCCTCCTCTTTCTGGGGGGCAGAGATTAGGGTGGATGCCTTAATACATATTCAGAGCTGAGAGGACACTTTTCAGGGAGCTGGTTCTCGCCTTCCACTACGAGGATCCTACGTGAAACTTCATTTGTAATGTTCAGTGACGAACACCTTGACCAACTGGGTCATCTCACCGGCCTCTTCCTGTCCTTTTGCTTCCTAAGCCATCTAGGTTATCATGGGTTTATCTGAGACCCACAGATAGCTGATTCTTGTCCCATGATCTTTCCTTCAGCGTCACCAACTCATAATTACAAAGGTCAAGAGATAAATTGCCCAGCGTCACCTGTTTTTGGAACAATTGGACAAAGGAACAAGATACCGTCACTAACTGGGCCCTGTTCACGACTTGACAGGACTGGATTTGTTCATCCCCCGTTTCCCTTCATGGTTTTAATAATCTAGCATTACCACGCTCAGAAGCCGCATCAGACTCTTTGTCTCCCACAGAAACGGTAACACACCCTTGTCTGTCCCTCTTTCCTGAGAAACCAGAAAAGAGATCATCAAGGGCTAGTCCCACCCCAGTCCTCAGGGCCCGAATGACAGCCTCTGGCGCCACCTGGCGATAGTGTCATAAGTCAGAATGGGCCCGGTCGCGGGTGAGCTGGACTGCAGATGAGTTTCCCAGCATGCAGTGGCCAGGTTCTCCAGGGACAGAAGGGTTGGGGGGAGGGGGGTGTCGCTGTCTGGAGAGATGAAAATCGCACATCAGAGCGAGGTTGGACTCTGCGCCGGCGTCTCCTGGACCGTCCTTCTGCAAGACAGCGCGCCCTAGCCCCTTGCTCGGAGGAAGTGACCGATGCGTGTCTGGGGCTCGAAGGAAAGCTCCGGGCGTCCACAGCGAGCATGCGTGCACGTGTCCCCCTACCCCCCCATCGATCCACGCAGCGCCCCACATCGCGTGCACGCACGCACGTCCCCACGCTCGCGCGTGCAGGCCGGTCACCCACGCAGCAGCGGCCGGCAGGCTCCAGAGCCAGATGCCGCCACCCACCCCGCGAGCCGGTTGTCCCTTTCACGTAGTGATCTCGCGTGGGCACAAAACTGCACACTTCCCACCGTCACTCGGGTGCAGCTGGGTGGGAGACTCCTTAGAGGGCTGGGCATGTGGGGTAAGGGACTCCCAAGCAGGCTGGGGGCTCCAAGGGCAGGCCGCTCCCACCTGCTAGCCACAAGGACCAATGAAAACTTGGCCCGGTGATGTCATGGCCCGGCCGGACCCTTGTGATGACAGCCGGAGGTCACCGGTCAGGGGAATTAGCTCAAGCCCACCCTCGGGGGTTCCGGAAGTTTCCACTGCTGCAGCAGAGGGCAGCCTCTCCCCACAGCCTTCTGCGTGCCATTATGCGGCCTGGCTTCTCAGCTGTCCCCGTGTCACCTCTTCTGGTTTTCAGGGGTCTCTTCCTATAAGGAAGAGCCTATGTTTCTGTATCTGTTCCCACAGGTGTCATTTCGTCTCCACAGAGATGTCCCACGTCATCTTTTTTTTTTTTTTTTACCAGTGTCAGCTGAGGGGGTCCTCAGCCAGGCTTTCTCGTGTCTCTTCTCTTATTACCCCCCACCCCGTGCTTTGTCGCGGTTACCGATGCTCAAGCATTAGGTCTCTGATCTTTCTGGATTAGAGCTGTCAGTGTGTCCTTCGGCCCGTGAAAGTCGGTCTGTGACTTGTCACCGCAGGAGACTGTCGCCTGCTTGAGCGGTGTCTGGTGTCTCCGCAGGCTGCGGTCCGTCTGTCACGTGGGTGTCTGCCCCGCCGCTGCGGGTCTGTCGGTCTGTCTGAATCTACCACTGGAGTGTGTCTGGGCCCCCGCTCCCCGGGGTCTCGGGGCTTGAAGGGAGGGAGGAGGGGAGGTGGCAGCCCGGGGGAGCGGGGAGGGGCGGGGGCGGAGACAGTGGGCGGGCGGGGGCGCCGTGCGGCCCGGAGGGGTGTGTGCGGGGGGCCGGAGGCGGCTGTCACTGTCGGCTCAGCCTGCGCCGGGGAACATTGGCCGCCTCCAGCTCCCGGCGCGGCCCGACCCGGCCCGGCTTGGCCGCCTCAGGTGAGTCTCCCAACCCACCCGGGACCCTCCACCGGTTCGGGTCCAATCCGCATCCCGGGGGAACCGTGCGATCCTGGAAGGACCGAACCCCCCAGCAGAGCTGGCACTGCACCTCCTGCCCCGCGGGGCCTGCCCAGAGGGGCCCCTCCACTGCCTCGCACTCGTCTGAAAACTCCCGCTAGCCGCTGCATACTTACTGATGATGCTCGCTGGGCCGGCCGCTGCCTCTGCGCTCCCCTCCTGCAGGGACCCCCTGAAGGCCCCTTCCCCACTCTCTTCAAAGTCTGGGGACACTGGAAGACACCCCCTGTTTGGGGCGGAGCCCAAACTGCGCAGGTTACTGACACCCCGAATGCACCACCCCCCATCCCGAGGGCCGGGCCGCGACCCTAAAGTCCCTACCCAGCTGAGCCCCTTGCCAACTCCAGGACCCCCTCCTGCGGAGTGGAGTGTCTCTGTCTCTCCCTCTGTCTCTCTCTATCTCTCTCCCTCAAATGAGGCTCAGCGGAAGCCCCGAGTTATAATTAGCCCCACTCGGGTTTCCTGGTTAATCTCCAACAACGCCACTATCCCCAGATCCAGACGACCAGGACTGGCTGGGTGATGGGTGAACGCCCGGAGGGGGTAGTTCCGACCCGGGGAATTTTGATCTCTTGGCTGGAGATGCTGGAACTACAGCAGCTGTTGCCCCCAAAATAGCGCCCCTGTTTTGCTGCGGGGATCTCCGGAGCTCCCTGAACACAGACGTCCTGGCTCGCCCTTCAATCCTCTCTGCGATGCTCACGATCTTCCAGATGCCCCCACACCGAGGCTCGGGCGGGGAATTCTGGCCTCTTCTTGGTCTCTACTGCTCCCGGTTGGCAGCGGAGAGCGTTGCAATACGGGGATGCAGTAGGGGTTTGAGTTCTGGTGAGCCCCTCAGGGGGCTAGTGATCCAGTTGGCTGGAGTCAGGCGAGAGGGGTGCGGCTGATGTAAAAAAGCAAAACGGGTACCAACCGGCCGTACCGGAAAGAAGCGAGGCGGAGCAGGGTGGGGCAAGGTGTGTGGACTGAACAGGATTCCAAGATGCCTTTGGAACCTGGGACTCGATACCTTGAATGCCCAACCCACTCCCCAGAAGGGTTTGGCCAACCCAGGAGAAGCTTGGGTTGTGCTTTCTTATAACTTGCAAGCTCCTGAAAGGCCCCACCCATCTCTTAGCCCCGCACCTGCCCTGGGGCCTAGACAAGGCCTTTCCAGCCCTTTACTGAATATTAGGGGTCTTAGCCCAAGCCTCAGGGGACAGGAGTATAGGAGGCTTTGAAACTTGCTGGGCATGGGAGGCTAAGTATTAGCCAGTCTTATCTCAGTTGGCTGCATTTGTCGTGGCATGGGTGTATGGGTGTGTGTGTGTCTGATCTTGTGTTTGCCTGTGTCCTGTCTTCCTAGTTTGACTCCATTTCTCCCCCTCCCTTTACCAATCTGCCCCACCTCCTCTGCAACTCCTCGATAACCCTCGAGCAAGACTGTTTCTTAATCTCCCGCTGAGCCGCACCGGTCTTCACCCTTTCTTTACCTTTCTTCCTCCCAGCAGACGTCAGCCTGCCCTGGCAGTCATGAGGCCTCCCTGGTATCCCCTGCATACGCCCTCCCTGGCTTCTCCGCTCCTCTTCCTCCTCCTCTCCCTCCTGGGAGGAGGGGCAAGGGCTGAGGGCCGGGAGGACCCGCAGCTGCTGGTGAGGGTTCGAGGGGGCCAGCTGAGGGGCATCCGCCTGAAGGCCCCCGGAGGCCCAGTCTCAGCTTTTCTGGGCATCCCCTTTGCAGAGCCACCTGTGGGCTCACGTAGATTTATGCCACCAGAGCCCAAGCGGCCCTGGTCAGGAGTGTTGGATGCTACCACCTTCCAAAATGTCTGCTACCAGTACGTGGACACCCTGTACCCTGGGTTTGAGGGTACTGAGATGTGGAACCCCAATCGAGAGCTCAGTGAAGATTGCCTGTATCTTAATGTGTGGACACCATACCCCAGGCCTACCTCTCCCACACCTGTCCTCATCTGGATCTATGGGGGTGGTTTCTACAGTGGAGCATCCTCCTTGGACGTGTACGACGGCCGTTTCCTGGCCCAGGTTGAGAAAACCGTGTTAGTATCCATGAACTACCGAGTGGGAACCTTTGGCTTCTTGGCCCTCCCAGGAAGCAGAGAAGCCCCTGGCAATGTAGGCCTGTTGGATCAACGGCTGGCCTTGCAGTGGGTCCAAGAAAATATTGCAGCTTTTGGGGGAGACCCGATGTCAGTGACTCTGTTTGGGGAGAGTGCAGGCGCAGCCTCCGTGGGCATGCATATTCTGTCCCTGACAAGCAGGAGCCTCTTCCACAGGGCTGTCCTCCAGAGTGGCACACCCAACGGTCCCTGGGCCACGGTGAGTGCCGGAGAGGCCAGGCGCAGGGCCACGCTGCTGGCGCGCCTTGTGGGCTGTCCCCCAGGTGGCGCTGGTGGCAATGACACTGAGCTGGTCGCCTGCTTGAGGACAAGGCCCGCTCAGGACCTGGTGGACCATGAGTGGCACGTGCTGCCCCAAGAAAGTATCTTTCGGTTTTCCTTCGTGCCTGTGGTGGACGGGGACTTCCTCAGCGACACGCCGGAGGCCCTCATCAATACCGGAGATTTTCAAGACCTGCAGGTGACTAATGGCTGATGGGGCAGACCAGATGCTTCGGGGTTTCATCCATCCTTCCCCTTTCCCAGGGACCCAGGCATGAGGGCTTACTGCAGATCCACTGTTAGAGGTCCAAGTTTGTGGGTCCCAGAGTCAGTCCTTCCCTGCTGAGTGTTCAGACCCCAAAGCGGGCGGAAAAGAAACTCCCGGTGCACTTGTTCTCTTCTGCCATGCTTTGCCCCTCCCTTCCCAACTCTCCGTTCTACCCAATCCTGGCTTTGTAATGGCTCATCTCTCTGGCTATTGGTTTGCTCATCTGTCTGTCTGGCCTGTCTATCATCTCTCCACCCCTCCCCCTCCCCCATCACTATCCTCAGGTGCTGGTGGGTGTGGTGAAGGACGAGGGCTCCTACTTTCTGGTTTACGGGGTCCCAGGCTTCAGCAAAGACAATGAATCTCTCATCAGCCGGGCCCAGTTCCTGGCTGGGGTGCGGATCGGTGTACCCCAAGCAAGTGACCTGGCGGCCGAGGCTGTGGTCCTGCATTACACAGACTGGCTGCATCCTGAGGACCCTGCCCACCTGAGAGATGCCATGAGCGCGGTGGTAGGCGACCACAACGTTGTGTGCCCTGTGGCCCAGCTGGCTGGGCGACTGGCTGCCCAAGGGGCTCGGGTCTACGCCTACGTCTTCGAACACCGTGCCTCCACATTGACTTGGCCCCTCTGGATGGGGGTGCCCCATGGCTATGAAATCGAGTTCATCTTCGGGCTCCCCCTGGACCCCTCACTGAACTACACCACGGAGGAGAGAGTCTTTGCTCAACGACTTATGAAATACTGGACCAACTTTGCCCGCACAGGGTCAGTGGTATTGGAGTGGGGATGACCTCTGGGGGTCCAGGGGAGAGGGACGCCCATAAATGGTAGTGAAAAAAAAAAAGGAAGAAGATTCCACAAAGGAAAGGGGATGGAGAGAGGATGTAGGCAGAATGGGGGAGTCCTTAAGACACACGAAAATGGTAGAGATTTTTAATGCCAGCACTCAGGAGACAGAGGCCATTCTGATTTATATAGTTCCAGACTAGCTGGGGCTATACAGAGAGCTCTGCAAAGGCTGCAGGGCAGGTGCTGGAAGTACAGCCCAGTGGTGGAAGGCTGAAAGGCACAAGCATATGAGGCCACCCCACACGCCAAAAGACAGAGAGGCAGCTGGTATTCAGCAGGTAAGGAGATTGCAGTGCAAGCCCAACTATCTCAGTTGGATCCCTGCAACCCACAGAAAGGTAGAGAACCAACTCCACAAAGCTACTTTCGGAGCTCAAAATCCCCCCCCACACACACAAACGCACACAGATAATGATGATTAATAATATCTTAAAGACAAGACAGAGAAAGGCAGTAGAGGTCTAGGGGCATGTAGCTCAGTCAGTAAAGCACCCACTTGCCTAACACTGCACAAAACCTTGGTTAGGTCAGTTTTTTTTTTTTTTTCTTTTTTCTTTTTTCTGTTATCCAAAGTAAAAGTAGTATTTATCTACACAGCTAAATGCATAATCCTAGAATTTTTATTTTAAAATAGGGTCTCGGTATGTAGCCCTGGCTGACCTGGAATTTTCCATGTAGATCGGGCTGGCCTCAAACTCAGAAAAAAATTAGCCTGCCTCTGCCTTCTGGGAACTGGGATTAAAGCTGGAAAACACTTTTTTAATGGAAGGGGTGGGGGGAATCAAAAAACGGAACAAGGAAACAAAGGGAAGAGGAGAAAGAGACAGAGACGTCCAGTGGAGAGAAAACTTCCCTAGATGGAAGGTACTTAAAATGAGAAGGGAACCTGGTGCCCCATTTCTGTGATCCTCCGCACTCTGGGAACCTGAGGCAGAAGCATTGCCAGATTGAATAACTCCCTCCCTCTCTCTCTCTCAGACACACACACACACACACACACACACACACGAACGGGGGGGGGGGGTGCTGGCTGGAGAGAGTAGGAAGAAGAGTGGGGGCGGGGGCTGAAGAGGATCCGTCTTCATTCCCTAAGGGCAGGCTGAGATTTCCTTTTCCTTCCTCAGAGACCCCAATGACCCTCGAGACTCCAAGTCTCCACGCTGGCCACCGTACACCACTGCCGCGCAGCAATACGTGAGCCTGAACCTGAAGCCGTTGGAGGTGCGGCGGGGACTTCGCGCCCAGACCTGCGCCTTCTGGAATCGCTTTCTCCCCAAATTGCTCAGCGCCACCGGTAGGCGCGTGGGGTCGGGGAGCAGGGAATGCACAAGGCGGCAAGGGTTGGAAGGACGGGAGAGAGAAAGGGTGCAAAACACAGGGTGTAATCCCTCTCTTCTCCACCCCCCCAGCCACCGAGGCTCCCTGCACCTGCCCAAGCCCCACCCGTGGGGAGGCTGCCCCGAGGCCCGGGCCCAACTTATCCCCGTCCTTCCTCTTCTTCCTTTTCCTCCTCCACTTCGGGCTTCCGTGGCTCTAACTACAATCTTTTCCCCACTCTGGCCTCTGAGCACACTTACTGTGGCTGAGAAGGGGCCCCTCTCAGGGATACAGCACCCCACTCCATTCTCAAGCCGATACAAACTGGACAGACTCAGGGGTCTTTGTTTAAACACAAATTCAAAGAAACAGTTTTTTTTTTTTTTAATGTAAAAATTATCCTTTGGAGATTGAGCCTGATGCTGAGGGGAGAAGGATCCGGGGCTAGTCAGCGCCAGCCAATGGGTCTTAAATAATCGCCAACCATTTCTGTATCTTCTCTTTTCCCCACCAACCCATGGACCCTCCTCCCATTCTGATCCTGTCCCTCCCCTCCGTCTTCCGGTGATTTTTCTCCCCTCTCTCCTTCCTGCCACTCTTCACTTCTACCTTCATTCTCCGGATCATCCACTGTTATCTTTCCACCACCCCACTCGGCCTCCGACAATGCGTGCACGCCGGCGCACGCACGACCGATCTCCACCACCCGACCTGTTCCGTTTCTTCCTCCGACTCTTGCGGGGTGCCCTGGCCGCAGACACGCTGGACGAGGCGGAGCGCCAATGGAAGGCTGAGTTCCATCGCTGGAGCTCCTACATGGTGCACTGGAAGAACCAGTTCGACCACTATAGCAAGCAGGAGCGCTGCTCAGACCTGTGACCCCTCGGGGGACCCCAGGTCCTGCCGCCCTGCCCGAGCCCCTAGCTGTATATATACTATTTATTTAAGGGCTGGGATATAATACAACCGAGCCCCCAGGCCCTGTCCAACCCTCCCCGACTTCTTCCCACTAGGGGCTCCCCGTCTTCTGCATGTCTTGGGCTGAGCTCCCCTCCCCGCGGTGCCTTCGCCCCTCTGGGCCGCCAATAAACTGTTACAGCCACTAGAGTCTGTGCAAGCGGCGGGAACTTGGGGCGGGGGCCAGGTCACTAGGACCAGACAGACGCCTCAGGATTGGTGGGCACTGTGTACCCTGCCCCAGCATCCGGCGGAAGCAAGCGCTAGGCCCGCCCTAGGGGTGGTGCTCGCGACTGCGCAGCAAGGCTGGTTTGCCGGCGCCTTTTCGAAGGCTCGGAAGTCGGTGTCAACCTGTGGTCTGATCTTTCCTGCTACTACCCTGTTTGGTGAGAGTTCCCCGCCCGCCCGTAGCTAATCTCAGACAACGCCAGGACCCAGGAGTTCGCCCGGCCTCGGGGACGGCCGCTTTACCGAGCACCCTGGAGCTGCTAAAGGACGTGCACCTGGGCGTGGCTGTGCCCTGCCAGGATCCCGCCCGACTGGCTCTCCTCTCAGGCCACTACCTTTACTATCACTACGGCTGCGATGGACTGGATGACCGTGGCTGGGGATGCGGCTACCGCACCCTGCAGACTCTGTGCTCTTGGCCAGAGGGTCAGTCCTCGGGCGTGCCCGGGCTGGCAGCCTTGCAGGGAGCCCTAGAGGACATGGGTGACAAGCCCCCCGGGTTCCGGGGCTCCCGAAACTGGATCGGCTGTGTAGAGGCCAGTCTCTGCCTAGAACACTTTGGAGGACCTCAGGGGCGCCTGTATCACTTGCCCCGAGGAGCAGGGCTTAGGGAAGAACTGGAGCGGCTTTATTCACACTTCACAGCGGGTGGGGGCCCAGTAATGGTGGGAGGAGATGCAGATGCTCAGTCCAAGGCCCTGCTGGGAATCTGTGAGGGGCCAGATGGGGAAGTCTATGTCTTGATTCTGGACCCACACTACTGGGGAACTCCAAAACACCGTTGTGAACTGCAGGCTGCTGGATGGGTGGGCTGGCGAAAGGTTAACAGTGTCTTCGATTCCAATTCCTTCTACAACCTGTGCTTGACCAGACCTATCTAATCAACTCGCCCTGCCTGCACTGTTGGACAGATCCCAGAACTGCGACTGATCCGACACCGATTTACTTCTCTGGTCCCTGCAGCAGATGAGTCTCCTTCAGTATCATGTTTGGGCCAAGCACAAGGTCACGGGCAGGTGAATCTGAGTTCAAAGCCAACCTGGTCTACTCAGCAAGTTCTAGGTCAGCTGGGTTAGAGCTGTTCTGAAAATGATAATAAACTGGCATAATTCAGCTTCCTATGGCCTAGCCTGTTTGTGAAGGAGCATAGGACACACAGTTAACAGACATCATCAAAGTGTTTTTACTAGCGGGCAAAATAACGTACAAAAAAATTCTCAGCTGATGGGATAAAGTGGTCACAGGTATGGATGTAGCTGTGCAGAATGAGGGACGCAGAGGCTCAGAAGAAATCAACGTCATCGGGGGCATCCAGGTCTCGATACTCCACTATGGCCCTTGGGTCTCCTCGAACCATCCTGTGAAATAAAGGCAGTAAGAACAGACATCCCTATAGTCTGGGGTGGGGGTGGGGGAAGCTTGGGCATCTTTCATACTCACCTGTTCCGAGGTTTCCCAGGATAACCTTGGCCTCGAAAAGCATCATAGTTCCCACGGCCGGCACCATATGGAGCATGGGGGTAGGGAGGCCCTCCTGTTGGGACTGCAGGGCGGACAGCACCAGCTATGAGAAAGACCCAGGGTGAACTAAAAACTGACCTCAACTCAGCCTAAGTTTTGTAGCCCCCACAAATCGCAAACGCCTGCACTGCCTTTCCACACTCACCTCCATAGCCCAGGATGGGAGGCCGGGGCTGACCATACGGCATCAAGCCCTGTGGCGTCTGATGTGGGTAGGGAAGTCCTGGGGTCAGGCCTGGGGGGAGTACAACATGGACAGAAACATGAATTACTGCGGGGGAGGAAAGGGACTGACAAGAACTCTAGGAACTGGGCCTGGAGGTTAGTGGAGTACATTTCTGTACTGGCTGGTTTTGTGTCAGCTTGACACAAGCTGGAGTTATCACAGAGAAAGGAGCTTCAGTTGAGGAAATGCCTCCATGAGATCCAGCTCTAAGACGTTTTCTCAACTAGTGATCAAGGGGGGAAGGCCCAGCCCATTGTGGGTGGTGCTATCCCTGGGCTGGTAGACTTGGGTTCTATAAGAAAGCAGGCTGAGCAAGCCAGGGGAAGCAAGCCGGTAAGCGACATCCCTCCATGGCCTCTGCATCAGCTCCTGCTTCCTGACTTGCTTGGGTTCCAGTCCTGACTTCCTCTGGTGATGAACAGCAGTGTTGAAGTGTGAGCTGAATAAACCCTTTCCTCCCCAACTTGCTTCTTGGTCATGATGCAGGAACAGAAACCCTGACTGAGACACCTTCTCTAGAGGAATAAAGGAGTCAAAGGTATGGCGGCCACCACAGATCGTATCTTACTCTGGGCAGGGCCAGGTGGCTGAGCTGGCTTGATCTCAGGCAAAGCTGGGCGCTTGGCATCTGTGAGGAAATTGTTAAAGAACGCCACCTCCTTCTTCACCTCCTCAATCTTCTCGGCGTGCTTATTGAAGATATGTTTGCGCACAAACTCTGGACCCTGGGAGGAGGAGATAAGGACAGCATGCTGCAGTCTCTCCTCCCGAACCCCGCTGGACAGTAACAACCTCTCCAATCTTTTCGCACACCTCCCAACCCACCCTACCAATTCTTTTCACATCCCAGACCTTGAATTTCTTGCCACTGAGAGGACAGAGCCACTTATCCTTGCCCAGTTCCTGCGTATTGGAGGTGACAAACTTCTCCACTTCCTGCTCTGGGTCTTTACGACCCATCTTCTGGGCCTCTTCCTCAGAAAGGGATTCACGCACACTCAGCAGCGGAGTCAATTTCTCCTCAAATGTCTTCTGCCACTCCAGCACTGTGTGGATGACAGAGGCAGGCTGAGAGGGGAACTGAAGCAAGGGGTAAGAGGAGGAACAGGAGACAGAGGTTGGTCATGAAAGACGACATGGGGGACCCGAAGTGTACCTTCTCCATGACTGATTCGGTTGGGAGGCATGGGCCCCCGAACGTGGATTATGCCACAGCGGTTTGGCATCTCGTCTTCATTAGGGTACTCACAGGTGTTGTAATAATCCAGAGAATGCACAATACGCAAATAGAGAAGAAGTTTATCCAAGACCTGGGGGAGAGGACACACTACTTAGCCATCATACACAGACACAGCATGCATGCCCCTGGACACACACTGCAAACGGCCAGAACCAGCACCTTGATCAGTTTCTCATCTCTCTCCACATTGATCTCTGCCGGGTTGCCTTCCTTGGGAGGTTCCTCGGGAGGAGGTCCTCCACTGCTCCCCAGAAGCTCCTCCTCCTCAGCACTCACTTCCTCAATCAGGTAGTCAGTGATGTTCTTCAGGATGGGGTTTTGTGAGGGCAGGCTCTAGCAAGGATGAGATGGACAATGAGGCGGGGAAACCAGCCCAAAAACTGGACCGTGAAGAGGAAGAATTGGCATCCCAGACAAACCCCGTGTTTCCTAACTGCTCTCCACATTCCTACTTTCTTCCATCCTAACTCACAAATGACTATGCTGTTGGAAGCTGGAGGAGACAGTATCCAGAGGGGCGCACAAGGCAGGTTATGAGTAGGACCAAGGGATTAGGAAAACCGGCAAATGAGGTCAGGGGCAGCACAAGAAGCCATTGGGTACACTAGAAACAATCCCCTGGGAGTCACTGACTGTGGGCACAGGAGGCGTCCCAGTCTCAGAGGCCCAGAGCTGGGTCCTGTCATCCAGCGTATGGATCAGCTTGGCTGCCAACTTGATGTCATTGCGCACTATCTGCTTGTGCTGTGTAATGCCATTTATGTTGCGGACACGCCGGGTCAGGTCTCTGTTCACACCAGGACTCAGTTCACACTCCCGGAGCTATAAGGACATAATCAACAAGGAGGCCAATGACTGCCCCAGAAGCTGCACCCTGAAGAATGTGCCCTACAGAGAATCTTAAACACAAGCTCCCCAAAGGGTCCTGAGCCATGGTCACAGTCCCATAGCTTCTCAGACACAAGTGAAGCCTGTGGGTGAAGCCTCATGGCTATAGTGGATGTGGAAACGGGTAAGCAGAGCCCAACCAAGCTTCTGTGCCCCACTCCCAACACTCACTCGGATGTTCTGCAGGTTCCAACATATCTCCTTAATGTTAACACTGCGGTCAAAAGTCACCCAACCACGGCGGAAAAACCTACATAAGAAACTTTATCAGCACCGTTCCAGAAGAGTCAGTGTGGTCACTTCCTACCTCACCTCCTCACACCACCTTCTTACCTCCGCTCTGGCTGGGGCTCTGACAGTGCCACCCGCATAAAGCCTGGGTATCTTTTACAAAGCTGCAAGAGTCAAAAAAATCAAGGAAGATTAACACCAGATAGTAAGTAACTCAGCTCACTCCTCTCCCTCATCTCCACTGTTTAAAACCCTAAGCAAGTTCCTGAAGGATCTGGGACTCACACCAACCCTGCCCCTAAGACCGATGTCCCTACTCACAGAAATGATCTCTGCCCTTGAAATGTTGGGCGCAATGTTGCGCATGAAGAGAGAGCAAGTCTTATGCAAGGGCCGGGGTTTACACTCCAGCCCTGCAGCGTCCTTAGGCTTCTCCCTCTCCTCTTCTTTGGGCTTCTCCTTTTCTTTAAGTGCTTCTTCTAAGCAAGAAGTAGTCATCAGAACAACTTTATTATATATAAATATAACATGTAAGCAGCACTTACAACCAGACATCACCCCAGAAAACCCCTTCCTATAAACCAGAATCAATCTCCCTCCTCTCACCCCCACACAGTGTAAAATTATCCTTGTATTATTTAAATGATGATTTCTCATTGTACTCCAGACATAGTGCTGTAATTCTTAATCAAAGTGTATCCTGCCTGAATGTTGGTGTAAACATTTCCCCCCACTTATTTTCTGACTTATCAATAAAAGCTAATCTGCCAATGGCTGAACAGAGAAAGAGGACAGGGCTAGAATAGTGCTGGACTTCCAATCCCAGCCAGGGAGAGGGAGAGCAAGAAAAGACACCATGAGACCACATCTGGAGTAGAGATCCAAATCAGCACAAAAATGCAAATATTTTGGCGATTTTGCCTTTTGCCTGGGAGGTGAATAGATCAGCTTAGAAAATAAGAATAGGTTACTTATTGTTCAGCTACTGTGCTGTAAAGCTTATTAAATAAATCTTATAGTCTGTTTCATCTGGGAGCTAGCCAAGACACACAATTAACAGCTATTTATAAAAATGCACCCACATGCACACACTAACCCCACAGTAAAACAAAGGGGCAGAGCGAGAGATCGATCAGTACCAGCTTCCTCTCTCTGCTCCTCAGCTTGGCCACTCTCAGACTCGGACTCGGACTCGGACACACTGCCCTCATCGAAGCTGTCGTCACCACTGTGCTTCCTGTTCCGCTTCTTGCTCTGTGGACGCAACAGGAGCAGGCCATCAAGACCCCCAGGATCCACCCGCAACAATTAGCCTCATGCAAAACACACCCTACCTTTTTGGCTTCCTTCTCAGCCTCTTCTTTCTTCTCTTCCTTGTCCCCATCACCCTCAGATTTTTTAGTTTTGTCATCACTGGGACTGTCATTTTCAGCCTAGGAAATGGTTCTGACGTCAGTTTCCCTTGCTGGCCACAGAGCCATCCCCAGTGCAGTGTCCAGCTCCCTCAGGCCCTGCCGCTCAACCTGTTTCCCATCTTCTTTCTTCTCGTCCTTATCGTTGGCCTTGCGCTCTCCGTCCCCGGGCGCTGGTCCAGCACGGCTCTCCTCTTTCTTGCTGGTCTCCCCAGTCTTGCCTGCCTGTTCCTCCTCCTCCTCCTGCTCCAAAATTCGAAGATCGTTCTCTGTGCCACCTTCCATCTTAATGACAGCTACCAATGACAACACCAGCGGTCACACAGGGCTCTGGTCTCTCTTCCCAGCCAAGACCTCCCTGACCTTTAAGCCCATACCTGCATCTAGCATCTTAACAATGGCATCAGCTTTGTCTATATCCAAGAGAAGGTTATCAAACCAGCCACTCTCCATGAGAGACAGAAACACCTTCAATCGATTCTGCAGGGCCCCCCGGGCCTCCTGCCGACGCTTCCCCACCTCATCAGGGTGGTATTTAGATCTGAACCTGGAGAAGAAAGCAAGCAGGAGGGAAAGACAAAACAGTTATGAACAGCCAAGACCTGGATGTAGGGAGGGGCCCAAGAAAGGCAGGGTATAGCCTCTCACACCCATAAAAGGTCATAAAATCAAGAAAGGGGTGCACTAAAACCACCCAACACCCCAAAAGGAACCAGAGGCCATGCTCTGGAAAGCTCTGAGGGCGAACCAGGAATTGAGAGCTCTGGGTTAGGAGACCATGGCTCTGGGGAAGGCCAGGGTTATGAGGCAGCTCTACTGCTGTGAGCCTCTGGGAAGCATTAATGTGAGAAGGTGCCCTTTCCCAAAGCTTCAGAAAAAAGCTAAGGGAGCAGGAGACCCAGAAAGCCTCCCTCTCCTGGCCAAGCCCAGATGAGGTTCCCACCAACTCCCTCCACCCCAGGTGGAGCCAGAAGGAAACCTCAAGTGTACCAGATAGAAAAGGCCCAAAGGCAGGACACCTTTCTCCCCTCGTGGGAAGAAAAGGCAGAAGGGGCAGGAAAGAGGAAAGAAAGAGGCCAAGTGCCTGCACAGCCTCAGGTAGGTATGGGATAGAAGAGGGCTGGAGGGTTAGAATCTGGGTAGAGCATGAAAAAGAAAATATTTTAACAGGCCTCTGAGGGCAGGGGAGAAAAACAAAGGCAGAAGAAATTTGGGGTAGGAGAAAAGAAATGTGGGAAATGTGAGGGCCCCGAAATCTAAAACAAAGACAGACAAATTGAGAAAACAGAAACAAGAAGTGTTTAGCAGAGAGCAAGAACACAGACAGAAAGAATGGAAGGTGCATGGGCGATCCAAAGACACACAGGGCAGTCAGAAGAGGCACGAGGACAGGACAGAGCAGGCTGAGCAGAGAGGAAAGCCGCAGGCATCACCTCCAGGATCTTTACCTTGGCTGCTTGGTCAAACAGAGCTCAAGATTTAACTAGTGGCGCCCAGGGCCCATGCTGGCTGGCGGGCTGCCCGCTGGCTCCTGGCTGGGGTGACCGGCCTACATGCCCCGCCCACGCGGGCCTCCGCGGTGGGGGCCCTGACTGACTAGCTGCCTGAGCAATACATTCAGCTAGACCACTGCATTGTGCACAGCGGTGCCCTGCCTGTCTGCCTGGCCGGCCCCGCCGCTCAGCCCAGGGGCTCATGTATGGGCTGGGTATGGTGGGGGTGGAGGTGGGTTTGCTCCGAGCTCCGTCGATGAGCGGGTGTAGTTCCCAGTTCTGGCTCTTTTCAAGGAGGAGGAGCAGAAAGAGGATGAGGAGGAGGAGCAGGAGGGGGGAAAAGATGGTTGATTAAAATTAAAACATCCACATAAGGAAAAAAAAATTCAAATTCTTTTTTTCTCTCAAACGACCCTGAGATCTTGGCTGTTCTTGTCTGGCTTCACTCGTTGCCTTGGGAGACCACGGCCACACTGGGTCCTGGTGACTGGGGATGACAGTGACCCACACCAACAAGAGGATCGCAGTCTGAGTGCTGTACCAAGAAGCTAAGTAGCTCTGGTCAGCTGCCTGGAGGTGTCCCAGTGAGGAAGGCAGAGAAGGAGGTGGGTGGGGTCCCTCCCCTTCCCCACTCCCAGGAAGTGCCATGGTGGGGAGAACCGGAGGACAGGGCTGCAGCTCCTCCAGTCAGACCAGAGAAATGGGCCAGGGCAAAGGGGGCAGGCAAGCAGGGACACTCACCACTCCTCGTCTTTATGAGCCAGGAAAAAGTCCTGCATCTGCTGCCTTCGGAAGTCCAGTTTGTAGTCGTTGTATCGTTTCACTGCCTCGGTCTCATCCACAGAGTCATCCAGAGACAGGAGGAACTCTTTGAAGGACTTCATTATGGGTGGTGGCACACCCAAGTCAATCTCTGCAATGCTGCCCAGCCTAGAGGGGAGGGATGTCCAATCAGAAAGGCTAGGTTTTCAGGGAGAGCCCAGGTGGTCAGTCACCCCTTCCTGTGCCTATATGCCCATCACTCCAAGCATGTAGGCACCCCAGAACCTATCCTTTTTCCCAGGCTCCAACCAGTCTCCCACAACCCCAGACACTCTCCCCAAACCTGGCAATTCCCTTCTCCCCAGAACCCCAAGCTCTACCTGGCCTGGATAGGCAGGACATGGTGCTGCATGATGTGGACGTCTGGGTGGCCCCAGGGCTGAGGGGGGCCGTAAGTTGGTCCCCCACCCCCCCCAGCATAGGGCATGTCATAGCCACTGTGGTATGGGTCAGAGCTGTGCTCATCCCTGAGGGTGGGGGACACAAAAGTCAGACACAGAAAGATCCAGAACTACCTCTCCAGAACAAGGTCAAGGGCACGAGGAGGGGCACGCGGAGGATATGGTCTCTCACCCAAGGGATAAAAGGGACAAAGGAACGCTGGGTGTGAGGGATGACTGAGGCAAGGAAGCAGCCAGCTTTCAGCAGGAGCAGGGCTGAGGCCTGAGGGACCTGAGGGTAAGAGAAGACAGTGATGCCACCTCACCAGTCTCTCCGCATGCGCTTCTGTGGGGGACTAAGTTCATGTCGAGGGGGGGAGAAGCGTTCCCTTCGGTTTCTGTCATAGTCTCGATATTCACCCCGACTGCGGCGCTCACGGCCTCGGTCCCACTCTCTGCAGGTAAGAACAAGTTACAGTAGCACAGACGGAGCTGTCCATCAGTTGCAATGCCTGCCTAGAGAACACAGGCCTTGGTTCCACCCTCTAGCACTGCACATGGGCAAACAAAAGGACACAGCAGCCGGACAGCTGCGGTGGTTCACACACAAGCTGGCCTCCACCTGCTACATATACAAAGCTATATGCTCCTACTTCCACCTCCCAAGTATTGAGGTCACAGGGACACATCACTACACCTACCTTAGAGCCAGTGTTAAGTCTATGAATCTTAAAACTATGCATTAGTATAATTATTCTGCAGATACAGAGACTGAGTCTAGCACTTCTAGACTTCACTCGACCACTGAGTTATGCTAGGCCCCACGCCTGCTTCCCTTTTAGAAAACTTGAGATGGCGTCCCTAAACTACACAGGCCGCCCCTGAACTCACTGTACATGAGGCAGTACACAGTGTCCCAAAATTGCACAGGCCACCCTACAGGCAGATCTTGAACTTGAGATCCTCCTGCTTCAGCTTCAAGTGATGAGATTATCACCCTATATCACCATGCCAAGTTAATAACATGTTTTTATGAGAAGTTTTCTCAAAAAAACAAAAACAAAAACTTGCTATGGAAGAACACTGTTCTCTTCAAGGTCTGGCTTGATAAGGGGGAAGAAAACGACTACTCACAGATACATTATCATAAAAGGAAATAATGGCTTTTTCAGATAACTTGGGCTTTTCTTTCTGGTTTCTACATAAAATTAACATAATCTTGCTGTGCTGACAAAATGCTCACACTCTTGAACAGCTGGGCTAGGTATCTGGTGTGGGGGGGTTAGTTACTCATATCTATTTTTAGACAGGGTCTCTCTATGTAGCACTGACTCTCCAGGAATCAAACTCAGAGATCCTCCAGCTCCTGGCTCCTGTAATTAAAGGTATCCAGTCCCCTTCTTGATTTTTGACACAGGCTCTCATACTTAGACCAGGATTGCCACCACCTTGCATAAATCCCCCTGCCTTTGCCTCAGGAGTGCTGATTAGAGGTGTGAGCCCTGCTCCTAGGAAGAGGTAGTTCAAGGGTGAGCTGGAGCAAGGAGAATGTAATTCTAGCACTTAGAAGATGGAGACAGCTACAGAGTGGATGAGATAAAACTGGGCTACATAAGACCCTGTCTCAAAACTAACACATGGAGTGTGTTAGACTGTTCCATCAAAACCACCCCAGTAGGCGAGAGCTGTGTCTCTGGAGTCAAACACTTGCCTACAATGTCCAATGCCCTTCAATTGTTACATTAACATCACTGTGCTACCAGATCTTAAACAGCTCCTGACATTTCTCACTATACAGTCTCAGAACGTACTGCAAAGACTGCTCATCTCAGAAGAGTCTACACATCAAGACACTGTTGAGCTCAGACTGGTAGATACAAGTTTTCTAAAATGAGTTTTTACCAGCAAGTTCCACTAGCAACAAACACTGACAGCTTTTCTCCTAGTGACAACTTCTTAGCTTGTTTTCCTGCATATGTCTGCCAAGCACTAAGTGTGAAGCCCCAGTGTTGACAATGCTCCAATAAAAGACCTGCACCTGTGAAAAACACTTCAGGCAGGGACAGCAACACTTAGCACAATGCTCTTTTATGCATTCTTCTCATCCATTGCTCATCCTGAAAACCCAACACAGCACTGTATCAGGGACACTAAATGACGCTCTTCCTTCAAGCTTGCATCCTTTTCATGATTTCTGTCTTAAGGTGTTGACCACCACTCCTACAGCTCCACTAAGACCGATTAAGAACCACTATATCAACCAAGAGCATGTGCTCCTGTCTGAACTGTGTCATGCCTACTGACCTCAGCTGTTCACATCACCTGTGTCTGGGGACTTCCCTAAGTCCAGCTAAGTGTCTCCTGTGGCTCTCCAAAACACTCTACCTGTGGTCATCATCTGTTCCTCAGAACTTACGATCCTTTGCAATAATCATGTCTATCTGTAGAATATAAACAAAGTCACTTAGGCCTCACAATTAAACTCTGAAGGACTTCATCTTCTAGCTTCAGACTCAGAAAAGTAAATTTGATTTCCTTCTTAAAGAACCACTAAGAGCTGGGCATGGTGGCTCACAATTCTATTCCCAGCCCTGAAGAGGCTTAATGCAGGTCAGCTCTATGTGAGACCCTGTCTTAAAAGCTGAAGCGCAAGGGGCTAGAGAGGTGGCGCTCATGAGTTAGAAGAACCAAAGCTCAGCTCCCAGGATCCACTCACACCCCCATCAGCTCTAGTTCCAAGGATACAATATTCTGTCCGGGCTTCCTACAGATATCAGGCACAGCATGCATGTGGTGCACAGAAATCACAAAAAAAAAAACAAAACCCAAGCTGCCAGGAATAGTGGCACACACCTTTAATCCTTCTTCTGTCACGCAAATAAAGCACTCAAATCAATAAATTTTAAAAGATAAATTTGTTTTCAAGGTGAGCTACGGCATTTAACTCACTAAATTGGTTTTGCTTTTGTTATTTTTAACTTGCCCTGTAGTTAAAAGCACTGGTGGGTTCCTCTTGCAGAGGACTAGGGTTTGAGTCCCAACACCCACAAAACAACCAGCTTTACTCCCCATTTCCCAGAGGATTTAATGCCTTTTACTGGTATCCATGGGCAGCAGGCATGAATGAGGCATAATGTAAGCAAACCCCCCATAAACAAACATACATTTTATATATATATATATATATATATATCCATATTTCTTCTGTTTTAAAAAATCCCTTCAAAAATCTCTTAAACAGGATGTGGTAGAACATTCCCATAATTCCAGCATTAGGAAAGGTAGACAGAAGCACAAGTCCTCATCTACCTACAATTTTCAAGCCAACAAGGTTAAGAAATTATCTTTTCCATTGGAGCTGGGGGTGCAAAATCCTGATGTCAGTATAAAGACTTTTTCCCATTCAGACTCTTAGTCCTAACGCTTCTGATCAATTTGTGATTTCTTATTTGGGTTTAAGATTGGGTCTCCCTATGTAGCCTGCCCGAAGATGCAGTTATCCAACCGGCTGTGCCGAGCTCCTGTCCACCACTGGTCTCTTTGATCTTAAAATTAAAAGCCCCGGATTCAAAATGTTAAAGGCTCAGATGAACAGGAAATATTCGACTACAGAAATGATTCAACGGTAGATTACATCCTAATAAGATGTTGCAAGGGAAAAAGCAAGGACGACCAAGGGGAACGGAAAAACAAATTGCGTCGCACAAAGTTGTTGCAGAGTGGGGTGGACGTGGGGGGGGGCGTTAATATTGTCTCACCGGTCATTCCAATCGTCCCCTCGCCGTCTTTCATCTCTTTCCCGGGAACGGTCATAGTCGCTGCGCTCTCTTCGAAATTTGTCCCTGCGTCTTCGGTCGTATTCATCATCACTGTCACCCATGGTGCTGTCAGAGGAGGCCTGGGGCCCGGCGGCGGGTGGACACGGTGATGATGAACAAGGACCAGAGGAAGGACAGTCCCCCGGGGACAGCACGCCCGCCTCCCTCCCGCCGAGGCCGGCCTGCCATCCCGGGCAGGGCGATCGCTCCGACAGTTTCACTGTCCCCAGGGGTTCCCCCTTATCCACCCCCGAAGCCCCCGGGCACAGTCCTCTCCTTCCGATCCCGCCGCCCGGGCCTTTCCTTCCCCTCCCCCACCTGGCAGCGGTCGGGGCCGTTGGAAGCGCGCGCCGGCGGGCTTGTTTTCCGGGCGGACCGGAACGCGCGACAATGGGCCGCACAGAGGGTTTGACGGAGACGCGGGGATTCTCAGCCGGGAGATGAATGGAAAGATGAGAGCCGGACCGCGGAGGGTTAGAGGAGTCGCGCGCGCAGCTTACGTCACACGCGGAGTTCGGCCTCCAACTACAAACAAGACCCTCTATCAAACTAGAACTAAGAGATTAAAGGAATGACGGGAAAAGGGGTGGAGACTCAGAAGTCTCGCGCGGTTTTACGACAAAATCGCCCCAGCACCAGGAACTACGGAAGCTGAGCTGAGCCAAGCCAGATCTTCTGGATGTGCTCGTGCCTTTTTGAAAATGCGGGGAATGGAGCAGTTTCGTTCCCCTTACGCCTCCTGGGTAGGAGCTTTTGCATCCAGAGGTTGCTTTGCAGGAGCCCTGGATTGGGACACCTCTTGACCTCCTTAAGGGCGGATCTGCTCCTCCTCACGCTGTCGATGGGCTTGGGGATGATGGATGTCATCATCCCCAATGCATAGAAGCAACCATTTTAAAGGCATCTCCTCCCACCATTTTCTTCTGCAGAAATCTACAGTATGTGCTACTATAAAATGCGTTCTTCCCGCTTTTCTTGGACAGAGGAGCCCAATACTCACTCAAAACGTGTAAATCTCAAACTTAATGCCCAATACTTTAATGGGAGTCTTTACGTTGAGGTCTGGAAGCAACCACCAGGATCCACCGGTTCCCAGTTTAAATTCCTAATTCCGTAAGATAACACTGAGTAAGCCCTTCTCCATGAATAGAATACTAAGCTAAGAAGGGAGCATGCCACAGTCTTGCTGCTGGAAAAGAAGAAAAAAAAAAAAAAATCCCAGCGTCTTTAAACCTCGTAAAGGTGTCTTTACAAGGGAGCATTTTAAAAACTTAGTATGGACAGTTATGTTGGCACAGGCCTGTAACCCAAGCTGCTCAGTAAATCAAAGCAGAACCAAATCCAAGGGTTTCAGAATGAGTTCAAAGCCAGCCGTGGCAATTTATTGAAACCCTATCTCAAAAACATTTTCCAAAAGGGGCTGGAAAGATGGTTCAGTGATTAAGAGCACTTCCTGCTCTTGCAGAAAACTAGAGTTGGATTCTCAGTTCCCATGTGTCTAGCAGCTCACATGCTGTTAACTCCAGTTTTTAGGAATCTGATGACCTCTTCTGGATTACAAGGGCACCGAGCTCAAGTGTGCATACACTTACACATTGATATGCAAATACCTGTACTCAGAACTTTTTTTCCAAGACAAGGTTTCTCGGTGTAGCCCTGGCTGTCCTGGGGTCTACAGTCCCTCTGTAGCCCAGGCTGGCTTCGAACTCACAAGATCTGCCTGCCTCTGCTTCTTGAGTGCTGGGATTAAAGGCCTGCACTACCACAACCAGCTCATACACATAATTCAAGAAGGAAACATCATAGAACCCTGTCTTGAGAAAGAAGTAGAGGAGGAGAATGGAAAGAGTGAGACATATAATCCAATGATAGAATGCTTGCCTACCATATGACAGGACCTGGGTTTGGGAAGAAATAGGCCAAGAAAGGAGAGAGGGAGGCTGAGGGTACAGTTTAGTGGTAGAGCATTTGCTCAGCACGTATGAGTCTCTGACCCATCCTCAGCACCTTCCCATTCCCCACAAAAAAAAAAAAAAAAAAAAAAAAAGTAGCCAGATGCAGTGTCCAACTCCTGCAGTCCCAGTGCTGGGAAAATGAAGGGGGGATCCAGAGCTCAAAAACCACCTCAGCTATCTCAGCTATGTATCAAATTCAAGGGCAGCCTGCGATACTTCACAATGTCCTTTGTAAGATTACCTCTTCTGGCTTTGGCCTATGTCACCGCATTGTGGCTAAATATACCAAGCAGGTCAGCATATTTAGTAAATGTAGGACCTGTTATGATGCCTCCATCTGGAAAATGGCCTGGGTAATTGAAATCGGTGAGCATAGCAAGTATACCTGCTCCTTCTGGAGCAAGGCCAAGATGAAGAAAACAGGCCACTGGCATCTGGCACTGTGGTTTCTACACGAGAGCAGTGGCTAGCGGAGCCTGGACCTGCAAGATCACTTCTGCTGTCGTAGCTATCATCAGAAGTCTGAAGGAATTGAAAGACCAGTAGAAATCCAACCGTCTGGAGACATCCCTAGCCAACAATGAATGGGTTAATTTATGTAACAACCGAAGTACAGAATGAGTTAACAAAAGATAAATATACGCAGGATATCATTATGTAACCCTTATTGTCCTGGAACTTAGTCTGTAGACCAGGCTGGCCCCAAACTCAGAGTCTGTCTCTGCCTCCTGAATGCTGGGGTTCTTCGAGATTTACCCAGCCTCATCCTACGAGACTCCAATGAAAGAACAGACTTGCAAGTGTTTTTAACCACTCCAGGGGTTATTATTTCATGAAGAGAGGATGAAGAGGCAGCATCTGGAAGCAAACACTAAGGGTGGAGGTCGGGGGAGGTGACAGATGGGGGCTAAGATCCCGGCAGGGACTTCTCAGGGCAGTCAACAGTCGGTGGTGACAGTGGCTGAAAGCTCTTGAATGCGCCAGGCGCTACAAGCCTTGCACAAGATGTGCCCATCCAGCGGGTAGCAGCCTTGACATTCCCCCTCAGAGGACAGCAGCAGCCCACACTCCTGTGCAGAGAAACAAAACCTCTATTTGCCTGAGAGCTCTGTGACTTCTCCCCCAGCTTCCCAGGCTCTGCAAAGCTCTCACTCCTGCCCAGGGACCCCCTTACCTCACACTTATAACAGCCAATGTGGAAACTTCGATCCAGAGCAACAATTCTCACCGTCTCCTCCTGACCTGGTTCTGGCATGATGGCCCCACCACACACTGAGCATCGTGGGGCAAATTTCCTACAGTGGAGGGGAACCAAAGAGGCTGTCAGGTCCTTCCCTCCTATCCCCTCAGGAGGGCTGAAGGGGTGGGGGTGAGAAAGGATTTAAGAGATGTGTTTCCATCTTGGGGGAGGAAGTGGGGTCAAAACAAGAATGAAAGGCAGAAACAGAAGAGGCAGACCCTGGGACATGAAGAAATAGGTCAGGGCAGGCATTCTGAACCAAGGTAAGACCTGTGGAAATCTTCAATGCAATGGATCTGGCTGGTGGCGTCCACTGTGAAAGGGATGCCATCAAGGCCACGGTGGCACACCACACAGGTGAAGCAACCAGGATGGTAAGCCTTCCCCATAGCCCTCAGGATTCGGTCCAGGATGGGCTCAGAGCACGTGGAACATTTCTCCAGGGTGGCCTAATAGAAAAAGAGGAAAAAAGTTCAGGGGGCAAAAGCCACTCCAGAGTAAGACTCAGTCTCGAAGGAAGGAAGGAAGGTGGCCACCCACTTGAGAGGAGGGGCTGCTCCACCCTCCTGCAGCTAGTATCCACAGGTAACTCATTCCTTAGGCTGGGGCTGTAACTCAGTTGGTAAAGTGTTTGTCCAGCATGCAGTAAGCCCTGAGTTCCATTCCTAGCACCACAAAGAACAGATCTGGTGGCCCACACCTGGAATTCCCATATCCCAGGTCTTCCTCAGCTATACCCAAAACATTCTTTCCGTTGATGGACCAAAGGTTCTGCGAAAACCTGCGAGGCTGGCTTCAAACTTGCTTTGTAGCTTAGGCTCTCCTCCAGATAGGCCTGAGCCACCACATTAGCTCCTTTCTCCTTGTACCTCAGCTTGAGTGCCCAGCCTCCAGTCCCAACCGACTGAGTATCTGGCCCTCTCTTAGATAGGAACC
Organism: Micromys minutus; assembly: GCF_963924665.1. Lineage (NCBI taxonomy): Eukaryota > Metazoa > Chordata > Mammalia > Rodentia > Muridae > Micromys > Micromys minutus. Next base: position 12,444,695 of record NC_137964.1, on the reverse strand, counting down.
TGCCTGTCAATCATGATGCTTCATTTAGCAACCCCCTCTCACAGCCCAACTGCTCACCACATAGCAGCTCTCACAATATGCCCGCCTCTCCACAGCATAGAAGTGCTGGCCCCGGAGCTGGGCCCGACAGGTAGAACACACAAAGCAACCAATATGGAAGACACGGTCCAGGGCCACAACCCCGGCCCCATCACCAACCACATCTTCGCCACAGCCACCGCACCGACCTGAGGACAGAGAGGAATGAGATCAGTCTCCACAGACCCAGCACACCGGATCCACGTCTCCTCCCATTTCCACCCTACCCACCAAGTCAGCTCACCAAAGTACTCCCCACTGGGCGGGTGGCTCATCTCATGCACCAATTTCTTGGTCAGGCGCTCCAGCTCCTCTTCTGGAGGATGGCTGAAGGGGCCCTACGGCGAGAATCGGGGCTTTGGGGTGCTGCCTATGGTCTCAGATACTATAAATAACCCATAAGGTCAGGAACCCTGAAATCTCTGAGAATATCTTTCCGAAGCTGACAGGGGAAGGAAGCCCCTTCCCTTTGGACATCTTGATCCTTGACCTCTGAGTACCCTAAAACCGTGATTGACTTATTCATTAATTCATATCTGAGACGGTGTCTCATATAGCCTAGGCTGGCCTGGAACTCATTACGCAGCCAGATACGATCTTAATTTACTGATCCTCCTGCCTCTACCTCCCCCATGCCTGGTTTATACAGTGCTGAGTCTAGAACTTTGGGATTCCTACATAATAGGCAAGCACTCTACCAACATCTCCTAAAAACAGCATCTTTCTTAATCCCTCAGCCTCCATGGCACCTAATCAATGTCCACTAAAGCACAGTACCCCCACCCCCTGGCTTACCTGAGGCTCATGCCCACCTCCTCTTCCTCCCCCTGCAGGGCTTTGTACTCCAGCTGCTCTTTCCTTAACCCCGGGTCCTGGCTCTCGGTGGCTCCTATAGCCAGTCCCCCAGACCTCACCACGACCTGTCAGAGGAAAGTGGGGGCCTGGGAGAGGCCCAGAGGCCTGCGAGGGCCCCCGCCTGGGCAGTCCACAGCCTCTCACAGGTTGAGCCACCTTTACTTGCACAGGGAAGGCAGGACCAGCTGGAGTGCTCGCGGTAGCATAGGAGGCTGGGGTAGGTCCACCATAAGGGGATGCTGGGAGCATCGGGGTTGGAATAGCACCTCCACTGGGCTTCAGGGAGCCTCCACGGTAAGCCTGGGAAGATGGGCAAATACAAAAACAGTAAGGCCAGATCCAACATCCATGCATGCCAGACGGGAACCCCGGGGAAGCAATGACTTTTGACAAGTTCCCATGGGCTAGGCCTAACCAGGGGGTAACGTTCATGACTCCTCGTACCAGGTGTATTAGTTTCAAAGAGAGTGAAGAGGGTAGATGAGGCTGAGGAGAATCTACAGAGGGAACTGGCTCAGGACGGGGAAGAGACTGGACACAGGAAATCACCTGTCTGTCTGGTCGCCTAGGTGCATGACTGCGGCTCCCGTCCAGATCGGCCAACATACTGGTGAGCGAATCTATCTCAGCATCCAGACTTCCAGGGCGGATGACTCCCCTGTCTGGAGGGAGCCCCTGGGACCGAGCCAAAGCAGGAAGAACAAATACAGATCACACCCCCTACCTAGGCTTCCCTCACCTCGATCTTACCCTCACCTCCAATTCTCACCTGCAGGCGCTGGGGCGCTCCATGCGATCCCACCCAAGCAGGCCCCCGATCTTCCAGTACCCCCGGAGGCTGATAACATTGTTCAGGTGGGAGGGGGCAAAAGTTGACCCTGGGGTGAGGCTGGAGCGCTAAAGGGAGAGACGGGAGGTGGGACTGGAGAAGAGGTACCTCGTTAAAGCTGCCCTTCCCAGGGCCGCTCTCCTTCCCGTACCTGGGAGTCTGGGAAGGGACCAGGAGGCTAGGGGAAGTTGCACAAGGGCAGGGGCCTCTGGCTTGGGGAAGGGACAGCAGGAAGCAGGCAGGCCAGGGAGAAAAGGTGAGGAAGGTGGCCAGTGGCTCTTCTGCCACTCCCAGGTGTGTGAGAGGGGAACACTTACTCGGTCCGTGGGTCGTTGGCGGCCCCAGGGTGCCTCTGGGCAGCGCTCTCCCCTGAGGGATTCTGGAGGGCTCTGGCTGCTTTGGAGGAAGCCAGGTGGGCCCCGACATGGTCTGGAATAGGTCACTCCACTCCAGACAGAGGTCAGGACCCCCACAAGACCAGAGACCAGAGCTTTGAGGCCCTTCCCTTCCTTTCGGCCTCACGCCCCGTTTGGGACTCCCGCAAAGAAACTTTTTCTGCCTTTTTTTTTTTCCCTTCCTCCCCAATTTTGGAGACGACCACGCCCCCTGACGTCACCACATTCCTGGGGAGGGTCACGTGGTCTCTCAAGCCTTATTCTGCGATCGTTCCTCTCTCGGGCCCCCTCCTGTTAAGAGAGGTCCGCCCTCCTCCGGAGCTAAGCCACAGGGTGGGCTGCAGGCCGCTCAGAGAGGCTCTGGCCCAGCAATTCTCCCCGATCCCTGCACGTGGCAGCCTCTTGGCCGGGCCGCTGAAAGCTCCTGGTCCCCACCCCCTTACAGATCCCTCCCTTCCCACCCGGCTCCCTCTCTCCTACCCAGCAACAGTTCTCCACCAGCCCATAGTGTTTTGGTCTTTTATTTATGGTCAGTAGTTAGAAAAATAAAACAAAACACAAACATCACCACCCAACGAAGTCGGGGAGAGGGAGGCGGTGCGTCTGTGGCCAGGATGGGGACACTGAGGTAGCCTAGAGTCACAGAAGAGTCCAGCCCCTCTGGTCAAGGCACCAGTGAAGGAAGCGGAGGCAGACCAGAAACAGGACCGCAATGTCCTCCCCTAAAATGGGGCAGCCACCTAAGAATTAGTGTACTATGTCCGTCCCCTGCCTAAAGGAGACCATGGTCCCCTCAAAGCATCATCCAAAAGGCAGAGCCCATTGGGGGCAGGAGAGGAGGGGCGTCCATTGTTCAGAATGGGCCTGGGCCCTCTCTATCCAACCCTGTATGAACAGGCATCAGAGATCAGTACAGGTTACCGGAGTGACACCGTGAATAAGAAGGGTGGGACCCAGATCACGGCTCAGGGTCTCCAACAGTGCCAGGTATCTAGGGTAGCGGGCAGGATCAGCAGGCGGTCGAGGCAGATACAGGAAGGTGAGGGCTGTGGTGGGTCCCTCCTCTCCGTCCCTTCCTTCGGGTCCCCCAGGGCCTCCACCTGTGCCTCGCCCCTGCTGGGCTCGTACCAGGGCATTGGCACTGCTAGCTAGAGCCTCTGCCTCTTCGTCTCCCCGACCACCATTCACAAAGTCTCCTTCCTCCTCCTCAGGCTCCCCAGTCTCGGCCCCTTCACCCCACAACACCTCTTGCACCTCTGCCCGGATCCTAAGTTGACTTAACAGGGCCCGGAGCCTTCCCTCTGCTGCTCCTGGAGCCTCCCTGGGCCCCAAGCACAGGAAGATCCGGAGCCGAGCACTGTGCCAGGCAGGCACCATGCTTAAGATGGTAGCCATCTGCAACAGAAAAAGGCCACAGACGTCCACGTACCCAGGTCCACCCCGGGGCCTCAACAGGTTCAAGGGCCACACGTCCACGTGATGGAGCTGAGCGCTGCTGCCGGACCCCCGGCTTAGCCGCTCCGGGGGCAAAGCCCCACAAGCTCGGGCGAGAACCACATTCTTGTTCATCTTGAGAGCATCTGCCACTGTGGCCACGTAGTCCTGGGGACTGAGAGCCCTGGGGCTCCCTGGAGCTCGAGGCGGAGGGAACAGCGTGCTCAGGGCTGGCGACCCGCCCTCTCTGCTGCCCTCTGCAGGCTCAGAAAAGGCTGGGTCTGTTAGAAAATGGTCCTGGGGCGGGGCGTCATCATAAAAACCGAGCACCAACGTGTTGGGCTTCATGCCGCCTAGGGGCAAAGAAGAGAGGCAGGAAGGAACAGAAATCAGGCTGAGGACTGAGTTTACACCACATAAAACGCGCCCACTCACACTTAGGTCAGCCATGAGGTAAGGCATCCTCCTTGGCTGAGGCTCTTACAGCAAACATTATACACACGTTTGCACAATGATTTGGCTTTGCTAAAGACTTTCACATGCATTTATTTGACTATCTCTAGGAATAATCTCTTCCACTTTATATAGGTAAAGTTCACTTCAGGATTTTCCCCCCTTTGGAAGGAGTGGTACTGGAAAGTAAACCTTGCTAAGCAATCAATAACAGCTATATTCCAAGCCCCATCTTAGGTTTCCTTTAGGTTTTGCTTTAGAGGGAGGGGGGTCTGTTTGTTGGTTTGCTTGCTTTCTTGCTTTTATCATTCTAAGGCAGGGTATCACCATGTAGCCCAGACTGGGCTGCAACTATGTAGACCCAGCTAAGCACAAACTCACAGAAATCCATTTGCCTCTGTCTCCTGAACACTGGGATTTAAACACACTCACTCAAGGTTTTTGGTTTTCGAGACAAGGTCCCAGGCATCCTGGGCTTTCTTTGAACTCTATGTAGCAGAAGGTAACCTTGAACTTCTGGTCTTCCTACATCCTCCAAGTGCAGGGACTATAGGTTCATCACCACTACCCCATGAAGTTCGTGGAATGCTGGCTGGGAGGGACCAATGAGCTACAGCCCCAGCTCTGGGCTAAGTTTGGCTGGTGTCAACCACAGGCCTTTAAGCAGTTCATCTTTTCCATGTTAGGAGAGGCCATTTCAACCAGGCATGATGGCTCTGGCCCATCATCCCAGCAACCAAGAGAGAGAGGCAGGAGGATTGCTATAAGTCTGATGCCAGCCTAGGCTACACAGTGAGTTCCAGGCAGCTTAGGCTACAGAGCAAGACCCTGTCTCAACCAGAAAGCAAACAAGCAAAACCCCAGAGATTCAAGTTGAACTCTACCGGGGAAATTAGACTGCTTCTATAGCCCAGGCTGGCTTTGAACTTACAGCCTGCATCACTAGGTCTAAGGGAAATGATATCAGAGAGCCTGACCATTCAAGTTCATGATGTCCTTTGGCAGGGGAGACATCCCAGGCCCTGAAAGGGGAGATTTTTGCGGCTAGCTTCTTTCTACATTAAGGCTCAAGGGACAGCGGTCTGGTACCCAGAGGAAGCAGAAGGCGTCTGGTTGTTTATCAGAGGCCACATCCTGAAGAAAGTACTCCTTTACCTCATTTGAACCCTGTGGTAACGCTATGAGATAAGTGTTGTTCATTCTGCCCCTGGTAGAGATAAGGAGCCAACCTCAGACCCCACGCAATGAAGTCACTGGCCTAAAGCCTCGGGCCTGAAAGGGTCTGGACACAGAAGAGGCCTTTCTCTAACCTCCTAGCTGGGCCTGGAGGAAGCTCAAAGACCCGAGTCTGTCTAGGAAGTCCCAATGGTGCAGCAATTTGGGCCTCTCAAATTCCTGACCAGAATCGATGGAGTTTTACTTTATTTTTGAGAGCGGCTTTTCTTTATGTTGCCCAGGCTGGCCCAGAACACACCATACCGCTGCCTCAGAAACTTTATTTGTAGGATGTGGTAGCTCATGCCCGTAATCCCAGCACTCAAGCAGCTAAAACAGGGGCATCCTGAGTTCAAAGTCAGCCTACACAATTTAGTGACACCCATCTTAAAAAAAAAAAAAAAAAAAAAAAAAAAAACTTTTAATTGTTTTTTTTTCCTTCTTTTTTTGAAACAATTTCTCACTGTGTATCCTTGGCTGACCTGGACCTCACAGAGATCTGCCTGCCTGTATCCCCCAAGTGTTGGGATTAAAAGTGTGTGCCCTGATACCTGGCCTCTACCTTTATCACCACCATCACCATTCATTAAGCATGCATGCCAGTGTATTCATGTGCAGGTCAGGGGACAATTTTATGGGGTCAGTTCTCTCCTATCTTTAAGTAGGTACCAAAAATTGAACTCAGGTTTGTCAACCCATCAACCAAGCCATCGTATCAGCCCTCTGCCTTATCTTTTGAATCAGGGTCTTACAGGATCTGAGGCTCATTGCCTGGCTGGCCCCAAAAGCCTTCCTGTCTCCATCTTCCCTATGCTGGCATTGGATGTGCCCAGAGGCACCCTGCTTAGACATGGTGCTGGGGACCCCGATACAAGTCCTTCCCTTCACCTGGCACCCCCGAACACCCCTTTTCCTTTCTGCTGCAGTCGGCTCCCTCACGGCCCGTCTCACTAGGATAGTGGCCCCTTTGCAGGAGAACAGCTAAGGCCCTCGGGTGCCTTAGGGGTCAATGATACTCAGTCACACCTCAAACCTCTTAGTAGGAGGGAACTTCAGCAGACCCTGTAAGCTCAACTAATCGCTCCCCAGTCTACGCTCCACCAGAGCCCTCCCTGCTTTGCACTGCCAGAGCCGTGCCAAGTGCCAAGTTCAATGCTGTTGACGTTTGGCCTGCCTGACTGCAGGTGGAGAAGGAGGTGTCTGCTCAGGTGACAGACACCAGTCTTGGGAAGGAGGAGGTGGCTGAGCATGGGATCAGAGGTGCCCGGGGTACGAGGCTGCAGGCCCAGCCATTTGAGTCACAGAGCTGGGCTGCCGGGCTCCTGTAGACCTGTGATCCTACTGTGTGGAAGGCTGAAGCACAAGATCTAAAATTCAAGATCTCCGGAGACAGCGGCACACGTCTTTATTCTCAACCTGTGCATCTACAGAGTTGTAGGACAGCCAAGGATACACAGAGAAACCCTGTCACACACACACACACACACACACACAGACACAAACTTTCAAATTCAAGGTCTTCCTGGGCAACTTTGTGATACTCTTATCAAAAAAAAAATTAAAATTAAGCTTAGCTGCAAACTATTATTAGAATTAAAGGAAGAATCACAGATCCGGCAATATTCCATTGATCTGAAAGCATCACCCTCACACACCCTCAGCATTCTGTGACGCAGGGACCCCATATTCCTCCTACCCTGATTGTTTGTTGGTAGTAGGGTCTGGCTGTAAAGCCCAGCCTGACCTAGGATTCTTGCCTCAGACGCCCAAGTGCTAGGGACGCAGGCATAAGCCATTACCCTGGCTTCTCTATACAGAGCCTTTCCAGGCCTTCCTCAGTGGACTTTTGTTGACCACATCAATATTCAGTGGTCTTGCTTGCTCTGAATTCGGGTGGTTAGCATCCATCTGGCTTATCTGTGGCAACACCGGCCTAGGGTTGCTGGATCTCAGACACTAAGCAGGGTTAGGCCTAGTTAGCCTTTGGATGGGAGAAATTCTGTTGAGAGCATTTTTAGCTAGCATGCAAAACATCCCATTCCCAGCACCTCATACAGTAGACATGGTATTGCATGCCTACAATCCCAGGCAAGAGGGCATGTAGTTCAAGGTCATCCTTGGCAACAGGGTGAGTTCTAAGTCAGCCTGAGCTCTGCTGGACCCTAGCTTTAAAAAAAAAAAAAAAAAAAAAACAGGGACGGCAAGATGGATCAGTGGGTTAGGGATGTTTGGGGTTCACCCTGATGGTCTGAGTTTAATCTCACATAATCACATGATGAATGGAGAGAACTCCTGAAAGCTGTCTTCTGACCTCTGGTCATGTACTGAGGCATGTTTGTACACATAAGCACAAACATATATACACCACACACACACACACACACACAAGCACATGCACAATTAAATGTAAATTTTTTTGTTTGCTTTGTTTTGTTTTTGAGATAGGGTTTCTCTTTGTAGCCCTGGCTGGCCTGGAACTCACTCTGTGGACCAGGCTGGCCCGGAAACTAGAGATCCAAGTGTCTCTGCCTTCCAAATGCTAGGATTAAAGGCATGTGCCACCGCTGCCCAGTTAAATGTAATTATTTTAATCTAATCATCGATGTCATGCCCTGTCTATGCCATATTTCCTGTCAGACAATGTGGCCACTGTGGAAGGTCTACAGCTTTTATCTCTGACTACCGTCTTATCTACACTGTACAGTGAGCTCCTTCTGCAATTTACAATCTAGTGGATTCCCAAGGGGAAGGCTGCAGAGATGGACAGGGGACACTCAGGAAGAGAGGAGCAGCTCACCAAGACCAGAGATCCGGAGTAGATGCTGAGCCCCCTGACGCACAGAGGGAGACAGGGTGAGATCCACAAAGGCCTTGACTTGGGCAAGATCCACCAGGCTCAGCCATGCGCCGTACTGCGGCTGTACAGGGTCTGACGGCAAGGAGTCTGCAGAGAAAGTAAAGAGAGAAGGTGACGCCAGTCATAGTGACACACACCTCATCCTTGAGTGCTCAGGGGACTGAGGCAGGAAGGTGATAAATTCAAGGCCAGCCTGGACTTCAAAGGGAGAACCAACCTATCTCACAAAAACAAGGTCGGTAGTGACGTGTTTGCCCACCATGTGCAAGGTACTGGGTTCAATCCTCAGCAACCCAAAAACAGGAGAATGAGACACAGAGAGGCAGAGACAGAGATACAAAGGCAGGGGCAACAACTATTGGCCAAGCTCATTTACAATTTACTAAAGTTGGGGCTGCATTTCTTCAGTAGAGCACCTGCCTAAATCCCTCAGTGAGAGGCGGGGGGCGTGGCTCAGTGGTAGAGCCCCTGCCTAGAATCCTCCAGTGAGGGGCTGGGGGCGTGGCTCAGTGGTAGAGCCCCTGCCTAGAATCCTCCAATAAGGGGCTGGGGCGTGGCTCAGTGGTAGAGCCCCTGCTTAGAATCCTCCAATGAGGGGCTGGGGGCGTGGCTTAGTGGTAGAGCCCCTGCCTAGAATCTTCCAGTGAGGGGTCAGGGATGTAGCATAGCAACATACTGGGTTATTTCAATCATTTATTACTTCCTAAAGTTCAAAGCCTGCATGGGTCTTGACAGAAACATGAGGCATCTGAGACAGAAGAGAGGAAGGTCAAGAGGGAGCAAGATAGTCACTCACCAAGGTCTCCCAGAGTGACATGGCCCAGCACATAGAGTCCCCCTTTCTTTAGCTGGTTGGCCAGGCGCAGCAGAGGCAGGGCACCCCGGGGGTTTCCCACCAGGAGCAGCAGCTGAGGCCGCCAGAACTTCACGTGCTCCTTGCGGACATCCAGGCGGAGCAAGTACTTCCGCACCTGAGAAGCAGCGGGAGGTGGGCGGGAGGTGGAGAACCAGCAAGCCTTCTTCCCAGAACAGAAACACCAACCCTCTGGGGTGGGAGCAGGGGGCGTTCCGAGACTACCGCCCACCCTTCCTCAAGGGTCCCCAACCTGGTGGAAAAGCAAGGCTTGGCTGACATAGCCCCAACTGCTGGGTCCTCCTCGAGCGGTGAGAAGAGCAGAAAGCAGGCCCATGAGAAGAAGGGACCCGCCGGCGGCCCCGGGACTAATGAGAAACATCATCAGCAGGCAGGAGGCCACCCCAAGCAGGCAGGTGTGCCAGGAGAACAGGCTGAAGGTAGGGCTGGGATGGGCAGACAGAAAGGGAAAAGCACTCAGGGCTGCCCCACCTCCCCCACCACCCCCCACTTGCCTGTCACTCTCTCTAGTCCGCAGCCCGCCCCCCTTGAGGCTCCCTCCTTCCCACTCCTCCTTGTTCTCCAAGGCATCTTTATTTCTCACCGGAAGTTAGGGGCCGAAGCCCACTCCAGACTCAGGCAAGACAGGTCCACAGCAGCATAGGCGACCAAGTAGAAGACGGTGACCACAGCAGCCAAGGTGTTGAGCTTCCCAGCCAGCAGCACCAGCTGGGAAAGAACCAAGACATAAGCGTTCATCGGAAATGCCCATTCCAAGGGCTGGCCAGATGGCTCGGTGGAGAAAGACAGCTCCTGCCCAGCCTGTGATGACCCGAATTCAGTCCCTGAGATTCACATACTGGAGGGAGGGAATCGATTCCAGGTTGATTAGGGTTACAGAGTAAGACCCTGTTTCAAACAAAACAAAACCAAAACACACACACACACACACACACACACACACACACAGCCTTGCCATTGCTAAGCTGGGGACATCATTCGGCTGACAGAATGCTTGCCTAGCACTTATGAGGCTCTGGGATCCACCCCCAGCACCACACAAAACAGGCAAGGCATACCTGTATCCCAGGACTAAGAGGGAAGAGGCAGGAAGATCAGAAGTTCGAGGCCAGCCTGAGATATGCTGGACCAAGCTTATCCCCCAAATCCAAAAATAAAAAATAAAAACAAACCCAGAATGCCAATGTACCTCTTGGCGATATCTACGTATCCAAAGAGGTGCCAGGGAACTCTCTATAAAGTCAGTTTACCCACCCAAAGTTCCACAAAATGCCAGTGTCCCCCAAGAAAGGTCAACGCACACTAGGAAGTGCCAGTGTACGCCCAGAACACAGGAAGGAAGGCAAGAGTTGTAGTCCAGCCTGGGCTACACGGTGAGTTTAAGGCTAGACTGGGCTACTCAGAAAGACCCTGTCTCAAAAGGAAAACAAACAGATGAGGGTGGGGATAAAACTCGGCGGTAGGGGACTCGGTATGTGTCGGATTCTAGATTTGATCCCCAGGACTGCAAAATAAAATTAATAAATTAGCCGAGGCTTGTCACAGCGGTGCACACCTTTAATCCCAGCACCCGGGAAGCAGAGGCAGGTGGATCTTTATGAGTTCTGGGCTACTCTGGTGTACAAGCAAGTTCCATGGCAGCCAGGGCTACAAAAGGAGACGGTTTCAACGTAAAGTAAATGCCAGTGTACCAAAAGAGTGCCAGTCTCTGTGTGTGTGTGTCTCTCTGTGTGTGTCTGTGTTTGTGTGTGTGTGTCTGTGTGTATATGTGTGTCTGTATGTATGAGTGTCTGTGTGTCTATATCTGTGTGTCTGTGAGTGTGTATGTGTGTCTCTGTGTGTGTCTGTGTGTGTCTGTATATATGTGTGTATATGTCTGTGTATATGTGTATATGTGTGTATGCGTATATGTGTGTATATGTGTGTCTGTGTGTATATGTGTGTCTGTGTGTATATGTGTCTGTATGTATATGCGTGTCTGTGTGTAGGTCTATATCTGTGTGTCTGTGAGTGTGTATGTGTGTCTATGTGTGTCTGTGTGTATGTATATATGTATGTGTCTGTGTGTATGTGTATGTGTGTGTATGTGTCTGTGTGTGTATATGTATGTATGTATGTGTGTGTGTATGTGTGTATGTGTCTGTGTGTGTATATGTATGTATGTATGTGTGTGTGTATGTGTGTATGTGTATGTATGTGTGTGCCTGTATGTGTGTGTGTGTTTTTTTTTCCTCTCTTACAACTTTATTTTAAAAAAGAGATACATATACAGATTTTTAAAGGCATTTTGGCATAATACACTATTTTTTGTCAGTACTTAATTCTTTTAGAGGTTTGATAGCATGCATCGAAATCCCTCTAGTTACCATAACCATGAAGTACATGTAGGACAGAACGTAACATGGAAACAGTCATTTTAGGTGTTTGTTTTTATGAGACAAGGTCTTGCTCTGATTGGCTAGCCTGGCTCACACTTGTTACAATCCACGTACCTCTTGCCTCCTAAGTGTTAGGATTACATGCCTGCTACCTACTTCATGTTATTTAATTTCAGGCAGGGTCCTATTGCACAATTCAGGCTGGCCTCAATGTTTCGGTTCCCTTACCTCCCTCCACACCCGATGACTGGGAGGCACCACCACGCCGGCCTCCATCCTCATTTTCATTCGTACCTCTGACCAGACCTAAGATGGTTTCTAGCTAGAGAGTGGGAGGCAGGCCAGCTCCACAGAACACTCACCTGCACCAGACCCCAGGAATACAGGACAGCACCCCAGGGGTTACCCCCTCCAGATACCACCTTGGCCGGTGCCAAGATGACACCTGTAAAAGCAGAATCACAGAGGACTCATCAGCCCGGGCCTAGAGGGGGCGGAGACAGACCCAGGAGCATGCCCAGAGCAGCTCACCGAAGAGGTCATCCTGGGCCAGGGCATGCAGGATCCGAGAGGCACCAATGAGGGAGCTCATGGAGGCTGAGAGGGCCGTGGCGTAGATGCCGATCAACACGAGTGGGGGCCACAAGCTGATGTCACGGAAGAAGCCATAGTCTTCCTGAAGCAGGGCTCTAGCCAGGAGGGAAGGGAGGAGGAAGGGCTGGTCAATGAGCTGCTCTTAGGGTCCTGGTAAGTAAAGGTCCCTGTGGCATTGTGTTCCTAGAGCTAGGTCCTAGAAGGGGTCTTGTAACCCTAACATTCAGGAGCTGGAGACGGGAGGATCTCGGGTTCTGCACCAGCCTCAGCTACATACAGTTCTCCACCTTCCTAATGCCGAGACCCTTTAATAAGTTCCTCCGGGTGTGGTGGATCCCCTCAACCAGAAAACTGTTTTTGCTGCTACTTCACAACTATAACTTTGTGGCTGTTATGAATCATAATGTAAATATCTGTGTTTTCCACTGGTCTTAGGTGACCCCTGTGAGTGCTTTACACCCCCACACACAAGGGGTCCCAACCCACAGGTTGAGGCCCACCAGTATAGTTTGCGGCCAACCTGGGTTATATGAGACTCTCTCTTAAGAACAAAAGAAGTTAGGTCCTCAAACCTGGTCTGATGGCTCACACCTGTAATCCCTGCACTCAGAAGCCTGAGGCTGGGGCATTGCTATGAGTGTAAGATCATGGGGTAAGACCTTGTCAGGTAAAAAAAAAGAACTGGGTTAGGCCACTGACAGCATACACATGCAGAAGGGACCAGAGAGTTTCTGATCCAAGGCCAGTTCATGCTTCAAGAACACAATAAAGGGCTGGAGAGATAGCCAAGTGGTTAGGGGAACATTCTGGGAGCCATGAGTCTGGATTGCAGCAGCCACACAACACGTGGAACGAGGTTGTAACCCCAGAGAAGACAGAAGATCCCAGGGGTTACCAGCCCAGCCAACAAAACAAACAGTAACCACAACAGCAACAACAAAAACCCCGGCTCTCTAGGTCCAGTGAAAGACCCTGCCTCAAAATAAAAAGAAGCAGGGCTATGGTGGCGCACACCTTTAATTTCAGCACTTGAGAGGCAGAGGCAGGTGGATCTCCATGAGTTTGAGGCCAGCCTGGGCTACAGAGTTCCTAGCTAGCCAGGGGTACACAGAGAAACCTTGCCTCAAAAATAAATAAATGAATAAGTGAATAAATATTTTTTAAAATGGGGGGTAACTGATACCTTCCTTCAGCCTTGAGGAGGAATATGTACACACACACACACACACACACACACACACACACACAGACACTTTTTTTTTTTTTTTTTTTTTTTTTGGTTCTTTTGAGACAGAGTTTCTCTGTATAGCCCTAGCTGTCCAGGAACTCACTCTGTAGACCAGGCTGGCCTCGAACTCTGAGATCCACCTGCCTCTGCCTCAGGAGTGAAGGTGTGTGCCACCAGCCCTCTACCATGGGTAACACCAATGGGAGAAGCTATGTCCACCTGTCCCTCTACCCCCATACCCTGGGTACCATCTTGTTCCAACACTCCACCTCAGTGAGAGTCTGTCACTTCCCGTCACCAGGTACCTGTCACAGGTGAAGCTGGAGAGGAAGAAGAGCAGGATGTAGATGAAGAAGGTATAGGCGACTGCAATGATTGTGCCCAAAGGAATTGCCCGGCTGGGGTCCTTCAGCTCGCCTGTTGGGACAGGAACAGAAGGAGAAAGGCCAGCCCTCCTTCCACACCCATCTCTCATACGGCAGCCTCACACTCCACCCCCAAGAGCAGACTCTCACCTGACATGTTGGCCCCAGCCATGATACCGGTGCAGCCATTGAAGAGGACAGCAAAGACACTGGCAAAAGTCATCATGGCCCCTGTGGTATAGTCCTCTGCGTAGCCAGCTGGGGGACAGGACACAGGGGATCAGTATTCCTCTAAGGGATCCAGACATCTCAGCCTGGCCACCTCCATAGCCCTGACTTGGACGCAAGCGCAGCCCATGTGGGGGCCGTGTGAAAGCTCCCTACTTTCCTTTCTCACAGACCTCTTCTACCTCTTCTCCTATCCGAATTCACCCGCCCAGCTGAGAATACCTGCAGGTCTTGCTTGAGCCTTCCCCAGCCTGAGATCAATGGTTAGGTCTCCCTTCTCCACCCCTAGTCTGTCCCTTCCTTTGTCTCATGACAGAACCTCACTGGATCCCAGGCTGGCTTCAAACCACTGGAAGCCAAGGATGACAGTGAACTTGAGATGCTCTTGCCTCTGCTGGGATTACAGGCATGCACCATGATGTGTGGCTTCTGCGGTGCTGGGAGTAGAACCCAGAGCTTTGTGCACACTGGGCAAGTGCTCTGCCAACAGAACTACATCCAAAGCTCCTCCAAAGGGATTCCTGTTTTGAACTTATTTGCACATTTTATTATGGCGGTGGGGACAGGTTATGTGTGCGGGTGCCCCAGGAGGCTTGTAAAATGATGTCTTATCCCCTGAGGGAGCTGGAGCTATGAGCTGCTGGGTACTCCTAATTGCTGAAGCATTCCCCCACCCCCTCCTCCAGGGATTCTGAGGCCCGCCTCTCATACAAGGGCCCCGGCACTACGGCACTGAACTCACCCCCTAAGTTGTCCTTCAGGGTGCTTCCATTGAACCCAGTGAAGTGGCCATGCCGGTGTGGCACGGAGGAGCCATTAGTGCCCGGTCGAGGAGCTAATGGAATGTTCCTGGGTCCCACTGCGACAAAGCTGACCAGCACGGAGGCCAGGGAGCCAGAAACCAGCAAGAATGTAAGAAAGGAAGCTCGTGCATACAGTCCGGCTCCCAGAGTGCACACACCGCCCACGAGGCCCAGCAGAAGGGAGCCATACAGCAGATTCCAGCCATAGCCCTGGGGTAGAACCTGGATCCCACTGGAGCCCGTGACATCTGGAGAGAGGCGCGATTTGAGTTAAAAGGTGTGTGAACCCCAAGGAGATACCCAGCCCCAGCTAGGACCCCCCTCCACCACCTGCTACTAGAGACCTCATTTATCCTATATCGATTTTCAGGATAATGTCAGCATCTTTGCCCTTCCTGGTGGGGACCAATCTTGTTCATCAGGCTGGTCTCTCTGACTAGAACCAGGCTTGTCCAATCTTTTGACTTAGCAATATGGCATTGCCATTAACAAATTCTGCTTCCCAAAGAGAATTTCCAAAAGTACAAAAAAAACTCACAAAAAGACAGTAAGATGGCTCTGGAGCCAACACACTTGCTGCCAAGTCTGACAAACTGAGTTCAGTGCCTGGGACCCTCACAGGAGAGAAAAGAAATTCTCACAAGTGATCCTCACAGGAAGGCCATGGTGTGTGTGCATGTGCACACACATACATGCACACACATGCATAATACACATGCACACATATACACACACTACACTCACACATGCACACATATACATACAAATACACACACTACACATTCATGTACACATAAGCACACACATGCATACACACATGCATACATATACATACATACACATACATACACACATGCATACACACATACACACACTACACACACACATGCATACACATACACATATATACACACACACACACACACACACACACACACACACACACACGTACAGGTACACATCCGTGCCTGTAGCTCAGTTGGTAGAGGGCTTGCTTAGCATACATAAAGACCTGGGTCTCATTCCCAGCATCCACATAAAACCAGTTAGGGTGCCACATGCCTGTAATCTAACTATTGGAAGCTGGAGGACAGGACAGTCAGAAGTCCAACGTTATCCTCAGGACGGTTTGGGATACGCGAGCCTTTTTCTTTTGAGACAGGGTCTCACTGTGTAGTTCCAGCTGTCCTGGAACTCACTGTGTAGACCTGGCTGGCCTCACGCTCACCAAGGTTCTCATCCTCGCTGCAAGTCCCCTCCTCTACTGTAGGCAGACCTACTTCCATGGTGTGTACTGAAGACCAGCTAAGACACCCAGCCTCACAGACTGAACTACTGGATGCTTGGACCTTCCACTCACAGGCAGCCATTGCTGGATTAGCTGAACCACAGCCTGTAAGTCATTCTAATAAACCCCACATATATGTATCTGTGGACATATACACACTGCCTCCTAAGTGCTGGGACTAAAGGCGTGCACCACCATGCCTGGCTTGGGAGTTATTCTTACTGTTCTTTAATAAGTCACTGTGCTCGAAACCAGACACAGGACAAGCAAGACGGCTCGGTGGGTAGACAACACTGCTGAGCAACCTCAGTTTCCTCTCCCCTAAAAAGGCATAAAGGTGGAAGAAGAGAACTAGAGAACTGACTCCACAAAGTTATCCCATAACCTCCACACTCAAGCCGGAGTAGGTGTGTGTCCCCTAACACACATAGGCATACTCAAGCAGGCTCACCTACACATGCACTTGTACACACCATACATGCCCCCACAAGAAAAAACAGAAAAAGAGAAAAATATGCATATCTAGACAAGAAGAATCCAATGCTTGAAGCAAGCTTGAATTTTTGTGTTGGGAGCACTCATGGCTATCCTTGGGTACAGGGCTGCAGGCTGAGCATGCCCGGGGATGGTAAGCTCTGTGGAGACAGAGCCAAGCTCTCGGTTGCCCACACATCTGCACAGGAAGAGTCAGCATGTGCATCTTGGGAGACATGACTTCCCAATCCCAGACCCCGAGAAGCCCAGCACCACCCAGGCCAGGTTGGGGAGAGTACAAACCAGCCCCGAAGACATCCAGGATAGACTCCACCAGTCCCAGCAGGGACACAGCACAGCCACAGACGTTAGCCAGGTAGAACATGAGGCCGATGCTGCCACCAACCTCCGGCCCCAGGGTCCTGCTGATCATGACTAAAAGTGGAAGCAGGGGTTGAGCGTTAAGGGAAAAGAAACCGAAATGGAGGAAGGGGCCCTGAGTCGACTTCCCGGTAGCTTCACTTCAAGTTTCCTGCAAGCGTCAGCTCAGTGGCTGGAAATGGCGTGCCTATGCCCTGCATGAAAGGTAAGAACACGACCTGCCCCGGCTCCCCGAGCCCACCAGGCAAGCTCTCTACCCTGAGCTCCTCCCTTGCTCTCCTTACTCTTTATTTTCTTCATTTGTTTCCTTGGTTTTTATTTCATGTGCATCGGTGTTTTGCCTGCACATGTGTCTGTGCGTCTGTGTGAGGAGCATCTAGAACTGCAGTTACAGACAGCTGTGAGCTGCCATGTGTGCTGGGAATCGAACCCCGGGCCCTCTGGAAGAGCAGGGCAACCACCGCTCTTAACCCCTGAGCCATCTCTCCAGCTGCCTTTCAATGTTTTTTTTGATACAAAGTCTCAAATAGCCCTGGTGGCTTCCGGCTCACTATGGGTTGGATGACCCGGATCTCCAAATCCTCCTGCCTCCACTCCGTGCTGGAATTAGAATTAGAGGTGTATCTCATGGTACCCCACTCTTTTTTTTTTTTTTTTTTTTTTTTTTTTTTTTTTATTTTGAGACAAAGTCTCCATTAGTTACCCAGGCTGGCCTCAAATTCATTCTGTAGCCCAGGGTACTCTTGGGCTTTTATTCCCCCTGCTTCCATCTCCCAGGTAGCTAGGGTGAGAGGCCTGCATGTCCACACCTGACACCTACTTTCCTCATCTGTAGAATGACCATCATTGGGCATTTCTGTGGTTGTTGTTGCTGCTGTTAGAGGGGGGAAGGACAAGGGATCGAACCCCAAACCTCATGCATGCTAGGCAAGCTCTCTCCCACTGAGCTACATATATTCTCTGCTACACTTAAAAATGCTAAGGGCTAACACTGTTAGGAGACCAGACATGAAGACAGAGTGCCGGTCACCTTGACCTGCTATGAACTATTCCTCAACATTTGGCCTATTTCCAGACAGAAGATGTTGGCCCCTTCCCCTCCTGAACCTTGGAGAACAGAACAAGCCAGACCCAGTCCATCTAGGTTTGAGGATACAGTAGGCTCCGCCCCCTTTCACAGCTCCATTGGTGGCAATGGCACACACTGAGAGGACTGTTAGTGCCAGAATGATGTAGGCAACCAGAAGCATGGCCAAGGCCTGCAACAACCCAGCATGGCCCACCACGAACCCTGAACAGGGGAGAAGAGCCGGTCACAAGGGATGGTTACATTCATTCCTCTCTCCCCCTCTCCCATCCCACTGGGCAGCAGAGTCCCACAACAGAGCCACACACAAGGCCACAGGGGGTCTTTCCCTTCTACCCTCCATATGACCACATGTACTAGGGTCCACCCCAGCCTCAGCCCCTTCTCAGTAATTTCTCCCTCTACTCACCAATCCTTAGAAACACGACTATACTAAACATGGACAGGACCGTGGGCACCACCACACCCAGGAAGGTGGAGAGCTTGCGGGCTGATGCCACTCCAGATCCTCCGGCTCCATTGGGAGGGAAGGCAGCCCCCTCTTCCCCCAGAAGCCGGTAGGCCAAAAGAGGGGAGCTCTCACTGGCCATAGCTGAGAGCCGGCAGGGGAAGCCACAAAAGGGCTAGGTGACCTGTAAAAAGAGGTTTTAGTGGCTCTATAGCAATTCCAAAGAACCTCTCCCCTTTAAAAAAGAAACCCAATTAAACACTCAGAGCTTCCTCAAAAGGAGAGTTGCAAAGCACACACACACACACACTCATTCACACACGGTGCAGAAACTCAGAACTATCCCAGCAACTTCCCTACACTCTCAGACTCTGGTGTTTAAGTAATCAGGGCCCCTTTCGGCTCTTAGGGACCGTGCCATCCTCTATGACCCTAAAACTAGGGATAGCAGCAGCTCTACGAAAGGGACACACAGATTCCCCTGTCAAAAAGGTCTCTTAACTGGCAACAAGAGGGGAAGAAGATCTTTCCAAGGGGAAGTTAGCTACTACCAGTAAACACCTCCTCCCAAGTCCTAATATGCTCAATACAGCATCTCACCCCTGGGCAATAAGAAACTTTCAACCCTCTTAAAGCTCCGCTCTTCATCAGCCCTGTCCCTCAACCCATCTCAGTCCTGACCAGATTTTTCTAATCTCTACAATGAGCCCTCCGAACTCTATCAATCCAAACAGAGCCATCGATTGTCCAAACACAAATGCAGGCCGCCTGGCATCACGCCACGCAGGGTCCCCAGGGTCCTCCTCCCCCACCCACCGGCTCTTGTCCACTTGCTCCAGTAACTGGATGCCTGGGGGGGGCAGGCATCTGGCGGCGACCGGCCAAGTGCACCCCGCAGCTGGGTGCGGCAGGGTGCTCACTCACCACCCTAGGAACGAAGCTGCTGCGGTGTGATTCCAGCGCTCCTGGGGGGCTCCGCTATGTAC
Source organism: Micromys minutus (assembly GCF_963924665.1). Taxonomy (NCBI): domain Eukaryota; kingdom Metazoa; phylum Chordata; class Mammalia; order Rodentia; family Muridae; genus Micromys; species Micromys minutus. Next base: position 12,425,445 of record NC_137964.1, on the reverse strand, counting down.
CGAGGGGGCGAGGGAGCCGGAAAAAGCAAGCGGGCTACCGGGATGTCAGGCCCGGAGCCTGCCCTCCCCAGCAAGGCGTCCCATTGGTTCCGATTCAAGCCCCGCCCCAAAGGTGTGGTCTACGCGCAAGCCCCGCCCACACGCTCATAAGCCGCCTGTGCAAGCCAAACTGTTCCACGTGCGTCCCGGGTGTCTTCCGTAAGGTAGTGGGTTACGATCCTAAGAGCCCCCCACACCCCGCCGTCACCAAGATGCTAGCAGATGCCCACGGTGCGGGTCTGACTGCACTCCGAGCTTCGAGGCGTCCCCAGGAGTATCTGAAAGGAGAGCGTGACGACTGCGGAAAAGTGGAGTGGGCGGAACCGCGGCACCTGACTCAGGTGTGAACTCTGGAACTGCAGGCGACGTCGGTCGGCGCCTTTCCGGAGTCGTACTATTCCGGTTTCTCCGGAGACCCAGGATGTCCTCGGGCTTCCAGCCTTGTCCCTTTCACGTCCTGAGGAGACCCTCTCCTCGTCCAGTTTCAGCCCGCAGGCCGCGCTCTTCTCTTCGGCCACCGGAGGGAGCCGTGAACCTCCATCCAGACGCAGGTCCGGGTGAAAAAGCAGGTAACCCTGCTTTGTGTCAGTCTAAGATCGTGTGACTGTGACCCTCCGAACTCCAGTTGGTGTTCTCGTCCTCAACCCTTACAGGTCTTACCAAAGGCGCTTCCTCATCTATAAAACGGGACTTAACTAAGACGCCCCTTCTAAAAGAGCAGTTGAGAGATGAACTAATCGTCTACACTCCCTTTTCTTTAAGGGAGGTGGGAGCTCTTTATGTTGGCCCAGCTAACCCCAGTTCCACACGTAGCTGAAGGAGTCGTCATGCTTCTGATCTTCCCGCCTCCACCTCCCATGTGTTGGGATTACAGATAAATAACTGCACAGCCTGATGCTAATCTTTATTATCCTAAAAGAACACTGCCCCCACCCCTGGCCGGAGATTAAACACAGCGTCAGGCGACTAAATGATGCTCTAGTACATACACAGCTTAACATATTGACTCTTTAGTCTAATACATACATATTCAGTGATTTTTCCCCCCTCATACCGAATTGTATTAAATATATATATATATATATAACTTCTGTGGTTGCTTGCTGCTACTATTGTGGTTTATTAGATTAGGAAACGGAAGATGGGAAGTTTAAATACTTCTTTATTAGACTTTTTAAAAAGATGTTGTTGACTGTTTTGTCTGTATCTGTGCCCCACATGTGTGCCTCGTGCCCATGGAGGTCAGAAGAGGGTGCTTGATCCCATGGGACCTCAGGTTCCGGTGATTGTGAACCACCACATAGGTGATGGGAACCGAATCCGGGTACTCTGCAAGAGCAGCAAGTACCTTCACTCACTGAGCCATCTCACTTACACGGTCTGAACTTTTACGACGTGGTCACCTTGTCTCCATAAATGACCACAGTTAGAGAGTCTCACATTCCTATAGGGGAAGCAGGAGCTCAGACCTGCCAAAAGGACCTGTCAGGCAAGCACAAAGACCCTAGTTCTGATCTCCAGAACTCAAGTAAAAAAAAAAAATTTTTTTTTTTTTTAAAGGCAGATGCTGGGGAGACAGGCAGGAGGATCCCTGGTGCTCAGCTTACTGCACTGGTGAGCTCCAGGTTCAGTGAGAAAAGCATCTTAAGAGATAAAGTAGGAAGTTACTGAAAGACACCTGACCTAGGCTTCCACGTGCTTATGAACATATGTGAACACAGGCTCACACCCGCTGTGGCTGTACCAAGGATACATTTGACACCCATTGTTTCAGATAATATTTGGTGACTTTTTTTTTTTTTGAAAAATTTAAAAGCTCAGATGTGGCTCCCCCATGCTGACTAGGCCAATAAAAACTGCTCTGGTCCCCCAGTTTGTCTGTGTGACTGTGATAGGCTCTTATGTAACCCAGGCTGCCTAGCCAAGGGTGACCCTGAATTCCTGAACTTCCTGCCTCTGCTTCCCAAGTGCGGGAATTGTGGGCATCTCACCACCATGCCTGCCTTATTCTTTCTTGGTTGTGTTTTTCCCCCTTTGTTTTTATGTTCCTTTGTTTTTTAATTTTTCAAGACAAGGTTTCTCTGTGTAGCCCTGGCTGTCCTGGAACTTGTTTTGTAGACCCGGCTGGCTTCGAACTCAGAGATCCACCTGCCCCTCTGCCTCCCCGAGGCTGTGATCTACCCCGTCTGGGTGTTCTTGTTTGTGTTTTAGGTGTGGCTTTGTCTGTTGTTTTGTGAGACTGGGTTTCGGGTAGACCAGGTAGGTCTTGAACTCCTGACCCCCCTGCTGGCACTCAGCTGAATCCCAGAGGGACAACTACACCTGCCCTCTGACTGTTACCAGTATCTTCAATAAACCGTCCAGAATAAACTCCAATGTCAGACAGCCTATCAGGGCAGGACCACAATCCTTTCATGAATGAGCCTCTCTCCCTGGAAGAGAGGAAAAAACAAATAAACTGAATTGGTTGTGGTAGTTCATGCTTATAATCCCATCATTCACTTAGAAAACTAGGACAGGAGTGAGGGCTCAAGGTCATCCTTGTCTACATAGAGGGCTTGAGGCCAGTGAAGTCAACATTAGAACCTGTCTCAAAGCACTGAGACGGGGGTGGGGGGGAGCCGCCACCCTCTGGATTTTTTTTTTTTTTTCTGATTTTCCTTTTTGTAAAAGAGAGGGTCTTGCTAAGGTAGTCTCTGCTGGCTTGGAACTCACTATGTAGACCAGCCTGTCCTCAAACTCTACCTTTCTCTGCCTCCTAAGTGCTGGGCTTAAAAGCATGCCAGACCATATCTATCCCAGTTAGCTTCACTTTAATTAACAATCAGAGCCTCTGGAAGTCACTCAGCTGTGCGTCCTGGGGAAAGGAAGTTCCCTGACTGCATCAGTATACTTGGCTGCCTTAACCTTTGGGTCAAAATCTGAATAATCTCCCAGTAGCCACGATAAAGATAACACTTTGATGGGTTAAGATAACAGGGTGATAACAGGGGGAGGTGGCTGTTCTGTAACTGGAAGGCTGCTTTTGTTACAAAGAGGACTGTGATTCTCTTGGGCTAGCAAACGTCCTCAGGGTACGTAGAACTGGAGGAGGAGTCTTCATCTCCCTATGTTTGTTTTCACATTACCGTAACAAAAGCAGCTCTCGAAAGCAAAGATTCTGGCTTTCTTCTGGCTTACGGTTGGAGCCTAAGGCAACTGGGTCACCTTGGATCCAGTAAAGGAAGAGAGAAGAATGCTAGTCTGCAGCTCAGTTCTTTTCCTGCAGTCCCAGCCTACAATAAAGTGCCAGGGGACACGTGTCTCCCCACCTCAGTTATGCTGTCTAGAAAATCCCTCCCAAACCTACCCAGAGGTTTGCCTTGTGGGTGATCCCGTCAAGCTGACAATGAAGATTAGCTGTCAGAGCAGCTGTCCCTGTCCTGCTTTGCTGTCTTAACCCTCGGGTCAAATTCTGTTCCACTTCACACACAGAGGTCAGTTGAGAAATATTTTGCCCAGGGCTGGAGAGATAGCCCAGCAGGTAAGGGCACTCCTTGCTTTTACTGAGGACCCAATTTCGTTCCCCAGGACTCACAGGGTGGCTCAGAAACATCTGTAACTCCAGTTCGAGGGGACCCGATGCCTTCTGAACTCTTTGGGCACCCCGTAAGCCGAAGCCAGTCTTACTCTTCACGTCACTGACTGCACAGGCCCCGCCCACTAGGAAGGGAATGTGGCGGCGCCCGGGGTGGCTTCAGTGAGGGCAGTCAACGAGAGGACGCTGATGGGCCAGAGCGTCCACACCGGCGTGGTTTCTACGATTGTATGCTGGGAAGGCGGGAATTCAGGGTGTACGCGCTGGACGTCCTCTCCCTAGTTTTGAAATAAGAGGAAAAGCAAGCGAGCAAACGAAACAAGCACCTGAACCTCAGAGGTGGCATGATCTGACTACCTGCTCCCTCCAAACTGGAGCCCCAAGATCCAAGGCAGGAGAATGAACCTGTGGCATTCAGTAACTGTTCGTACCCCTTTGTGTCAACACTTTGCCAACTTATTAAAGTGACCTCATGTCAGTCCAGCCTCTCATTCCCAAACACACACACACACACACACACAAAATCTGTCCTTTCCTTGACTGATCAGGAAGTCCAATCAACCCGGGAACTCCTAACGAGACTTCATATAATAATTTCCTGACGATGTCTCCAATCCTCCCTCCCACCGTGAGTTCCCCAGAGTCTGGTGATTCTGTCCCTACCCCCTCCTCCACAACCATGTCCAGGTCCCTAGGGCAGATGAGCCCTTGGCCACCACCCCTCCAATTTCCTGAAAACCCAGCAAACAAAAGGCTCGGGAAGGGAGGCGAAGCTGAGCAGGGCGCCCTTCCTGCAGGACAGCTGATGGAGCAAAAAAAAAAAAAAAAAAAAAAAAAAAAGTCCAGGAGGGAGCAGAAGGGAGAAATGACATTCCAGGGTTCTTCCACGGATCCTACTAGATCTTGGGGAAGAGGGAGAGCGTCAAGGGAACTGGACCTTAGAGGGCCGGGGACACCTGAATTTGCAAGCTTGGTGGGGTGATGTCAACCGCAGGGAATGGAGGGGGTGGGGGCAATCTTGGGGTTCAGGTGTGCTGTTTGGCTCCCAGACAAGAATAGTGGGGGCTGGGAGACGCCTGAAGCCCTGCGTCATCTCCTCTGGGACCCAGCCTACCTCCCCCTGGCCCGACCTGCTACCCTCTGTGGTGGCCCCACCCGGGGCCTGGCTTCCTGCTCCTCCCCAACCGAGATCTTACCCGCCAAGCTAACTTAGCCAGCTCTGGTTCTTTAGGTCCTTCTAGAACTCCGGGTAACCTAGCCCCTAACCACTAATAGTTCTCAGTTCCAACCAGAGCTAGTCTCCAGCCGGCCCCTGCCCCCGCCCCCTTTTCCATCAGGAACACAATAGTAAAGGAAAGAGCAGTCTAATGGCTGGGGCCGGAGATATTGGCATGGGAGGGGGGCTTGGCCTCACATCCTGACAGGCTGCCAAGGGAAGAGAGGAAACAAAAGACTTCCCCACACCGGGACAATGAGCTTCCACTAACTCTCCTCCACCCTCCCTTTGCTCCACCTTTCCAATCCCCTGCCACCTAAAGCTCTGTCCCAGCCTCCCTCCTCTCTTCTACACGATCCCTGCCACACACACACACACACACACACACACACACACCAGCAGCCAGCTCTGCCTTATTCGGTTCCCCTCTGTTAGGTTCCAATAGGTTCTCTCTACTCTCTGATATCCCAACAGCAACCTAGGTCCCTTCTCTCTGACAGGGTTGAAGGCAAGGTGGAAAGGCTTCTTTGCAGTGGAAGGTGGTGAACCAGCTCTGTTTAACAGTGACTGAAAAGTGTTAGCTTAGGCTGCATACACCAGTGCAGTGACTCACACCTTTGATCCCAGAGGCAGACAGATCACTTGAGTTCTACATCAACCTGATCTAGAGAGAGAGAGTTCCAGGACAGCCAGGGACTACACAGAGAAACTCTGTCTCAAGAGCCAAAACAAAAAACCAAGACTGGTCAGGGGTGATTTACTGGAGACAGAGACAGACAGAGAGATAGACAGAGGGAGATGGGGGCAGGGTAGAAAAAGAAAAAGAAAAAGTGTTGCCTCACCAAACAATGGCACCTCAACTGGGGCTGGACTCCTGCAGTGAGACAGGGCTGAGGGGCTGTCAGGTCCTTGCAGGTGGGACAGGATAACTATCTCTGTGCTGACACCAACAGAAGAAACAGTGGGTCAGCCCTCTAAGATTTATTTTGTGTGTGTGTGTGTGTGTGTGTGTGTGTGTGTGTGTGTGTATACACTGTCACTGTCTTCAGAAGAGCAACACCAGAAGGCGTCATCAGATACCATTACAGATGGTTGTGAGCCACCATGTGATTGCTGGGAATTGAACTCAGGAACCTCTGGAAGAGCAGTCAGTGTTCTTAACCACTGAGCCATCTCTCCAGCCCCCATCCGCCTCTTTTTAAATGTCATTTACTTAGTGTGTGTTCTCGAGCACACTCAAACACAGCCTTGAGCCCGTGCCATGGCTTGTGAATAAAGGTCGTAGGAGAACTTGTGGAGTCAGTTCTCTCTGTCCACCGTGAGCTGCGGGATCAAACCTACTGAGCCATCATGCCAGCCCTTCTCTCTATTTTTATTTATATTAGTGTGTGTGTGTCTGTCTGCCTGCCTGCCTGCCGTGTGTGTGTGTTTACATGTACATGCATGTTTGTTTCTCCAATGGGTCTCAAAGCCTGCAAACCACTCAAGGATTAGCATTGTCATTCAGGTATAAAGGACCCTCTCAACAGGGGATGAACCTGAGCACAAAGCCATGCAAAGCCCTGAGCCTCCATCCCATAGTGAAAAGTGGGACTAGAGAAATAACCGTGGTGAGCCCTCTGTGCTAATCAAGGGTCAGGCAACCATAGAAACTGGAAAGGCACCACCTTTGATCCAAGCACTGGGGAGACAGAAGCAGGTTGATTTCTGGGTTCAAGGCCAGCCTGGTCAACAGATCGAGTTCCAGGACAGCCAGGGCTACACAGAGAAACCCTGTCTCAAAAAAACCAACCAACTAACAAACTAAGGAGATACTATGAGCTGGAGAAATGGCTCAGTGGCTTAGAGACCTGGCTGCTCTCACGAGGAATCTGGGTTTAGTTCCCAACATACACATGGTAGCTCAGAACCATTTGTAACTCCAGTTCCTGGGAATCCAGTGAAATCTCCTGGCTGCTAAAGGAAACAGTCATGCACGTGAGTATATACGCTCATGGAGGTTAGAACAGGGTGTTATATACCCTGGAACCGGAGTTACAGAGGATTGTGAACCACCGTGTCGGTGCCAGGAGCCAAACATGGGTTCTTTGCAAAAAACAAGAAGTGGTCTTAGCCATTAAGCCCATCTCTCCAGCCTCATAAATATTTCTTTAAAAATATGATATACATATTTATTTGTATTTGTTATATTTATATATTATATAAAATATGTAATATATGTATATGAGTAAAATATATATTTGTATGTAAATATGTATGTGTGTATTTATGTATATAAATATATTTATGTATAGGAATGGAAAGTTCAGAGTTGAGGGTTGAGTATGTCAGATAGGGACTGAGGGATGCTGGGAAAACCTGGAGGCCAGGTCTGCTTTGGTGTGTAAAATATGCACCTCAGATGTTTGTCCTGGGTCTCAATCCCAACAAGGTTCAGCAGCATAGTTGGGGGCCCTAATTTATTTAGTTCTTTGTAATGGTGTGAAATTTCTGTCTGAGTCCTACAACATTTTTTCTCTTTCTTTCTTTCTTTCTTTTTTTTTTTTTTTTCCTTTTTGGATTTTGGCTTTTCAACACAGAGTTTCTCTGTGGATCCCAGGCTGTCCTAAAACTCATACTGTAGACCTGACTGGCCTTGAAACTCAGAGATCCACCTGCCTCTGCCTCCAGAGTGCTGACATTAAAGGCGTGTGCCACCACCTGGCTACATCTGTTCTTTTGACTGTGGTGTGATCTCATAGGGCCTCTGATGAGCTGGAGGGGTCAACTAAGTGATGCTTAGTGTGGCATAGGGCCAAAGGTTGACCAGCATTTGTTTTCTTAGGGTAAGCCTGTATTCCTCAGGGCTGGTTGTATGTCCACCTCTTTGAAGCTCTAGTCTCTTGGCTGACACATTTCAGGCACAGCCAGTGTCTCCCCGGAGCAACATCTGGCTGCTGGGGGTGGGGTGGGGAAAGAGTCTCAAACTCTGCCCCCTGGATGAGATGTACAAAGCACACTCTGGAAGCCTGCCCACTCCTAGCTTAAGTTTAATCCCTTTAACCTGCACTGTGTTGTATCTCTACCCGCCAACTGATGTTTAATTGCCTGTTATACTCCGGAGGTCACCAGGAACTAGACACACCTGCCTGCAACACGTCGGTAGATTTGCAGGTAGATTTTTTTTTTTTTTTTTTTTTAGCATTAGGAGGAGAAGACCAATGAATCCACAATTTTACGTGAGATTTTTCAGTTATAGTGCATGGCCCTTAGCTGCACTTGTTCCTGGCCACTCCATTAGGAAAGTGGCCAGGAAGCCTCCTATGCCCGGGGGCCTACTTTCCCCTGGGAAGACCGAAGAAACCAACAGTCTCTGGTAGGGGTTTGTTTGTTGTCCCTTTTTAACCACTATGATAATAAGCTGCTAGTTCAGTCCTATGGGCTTCCCAAAGCTCACCAGAATCAGGTTTGATCACTTGGTCCTTTTGCCTCCTAGAGATTCTGGCTCAGTGAAAATCTACCTGCATTTGCCACGTCGTGAGCATGAGAGGGTCAGGTCGATTGTTTGGCTTGTTGTCTCTTAATCTGTTTATACACTGATGTAAGCCATCTGTGCCTGGCCTCGAACTCAGAGGTCCGCCTGCCTCTGCCACCCAAGTGGCTTCAGCTTGCTCTTTCTAATGATAAAGACCATTTGCAAAGTCGGCTTGGGGAGGAAAGGGTTTACCTTACTGTAGTCCTGTAGAGCTCATCCTGAGTGAAAGGGTGGGAAGTCAAGAAGAAGCAGAGGCAGGAACCATGATGAAGGCCATGGAGAAATGTTGTTTACTGGCTTGCTATTCACGACTGGCTCGGCTCCCGTTTTTATACTTCCCAGGACCATCGGCCTTGTGGGGGGGAACCACCCACAGTGGACTAAACCTCTCCTCCCCCTTAGATACATTTTTCACCGAGAACATGTGCCCCACCAGACTTGCTTATAGGCCAGTTTGATGGAGGTATTTTCATAATAGAGCATCCCTCTTCCCACCTGACCCTGGCTCGCACCCCAGCACATGGTCCTTGGTGAATTAATTTCTTTTTCAATTCTGGTTAACATAGTCTTACCTGGCCCTGAGACAGGGGCATCAAACACCACTTCTTACACCCTCATGTCTCTTAGCAATGCCTGTCTCTGTCATCCTCTAGTCTCTGACATCCCTGCTGATGATAACCAGCTTCTTTAATGGCTCTTTCACTGCCGGTTTAAAAGTCTTTTCTGATTCAGGAAGTCTCTGTGACAGCTTTCTATGTGTTGTGTTCCAGAAGGTGTGTGTGCGGAAGACAGATCAGGAGTGACTGGGTGTATCACTTGTTGGAGCTAGAGAGATGGCTCAGCGGTTAAGAGCACTGACTGCTCTTCCAGAGGTCCTGGGTTCAAATCCCAGCAACCACATGGTGGCTCACAACCATCTGTGATGGGATCCGATGTTCTCTACTAGCTTTCAGGTGTACATGCAGACAAGAGCGTCCATATAAGTCATTTTTTAAAAGGTATTTCATAGCCAGGTGGTGGTGACACATACCTTGGGAGGCATTAATCCCAGCACTTGGGAGGCAGAGGCAGGTGGATCTCTGAGTTCGAGGCTGGCCTGGTCTACAGAGCAAGTTCCAGGACAGCCAGGATAGCTACACAGAAATCTCTCTCTCTCTCTCTCTCTCTCTCTCTCTCTCTCTCTCTCTCTCTCTCTCTCTCTCTCTCTCTCTCGGCAACAACAAATAAATAAACAAAAAAATAAAAGAAAGGAATGTATTTAGGAATGTGTCTGACAGTTTTGTCTGATGCAATGCCCAGCAATGCCCAAAGGGGCCAGAAGAGGGCGTCAGACCCCCTGGAACGGAAATTACTGACAGTTGTACATCACTGTTTGGGTGCTGGGAATCGAACCTAGGTTCTCCCAAGAGAAGCCAGTTCTCTCAATCACTGTACCATCAATGTGGGTGCAAGCCAAACTCGAGTCTTTGCTAAGAGCAGGAAGAGCTTGTAAGCACTGAGCTGTCTCTCTGTCCCCTATAAACGTCTGAGTGATAAACAATACTCATTGTAAACATTCCTCATGTGAGATGCCTTGGTGGCGGTTTGGTTTTGTTCTTGGCTGTACTGGCCATAGAACACAACACTGCACAGGCTAGACACTCTGCTGCTGAGCCACGTCACCAGCTGCTTCTGTGTGATTTCTGTCTTCTATTCCTTTTCCCTGTGAGATATGTACTGTTTGCTGGGTGTGGCGGCTCACAGCTTACAGGTCTAGCATCTGGAAGGCAGCAGCAGGTGCTTAAAGCCAGCTTCTGCAACATAAGTTTGTTGCCTCGGGAGACCTTTTCTCAAACATAGATACAGAGAGTCTTAGCCCTGCCATGCCACATGGCCTGAGTCAGATCCTAGGGACCCACGTGGTGGAAGGAGAGGACCAACTTTTATTTTTATTTTTTTTATGTTAATGAATGTCTTGCCTGCACGTCCGTACGTGTACCTCGGGCAATGCCTTGCGACCACGGAGATAAGAAAAGGAAGTAGGGTCCCACTGCAGTTAGGATGGTTTTCAGTTATCATGTGCGTACTGGGAACTGAACCCAGGTCCTCTGAGAGAGCAGCGGTTGCTCTTAACCAGGGAGCCATCTCTGTAGCCCTGAGAACCAACTCTTACAAGTCCCTTCTGACCTCCATGTCTTGCTGTTGCCTGTGTGTGTGTGTGTGTGTGTTTGTGTGTGCTAAACATCAAACCAAAGTTTCAATAAGTGTTTGAGAGGACGTGATGCCTCGGATCTGCAGTCCTAGTATTCAGTGGATGTGGACACAAGAGAATCGTGAGTTCAAGGTCAATATCTCTACGAAACTTTTTGTTTTGTTTTGTTTTGTTTTGTTTTGTTTTTGAGTCAGGGGTTCTCTACACATCCCTGGCTGTCCCGGAACTCTCTCTGTAGACTATGTTGCCTTGAACTCACAGAACTCTGCCTACCTCTGCTTTCCAAGTGTGGGATCAAAGGCATGCACCACTATGCCTGGCTAAGAACTGTGGGGAGGTAGAGACAGAAGGATCCAGTGTTCAGAGTGACCCTGGCCTACACAGAAAGTTCCAGTGCAGCTCAATGAAACCACCACCAAGAAAAATCCGTTTAAAGTGGCGGTATTCATTAACTAGGGCCAGGGAATCCAGCAGACAGGTGAGGGGCGCTGTGGTTTAAAATCTCAGGGACCTTTGGACTCCATGGGGTTAAATGAGCCAAGAGAGGAGCCTAGGCTGCCAGGGCTGATGTGGGAACGCCACCATTTGGTACATAGCTAGTCTGTGCCCTGTTATTCCAAATGTATGGGAAAGTTTCCCCCTGCTTTGTTCTTATCGATTTTGGGGTCTCATTTTTATTTGTTTGGGGTGTGTCTGTGTGTGTCTGCGGGTGTGTACTCACACGTGTGTGTGGAGATCAAAGGACAACTTTGTGGGGGTTCTCTCCTACTACGTGGTGGGTCCTGGGGCTCAAACTCAGGTCATCAGGTTTCAGTAAGTGAGCCCTTTATCCCTGGGGCCATTTTGTCAATGTCTTATTAAGTTTTTAACTAGACTATGAAGTGTTTTGTTATAGCATTTTCATATGTATACTTTTGTTATTATATTCTTGTTCCTATTCGAGCCTCCTCACCCTGCCCCACCCATGCCACACCCCACATCCCTGCCCCCGAAATCCCCTTATCTTTTTTTTTTTTTTTTTTTTTTTTTGAGACAACTCACTAGGTAGGGCAAACTGGTTTCAAAATCCTGGCAATCTTGCTTCTGCTTCCTGAGTTCGAGGGGAGGGGGAGGGATTACAGGCCTGAACCACTAAGCCCAGTTTACATATAGGAGAAGTCTTATCTCTGTGAGGGCTCAAAACAAGCTGTCACAATGGGAATGGGACTCCTAGGCCAAGGTTAAGGCTCAGTGGGGGGTGGGGGGGAGACATTGCTTAGCATGCCTGAAGCTGGGGGACTGGGGGTGCTCAATACTGAGCGCCCAATAAATCTGATGAGATGGTACGTGTCTATAATCCTGGCATTCAGGGCTGGGAGGCAGGGGGATCCAATGTTCAAGGTCATACTCAACTGTATATTAAAAAATTGAGTTTTGTTTGGGCTAGAAGAAAGAAGGGGGGGGGGAAGACTCCCAGTGTTATTTCTACTCAGGGAGACTACATCCGTACAATATCGGCCTGTCAGCGGAGGGGAGTATGTGGTTGCTGTAGGCTGGAGACAGGCGGCTGCTAACACAGTGTGAAATCAGTGAAGGGCGCCATAGTTTGTCTGGTCGTCACTTCTTTTAGATTATTCAATTTATGTCTTATGCACATGAGAGTTTCGCAACACATATGCGCCAGGTGCCCACAGAGGTCCACAGAGGACATTGGATCTACAGACCTGGCGTTACAGACGGTTCTGAACCAGCACGTAGGTGCTGGGAACCGAACCCACGACATCCTTCGCAGAAAGCAACGGGCGCTCTTCACTGCTGAGCCATCTCTCCAGCACTTTTCAATTTTTCGTAATTACATTTTTGATTTCTATATTCATTGCGCTAGGCGGGAGCCAGTGGGTGCCACACACGGGGAGGTCGGATGACAGACAACTTCTGGGAACTGGTTTTTTTCTTTCCATTATGTTTATCCTGGAGTTCAGACTCAAGCTCTCTGCTTTGGCAGCTGGCTCGCTTACCACAGAGCCATCTCTCTGTCCCTCCAAGTGCCCTAGTACTGAGAAGAAGGCGGAAAAGGGGGCTGAGATTTATTTGGGTCTCTTTAGGAGGAACATTGATTCTGGGCTAATGTGAGTTTTCACCTGCACAGACAGCTGAGCAGTTTGGTGCTGCAGCAGCGTTTCTGGTGGTCCAAGAGTGGAAGGAATGACCTCATACACACAGGATAAATGGAGGGTGCTTCCTGACCAGGGGAGTAAAGATCTCGGGCGTCACTTGCATGGAAAAGGGAAATCATGGGATTTTCACCAGCTCTGCATGTGTGTGTGTGTGTGTGTGTGTGTGTGTGTGTTGAAGACTTGAAAAGTAGTCCAGACTGCAGCTTGGTTCTACTTTCCTTCCAAGTTATGGGAGCATGACCGCATTGGATCTGGGCACAGATGGGGATGGGACTCAGGGCTTTCTGGGTGTTAGAGAAACTGTTTTCCAAACTCTGCTGATAGCGGTAGGGAAGCCAGCCCAGGAGTCTCTTTTACTGATACACTATCTCCGGTTTTCGGACAAATCTGGTGGGTTCTTTCATCTTTTCAGCCGGGTCTCATCAGCAGCACCTTCCTCCCAGCCTGCTTCACCTCGTCCGCGCTGCTCTCTCTCTGCAACTGAGGCGTTAATCCTCCCCGAATACTAATGAATGACTTATCTCACTAAAAGTAAAAATGTCACGCAATCAAAGGCTTGAAGTGGGCTGGTGACGGTGGCTCCTAGGGTGAGAACAAGCCAGGACTCAGAAAGACTGGGGGACCCGGATGCACATGATAGCTGCAAAAAATGGGGGTGTCTGTGGATAAGAGAAGGGGAGCCTGAGTCTGCATGGGGAAGGAGGAGGGGACTCCCAGATCTAGCCGGTCAGCCTGGCTCCAGCCAAGCCGGCTGTTTCCTGCCCTGACTGACCCCCCACCCCGGAGCGGGACCCAGGCAGGGCAGTGAGGAAGGGCAGGGGGTGGGGAGCACTGCTTGCGGCAGGAAGATAAGTACACCGGGACAAGAGGTCATCATGGGTCTCCCGAGTCCTCTGGAGGGGGGGGGTGTGTACTTAGGGTATTTGGCAGATTCCCAGGTGCCCTAGACTCCTACCTCAGAGTTTCCAGACCCTGTACTAATCTCCTTAAGTTAAAGTCTCCTTACCGCAGCCCTTTAGGGACAGACTTCGGTAGCAGCACTCCCTCATCCAATCCTCCTGTGCCCTGAACTACCGGTGCCCTGATGTAGATGGGAGCCCATCTTTCCTGGACCTTCCCCTCAAACTGATGGATGAGTGTGGGTGCTAACAAACGAGAGGAAGGGCCCTCCCAGCCGTTCCGAGGGCCCCTAGGAGCCAGACAGGAAACAGCCTCAGGAAAGAGCCACAGCGGTCTGTCCCTACCCCTGCCCTGGAGGTCAAGGCTGCAGGCGGCTGGGGAAGTGTCCCCCCTCTTTAAAAAATGGAATGAGGTGTTATGGAGATCCCTCACCCTCTTTGACACGCCTGCCTTTTATTTACGTTTCCTATACTTCTACACCCTTTCTCCAGCGTCGGGCTGTGCGCACAGTGGATCCCCAGTACTTAACATGCACGCTGCGATTGTGTGAGTGCTCGCTCCAGAGATACCGGAGCTGGGATTGTTGCTTGGGGTATGGAGGTCCGTTGTGAAGCTCTCCGTACCCAAAAGCAAAGTTTTAACCTTCTCCTCCCAAATGCAATCCCCGGCTCCAACTAGGTGGCAGGGGGCGCATCCAGATGTGGAATCTCAGGTCCCGCTGCAAGGTCAGAGCAGGCTTTGTGTGTGGGACAAGCGCATTTACGCACACATCTATAAGGCCTGCTAGGTTCAAGCCAGCCTCGAGGGTTCCTGGGCTCCTGCCCCAGCATGCACAATCAGGGGTAGTAGGCAAGGGACACCCAGCACCCCTGGACAGTCCCTAAGTTCCACACATGCCGCCCCTCCCCCTCTTGCAAACTTTCTCCTAACTTCCCGACAGGCTTAGTTCGGGGCGCCCCCCCCCTTCATGAATTATTCAGCAGCATAGGAGCCAATCAGCTCCCCTGCCCACCCACCCTCCAGAAGAAGCCTGGGCTCCAGGGTGTTGTGAGATGGGGCGGGGGGAAAATTCTGACACGGGACTGTCTCCGCCTCCTGTGTGCCCCTCCCTCCTAGGCCAGGCGCCGCCCGACTCAGTCTCAGTTCGGCCCAGCCCTGGCCCAGCCTGTCTCCTTCCCTCCTGCTCGGTCCTCACTTTGGCTTCCACCCTCCTTGACCGCGACCGGCTCACTCAGTCCGGCGGCGCGAGAGCCACCAACTACTCTAGGGAGCGAGGGAGACCGCCAGCAATCGGCCCACCCCAGCCAGCGAGGGTGGGACCCCCGAAGCCCCGAAGGGACCCCTAACTCTCAGCCACGTCCCGATCTCCGCCCGCCCAGCGACGGCCACTGCCAGGACGTCCCCCCTCAAGGCTGGCCTCCCCGCGCGCGCGCGCTGCGGCGGGGACGTGGGGGCCGCACCTGAGCGCGGGTGCCCGGCGCGCCCGCATGGGCCATCGCTGAGAGGCCCTCGACGGAAAGTCCCAGCAGCAGAGTCGGTGTGCACCCGCCCAGGGGAGGGTCAGACCTGGGGGGGCCAGGGCCCCCCAAACTCGGATCGTATTCAGCCAAAGTGAGGCGGCGCCATGGAGCTTAGAGCACTGCTGTGCTGGGTTTCCCTCGCCACTGCTTTAGAAGGTGAGTTTCCTTGGGGGTGCCCTATGTTCTTGGGGTCCCCAAAGTTGTGCCTCAGAGTGCAGAAGCTGGTCTTTCCTTATCCCAACTCCGGCACCCCCTAAACACTTCGGACCAATAGCACTAGAACGGGAGGGGGCGGGGAGGAGGCGGCCTGGCGGGGAGTGGGGTTTTTCTTTTGTTTGGGAAAGAGATGGAGTCGAGAGCTCAGACCCCGGACCTTCCCTTACCCAACCTTCTAAACTCTCAGTCCTGATGCCAAAGGCCCATGACAGCCTTCCTTTTCCTGCCCACCCTAATATTCAAAACTATTCCCCCAAAGTTTTTATTCTCCTCCACCTCTGGCTAAACTCCAGGGGAAAGTTCCTGAAGGGGCACTTGCAGGCGAGGCAGACCCCAGCTAGGCCGTAAAACGACCCCCACCGCCAGTTCTCTAGCATTCACACCTGGACTCCGCCACCCCACACCCCAGTCAGGATGGCCCCATCTGCAGCCCCACTCTTAAGCTCCCAAATGGCTGGCCAGCCTACTGACCTCGTGCGTGCAGACTCCCTTTTCTTGTTTCTCTCAAGGCCGTACCCTAAGCTTTTAAATGTCATTCAGCCCTCAACTTTTCCCAAGACTGTGGCTTTCTTGCAGCAATGAAAGCCCACAGAAACTGCCCAACACCGGCATGTGTCGGCCTAATTCACCCCAGCTGGTCACCTCCTAGCCCGCCTCAGATTTCTGTTTTTTTTTTTTTTTCCCTTCTGTATTACTCTCCAAATGCCTCTTCAAATCTGTGAACCCCTCACTCCACGTCTGTACAGGACCCATAATCCCCCCTTCCCTGCCTCCATAATCTCTTCTCAATAAATTTGACTCCCCCCACAAACTCCCTTGCTAAGAATTAAAGGAGTATCTGGGGAGTGGGCCATGGGAGTAGGGGTTCGATTGCTGACCGATGGAATCAAAGGAGCTTGGACGATCCTGCTCCCCCTAGGCTGGGGCAGTGCTGTTCTTGGCTGATCAAAGTGTGGGAATGGGGTGGGGGTGAGGAAAGGCTTTAGGCTCCCGGAGAGAAGGAAGTCAAACGGGCAGAGAACCCATGAAGTGTGTTTGGAGGGAAAGACGGATGCCAACAGGAAATGCCCCTTCTTACGTGCGTTACCTGATGGTTCGCAAGCCCCTTCCTACACCTGTGCCAAGTGCGTTTATTTTACTGGTATTTTTGCCTTGCTTTTAAAAGCGAGTTCTTGTTTCCCTCTTTTCACAGGTGACACCCTGAAGCTTTAGAAATGTTAATTAGTTTACCCTAGGCCACATGCCCTAAAGAAGGTGTAAACAGAGAGGTGGGAGGGGGAGGCTGACCCGGAAGTAGAGCCCGGAGGTGCGAGGTGGGTCTGGGAACTGGTGGACTGAAGTGAGCTGGAGGCAAACCGGTGTGATCGAAGTGCAGGGAAAGTGAGTCTGAGTTCAGCTTAGCCAGCTGAAGAGCAGCCCGAGTGTAGCACAGACAGTGTGTAAATTGGAGACAGGAAAACGCTATCCAGGCTGGAACAATGGAGGGTGGGGACGGCAGCCTCTATCCACCCCCTTCCCAGAACCGTGGGCATCCTGTCCGAATGCGTTCTGCGGTCTCGGTCTCCTGCCACCCAGGAGAGGGGCCCCTAGGCTTTGCCTCCAGCTGGTCAGGTTCCTGCCTGCCCCCTACACCCAGAGACCTCCCTGGGAACTTTGAGGCGACACCTCCCTCTTCCACCTCTCTCTCAACGTGCCCAAGGGGAGGGTGGGACCTGGTCCCAGGTGTTCTGCTGGCTCCCCTCGAGGCCCACTCTCAACAGCAAGTGGTTCCCAGACTCCTGCCCCTTCCCAGGATGCCCCTGTCCTCACCTGGGGATTCCCCATCCCCTTTCTTTGTATTGCCAGAGGTCTCTGCACTTCTCCTAATCCCTTTCTGGGTCAGCACCATGGCCACTCCCCTCAAATGATCCCAGAGCTCTGCCAGGTGTGTTCATACACAACCCCCACCCCACCCCTAAAATCTCCTTTCTGTCTCCTAACCAAGTCCAGATGTGGGGAGGCCTCTGCCGGCGGGAACCCAAGAGACCGGGCTTCCAGAACTTACAACTCTGGTGGTGGCAAATGGGGGAGGTGCTCTGCCTCAGGCGAGGAGGGCACCACCTTGAAGGATTGGGGTGCCTGGTGTTAAAAGGGGGTGGGGACTGGGATGAGGAATAGAGTTGGGATGGAAGCCAAGTTTGGCACTTAGGAGAGGGAGGGAGTGTGGAGCCCAAGACAGGCCTGTAGGAAACCTTAGCTTCTATCAGCAGTTTTCTGCCCCAAGGGGCAAGGCCAGGACTGGGTTTGTCCTGGTTTTTGTTTCTAGACAAGATCTCATGTAATTCCTACTAGTGACAAACTCACTATATGGTGGTGTCTGGTCTTGAACTCTTGATCTTGCTGTCTCCACCTTCCAAGTGCTGGGATCACTGGAATGTGCTGCCAGGCCCAGCTTTTTTTTTTTTGTGATGCTGGGGGTGAACTAGAACCTGACCACACAAAGCAAGCACTCCAGCTGCGCCCTGCCCTGACTCCCCTGACCCCCCCTCACTTTGGCAAATGCTGAGATTTAGCCCAAGAGCGACTCTTCTTTGGGCTTCCCTAGTTGTGTGTGCTTTTAACTTCCAGCGTGGGTTCCCTCGTTTTTCTGGATACAGCCCCTCTGGGTAAAACTAGAAGCTGTCCAGTGCCCACCAGCTGCTGGTGGCATTGGGGACAGGGCAGTGGGCTGGTGAGAGGGTTCATCAGGGAATGCTACCTCCAAGCCTGAAGACTTGCGCGCGCACGCGCACACACACACACACACACACACACACACACACACGATTTTCTTTATGTGAGGTGGGGGACAAAGAGGAAGAAGAAGAGTTCTCTTGTGCTGAGGTGCGCGGGTTGGCTCTCTCCTTTCACCATGTGGGTCCCAAACATGAAACTCAGATCTGCGGCTTGGCGACTCTCGAGTCGTTATCTCTTTGGCTACCTCCGAGAACTAGAAAGACACAACCCACTCCCTTCTCATTCCCATGTGTTCCCAGCAAGCTGTTGACTTTGTCTCTCTGTCTTAGAGACCCTGCTGAACACAAAACTGGAGACGGCGGATCTGAAATGGGTGACTTACCCTCAGGCCGAGGGCCAGGTAAGAGCTGGAGGGGAGCTGAGGCAGGAGGTTGCACAGAAACACTCCGTAGCCCCTCTGACCCTAGCTAGAGGCTCTGACTGACAGCTTCCGTCTCTGCACAGTGGGAGGAGCTAAGCGGCCTGGATGAGGAACAACACAGCGTGCGCACCTACGAGGTGTGCGACTTGAAGCGTCCAGGGGGCCAGGCACACTGGCTGCGCACTGGCTGGGTTCCAAGGCGAGGTGCTGTCCACGTGTACGCCACCATACGCTTCACCATGATGGAATGCCTGTCCCTGCCGAGGGCCAGTCGCTCCTGCAAGGAGACGTTCACCGTCTTCTATTATGAGAGCGAAGCTGATACTGCCACGGCCCACACGCCGGCCTGGATGGAGAACCCCTACATCAAGGTACCACAGTGGGGCTCAGCAGCCTCTCTAGGGCCTTTGGCGGGATGGGTGGGGCTACAAGCAGTTAAGTCTGGGAAGGGAAGCAGAGTTGTGGGTGAACTGCCTCTCCTGTGTAGGGAGGCCCAACTTCAAGCTGCTTTCATGACATCTCTGCAGACCTACTTGCCGACCTGCTCACTTTTGGAGCTCTCATGAATTCATTTGTAACCCTGTCAATACCGGGTCCGCCCGT
This sequence comes from Micromys minutus, assembly GCF_963924665.1. Lineage (NCBI taxonomy): Eukaryota > Metazoa > Chordata > Mammalia > Rodentia > Muridae > Micromys > Micromys minutus. The sequence continues at coordinate 12,406,377 of NC_137964.1, read as the reverse complement.
ACCCCCAGATCTGTATATTACCTGCTACTTCTCACTGTCTCCTTTCAGGTTCTTCCACACAAAACTCTCACCTGCCTTTTTGTTTGCTTTGTTTGTTCTTGTGTAGCCCAGGCTAGCCTCGAATTCACTGCACAACTAAGGCTGGCCTTGAACTCCTTATCCCTCTTGCCTCTACCACCTGAGTGCTGGGCTTATAGGTGGGTGCCATTGTCCTTGGCTCCTGGCTGTCTTTTTACTCAGTTCTTGGTTGTATTTTGGGACAAAGTCTACCTATGTAACCTTGGCTGTCCTGGAACTCACTCTGTATATCAGGCTGGCTTTGAACTCACAGAGATCCACCAGCCTCTGTCTCCCAAGCACTGGGATTAAAGGTGTGCACCACCCGCCTTTCTTATTTATTTGCTTGTTTGATTTGTTTTCGTAGCGTAGGCATCCTGGAATGGGAATTGCTGGTAGTTGTAAGAGCTGTCACATAGGCTCTGGGATTCGAACCATGTCCTCTGTAAGATCAAGTGCTCTTAACTATTGCTCCAGCCCTGTCTTTTAACTTCCGGTTTCCAGCACCAGCCACATCTTGCCTTTCTAAAAGTTGAGCTATTGGCCAGACTGGCTTTGAAACTTATTGGACTCAAAGTAATCCTCGGGTTCAGTTCCTCCACTTTGTTAACCCAGAAAGGTACCAAAGCCGGGGCTGTGAGGGAGGAAGGAAGCCTGGGCTAACCTGAAATGGCTGATCCTCCTGCCTCTACCTCCATAGTGTTGGGATTATAGGTGTAAAAGCCATACCTGACATCTTTCAAACAGTTTGTGTTTATGTGTGTATGTATGTATGTGTGTGTGTGTGTTTGTATGTACTGTGTGCATGTGTGATTATGATACAGTGGTAATCTGGAAGTCAGTCAGAGACAACTATCAGAAGCTGGTTCTTTCCTCTCACTTGGGTTCCAGGCACGGAACTCAGATCCTTACATTCGGTGACCTTTACCTTTACCTCCCCGGCCGTCTTACCAGGCATGTTTTTTTGTTGCTGTTGGTTTTTTTTAAAGAATTGTTTTTGCTAGGCTTATTAATTATTTTATATGTGTGGGTATTTTGTCTGCATGTATTTTATTTATGTGCACCCTATGTGCAGGCTTGGTGCCCAAGGAGGACAGAAAAGGGTGTTGGGTTGCCTAGAGCTGGAGTTAAAGATGGTTGTGAGCCACATTGTGGGTGCTGGACATCGGACCCTCTGTAGGAGGGATACGTACTCGTGATTACTGAGGTAGCTCTCCAACCTTTGTGTTTTTTTTCTCTTTCCTTTCTTCTGTTTTGCTTTTTTTAACCCCCCCCCCCCCCCCCTCTCTCTCTCTCTCTCTCTCTCTCTCTTCTCTCACTATGTAGATCAAGTTAGCCTTGAACTCAGAGACCTGTCTGCCTGCCTCTTGAATGCTGGGGTCAAAGGTGTGTGCCACCATGGTCAGGTTTTTGTTTTTGTTTATATATACATCTGAAATTAGCTTGAATTAGCTGACTTCAAGGGTGACCATAAACTTCTGCTCCTCCTGCCGCTACATCCTCAGTGCTGGGATTGCAGGAGTGTGTTAGAGACTGCGCCCAGGGCCTCCTACATGAGCCAGCTTTTCTGCTTCTCCCCCTAGAAGATGAATTTTCATTTTTACAAATCTTCACGCAGAACTAGTTACAGATTTCCCATGGAATGTCAGCACTGAGGTGAGGTCTTACCCTCCAGAACTGGTGGCTGCCCTCGCCATGGCTCCTGCCGCGCACAGCGATCTGTCTGTGGTTCTTTTGTTTCTCCTTGGCTCTGAGGTCATGGTAGCTACCAATATTCCTAGAACAGATGAATCACTGGGAAACTGAGACAGGGCGAAGTCAGAAGTGCAGCTCAGCAGGCATTGGTGGGAGGCACAGAGGTGTGGATGGAGCGGGGCAGGTCGCTCAGTTGGTATAGTGCCCGCCGAGCAGTCACAAAGCCCTGGGCTGGACCCCAGCATTGCCTGACTAAGAGTGGTGCCTGCCTGACTTCCCAGCACTTGAGGGGTGGAGGCAGGAGGATCTCTGCCTGGTCCGTAGAGTGCTCCAGGTCGGCCAAAACTGCAGAGAGAAACCCTGTCTTGGAAAAACCTTAGTGGTCTCAAACTTGCTATGTAGCCAAGTACATGTATGTGTGTGTGCATACATATAAATATATGTACTTACACATATGTATATATGCATGTACATATATGTATATAAATATATTGCATATGTGTGTATATATGTATGTGTATAGCTATATACACATATATGCACATATTGTATATAAATTATACATGTATGTATATATGTTTATGTATAAATATATATATGCACATATGTATATATGTATATATGTGCATATATATGTCTGTTTAACTATATACATACATATATACATTTATGTACATGAAACACACATATATGACTATATGTTGTGTGTATACATGTTTATGTACAAATGTACATGCACATATGTAGATATACATATGTATATGTATAAATATGCAAGCACTTTATATACAGGTATGTGTACATGCATTATGTGTATATATCATATATTCTATATATACATTTTGTGTATATATACACACACACATACATACACATGCACAAAATCCCTATCATGGAAGGTAGAAAGCAGGTTCTCCACAGGGGCTGAGATGGTTGAAGGGATCTGTGAAGAAGGGAGTCCACCAGAGACAGTGGTGAACCTGGGTTCTCCCGGCAGGTGGACACGGTGGCCGCAGAGCATCTGACTCGGAAGCGCCCTGGCGCTGAAGCAACCGGGAAAGTGAACATCAAGACGCTGCGCCTGGGTCCTCTCAGCAAAGCCGGCTTCTACCTGGCTTTCCAGGACCAAGGAGCCTGCATGGCCCTGCTCTCCTTGCATCTCTTTTACAAGAAGTGCTCCCGGCTGGTCACGAACTTGACCTACTTCCCGGAGACGGTGCCCCGCGAGCTCGTGGTGCCGGTGGCGGGTAGCTGCGTGGCCAATGCCGTCCCTACCGCCAGCCCCAGCCCCAGCCTCTACTGCCGAGAAGACGGTCAGTGGGCTGAGCAGCAGGTCACCGGCTGCAGCTGCGCTCCAGGGTACGAGGCCGCAGAAGGAAACAGAGTGTGCCGAGGTGAGAACCGCCCCGGCTCATCCTTTACGATCTGGGGCTCCCTCCACCCCTGTTTCATCCTTAGCATAGTAGAAAGTGTCTAGAATTCTGTAAATTTATTGGTAGTAGGCTCTAGACGCCAGAGCACAACGTTTGGAGATCCATTCTTTCCCCAAGTGGGTCCCGGGGACCAGCCGCTATTCAGCCTTAAAACTCCCAAGCTCTGTATGAGCAGAGTTACATCCTCCGCCTTGTGGTTGTTTTTGTTTTGTTTTGGTGGTTTGGTTGGGGGGGGGGTTATTGTTACGTATTCATTATTATCTTTTAAATACAGGTGCCAGGGATTCAAACTTAGGTCTTCAGATTTGTGTTTTCATTTGTTTATTTTGTTTAGAGATTTGCTTGTTTCCGTGTGTGTGTGTGTGTGTGTGTGTGTGTGTGTGTGTGTGTGTGTGTGTGTGTGTGTGTTTGCTAGGGGGTGTGGCTTGTGCTGTCAAGGCCCTTGTGTGGTCAGAGGAGGTCGGAGGTCAGAGGTCAGCTTGCAGGCACTCAGTCAAGTCATTAGACTTGGTGGCAAGCACTTCTGCCCTTTGAGCCAGCGTGCTGTCCCGTAAATGACTTCGTTTCCACAAACGCCCATCTAAAATTAGCCAGTCATTACTTTTGGAATGTTGGCAACATCTGTGCATTTGGATTGGGATCTGAGATTTTACATACCATCCTAAACACAGGACTTTACAAAGTCCATCCTAGATGCTGCAACAAGCTAAAACATTGTCTTTGCTCATGACTTCAGTGTTCTGGGAGCTCCTGAGGCCGTCCGCTGCATCTCCTGGTATTTTGTTTGTGATTTTTGTTTTTGTACTGGGATTAGGTCTTGATTTATAGCGCAGGCTGCCTTCCAGTTCATAGATCCTCCTGCCTTAGCCTCCTGAGTTTATCACTTTGACTGGCTCGTCTCTTCTTTGGGTTTTTGTTGTTGATGTTTTGTTTTTGTTTTTATAATTTAAAAAGATGTTTCAAATTATTTGTATATGTGAGATTATGTGTACCTGAGGTGCCCTGTCTCCCCTGGGGCTAGAATTTCAGGTCACTGCTGTTCGCCACCCAAATTGGGTGCTGGGATCTGAACTCTGATCTTCTGCAAGGGCGCCGTGCGCTCGTAACCTCTGAGCCATCTCTCCAGCCCTTATTCTTGCTCCTGAAAAACAGTGTCACTGTATAGCCCAGACTGGCTTTGAACTTGCCTCTGGCTTCCAAGTGCTGTCTGTAATTACAGGATGGGGAAAAATGTCTGCCGCCTACCATTCCTGTGTGCTTTCTTAATGCCTCGCACGTCATGTGCTGGCTATCTTGTGTTTTAAAAAGTAATTCTATATATTTGCAGTGTGCATTCAAAGTTATTCGGATGGCTGGGAACGTGGCAGCGAGCTTGGCTGGTGTGCACAAAGCCCTGGGGCTCCATCCTTTCTACCTTGTAAAGTAGTGGTACACACCTGTAATCCCAGCACTTGGTGATGGGGAGGCAGAGAGTTCAGAAGTTCAAGGTTATCCCTAGCTATATGTGGAATTTGAGGTCAGGATATATAAGATGCTGTCTATAAGTCAATTAATGATAGTCTGAGAGGGTTTACCAGACTGCCACGGTCAGGATTAGGCAGAGTGAAGGATGAACCCCTTTTTCCTCTAACTGGCCAGACTCTCATTCATTCCTGAGCCCTGCGTGCGGGTTTTGTTTTTGTTTTAAAGTTGGAAGATTCTTTTTAAAAAACTTTTTTTTTAACTTTATGTGTATGTTTTGCCTGTGTGTATGTATAGATATCTGTGGGCTATATTTCTGTCTGTGGTCATAAGGGGGCGCTGGGTTCCCTGGAATGGTGTTTGTAAGGCACCTCATTGGGCCTGGGAACTGAACCCACATCCTCTGGAAGAGCAGCCAGTGCTATAACCACTGAGCCATCTCTCCAGTCTTTTGTTTTTTGATCGAAGTCTTTGTTCTCTCCTCAGCCTGTGGCCAGGGGACCTTTAAGCCCCAAATAGGAGAAGAGCCCTGCCTGCCGTGCCCAGCCAACAGCCACTCTAATAACATTGGCTCTCCTGTCTGCCTGTGTCGGATTGGCTATTACCGGGCCCGCTCAGACCCCCGGAGTTCACCTTGCACCAGTAAGTTTCTACTGTCCAGGGGTGAAGGACATCTGATGTTGTCCTGTGCGTAGGTCATTGGGAGAGTGTGTGAACTCCCCGTATGGTCCCTGATACAGTTTTCTGTTGCTGTTACAAAAATACCATAATAAGAAGCAATTAATGGAGGAAGGAATTTATTTTAGCTTAACTCCAGGTTTGTGGTCCATTGGCATGGGGAAGTCAAGGCAGGAATAGAGAGAAATGAATGTACCCATGTTAGCTCAATTGTTTGCTTGCTTGTGCTCAGCTTGATGTCTCCATTCTCACATAGTTTAGGACCCACTTTGTAGGGAATGGTGCCACCCACAATGGGCTGGGTCCTCCCATATCACATACGTACCCACTGGCCAACTTAACAGGCAATATCTCATCAAGACTTTTCCCAAGTGATTTTAGGTTGTAACAAGTTGCCAAAGATAGACCATCCCAGCCCTCAGGCTTCCCAGGTTTAACCTTACCTCTAACACTTCTGAAGATGAGTGTGACTGTTTGTCCTTTAGGGTAGTCTCCTCCTACACTCTACCTGATTCTCTTTTTCTCATAGCCCCACCGTCTGCTCCAAGGAGCGTGGTTCACCATCTGAATGGTTCTTCCCTGCACCTGGAATGGAGTGCTCCCCTAGATTCTGGAGGTCGAGAGGACCTCACTTATGCCGTACGCTGCCGAGAGTGCCATCCTGGGGGTTCCTGCTTGCCCTGTGGGGGCGACCTGACCTTTGACCCTGGTCCTCGAGACCTGGTTGAGCCCTGGGTGGTAATCCGAGGGCTGCGTCCTGATGTCACCTACACCTTTGAGGTTGCTGCTTTGAATGGTGTGTCTGCCTTAGCCACCGGACCACCTCCTTTTGAGCCTGTCAATGTCACCACCGATCGTGAGGGTAAGACTACGGGACAGATGGGAAAGGTGTCGACAAACTGCTTGCTGAGCATGTAGAAGATTCTAGGTAGAAGTGCAGTGCCACAGAAATCAACACTTAGGGAATGGAAGCAGGAAAGTCAGTAGTTCAAGGTTATTCTCAGCTAATACGTCAGACCCATTGGCAGAAAATACTGATTTTTTTAAAAGAAAGTAATAGAGGGGATAATGGGACCAAAGTATATTATGTGTCCATATGGGAATGTCATAATAAAGCCTTCTGCAGGGTCACTATGCTCTTAACAAATTTTAAAGGAAGGAAGGAAGAAGCAACATACTTATAACCATGGTCCCAGTATTTGGGAACTGGAGGCAGAGAGATCAGAAGTTCAAGGCCAGCCTGAGCTACTACTTGCAACTCTGCCTCACAGAGGGAAAGTAGGTCTTAGGTACTGACTCCGCCCCCTGCACCCTGGGATTACAAGTGACTGACATCTGCCTGGCATCAGTGTTGGGGTTCAGATTCTTATGCAGCAGGTAATTTGCTACCTGGGCCATCACCCCAGGCCCAGAGTAGTTCTTCCCCTTTTTTTTTCTTCAGCTTGCTGTGTAGCTCAGGCTGGCTTTAAACTCAGCATTCCAGAGTGCTCAAAGGGAACTGTTATTTTATTATTTTCAAAGGTGCATTCACTTATATGGGTGTGCCTACATGTCTCTGTGTGGACCATATGGGTGAAGGTGCCCAAGGAGGCCAAAAGAGGGTATTGGATCCTCTGGAACTGCAGTTAGAGGCTGTGGTGAGCTAAGGGATGTGGGTGCTGGGAGCCAGACCTGGGTGCTCTGCAAGAGCAGTAAATGCTCTTAACCAGGGAGTCACCTCCGGCTCCTCAGAATAAATTCATAGAGGTATTAGGAGAGGTTGCTACGTATTGCCCTGGAGGAAAAAAAAATTAGGAAAACAGAACTCATAGGTTTGTGGTCTGGCTTAGTGGTAGGAAGTTTGTCTAGCAAATGTAGGGCCCTGACCGCACCCCCAGCACAGTGGGGTGCGGGTAGGGCGAGAACTGGAACCCGTTAATTGCTAGACTTTGCAGCAGGGCGCATTGGGTTTCTGTCTCCTGCAGTGCCTCCTGCAGTGTCTGACATCCAGGTGACCCGGTCCTCACCCAGCAGCTTGATCCTGTCATGGGCTGTCCCCAGAGCACCCAGTGGGGCTGTGCTGGACTATGAGGTCAAGTATCATGAGAAGGTAAGACTAGGCTGTGTCCCAGGCGGGGGACTGGTGGGCATTGAACAGGAGCTGGGATACCTGGTTTTGAAGATTGTAGCTTCAGGTCAACTGTTAACTTTACAACCACAGGCCAGCCCTTGGGCCTCTCTAAGCCTTGGTGACTGTTATCTATAAAATAGTTTAAAATATATATATATATATATATATATATATATAAAGAAGTGTAATAAATATATAAACAATAAATAAATGTATAAATACAATTTTTATTTTAAATAAATATATATACATACATAAATATAGTTATATACCAGTCACATAGAACCACTGTAAAGGGTTGTCAGAATGGTTTAGTGGTAGAGCCCCTGCCTAGAATCCCCCAGTGAGGGGCAGTGGCTTGGCTCTGTGGTGGAGTGCTTGCTTGGCATACAAGATGATTTAGGTTTGAGTTCCAGCATCCCCAGAGAGAAAAAATAAGTTGCTAGAAGGATTAAATGATCCACACTGTGGGTTAAAGTGGGAGTGAGGGGGTACGGGGAGGAAAGCCGCAGAGAAGGGGGACTATCTTACGGCCTATTCCTTCCTCCTCCTGCACAGGGCGCCGAGGGCCCCAGCAGCGTACGTTTTCTGAAGACATCAGAAAACCGAGCTGAGCTCCTGGGGCTGAAGCGGGGAGCCAGCTACTTGGTCCAGGTCCGCGCACGGTCCGAGGCCGGCTACGGTCCTTTTGGTCCAGAGCATCACAGTCAGACTCAACTGGATGGTGAGTTTGGGGTTTCCGGTGGAAGTTGGGAGAGCTGCCCTTCACCAGACGTGGCTTCTTTCCTCAGTGCCAGCAAAGTCATCTGCCTTGCTTAGCTTCAATGCTAAGCCCTGGCCAGCAAAAGCAGCCTAGAACCTAGACTAGAGAAACTAAATCCATGCTCTGGCTGTGAAGCCTGCTCTGTTCTTCGTTCTTAGCAGCAGGTTGACTCACCCGTTCCCTCTTCCAATAAGATGAGGATAACCATCCACCCTCTGTCGCAGAGTTCTGAGGCAGCCCGTGCTCTTTTGTTTTCCTTTTTTTTTTTTTTTTTCTTTCTTTTTTTTGAGACAGGGTTTCTCTGAGTAGTGTAGCGCTCAGTGTTCTGGAACTTGCTGTGTAGATCAGGCTGGCCCGGAAATCACAGAGATCTACCTATATCTTCTGCTTCTCAAGTGCTGGAATTAAAGGCACGCTTCGGCATTGCCCGGCTTAACTCCATAAAGTTTTGAACAGCTCCATGTTTTTTTGAGACGGGGCCTTGCTATGGAGCTACAGAGATGTTCTTGAACTTTGACCTTGCAAGGCTGAACTCAAGTTGCAGCGATCCTCCGTGCTAGGAATTACAGGAGTACCCCACCATACTTGGCTCCTTCCTTCCTTCCTTCTCAAATTTTCCCTTTTTTCTTTTATGCTTTTAAAGGATTTGCGTAAGTGTTTTGCCTGCATGCATGTCTGTACACTGCGTGTATGGACTGGGAATTCTGGAACTCGAGTATTTAAGCTTCCCCCATGTGGATGCTGGGAAGTGAACCCAGGTCCCCTGGACGAGCCGCTAGTGCTCTTAGCTGATGAGCCCTCTGTCCAGAACCTCTTTTTGTCATTTAGAGATAGAGTGTCATTGTGTGGCACAGGCTGGGCTTTAATTTGGCAATCCTCCTGCCTCTGCCTCTTAAATGCTGTGGTTACAGACATAGACCATCATCTTATTTTTCTCAGTGCTGACGGGCCTTGCGTATGCTAGCCCAGCACTCCACCACTGAGCTATAGCGTGGCCTTTATTTTTATCTTGAGATAGGGTTTTCCTAAGTTGCTACGTTGAACCAGAACCCGCTACTGTAGCTCAGGCTGGTGTAGAATTCTCTAACCTCCCGCCTCAGCCTCCTGAATGGGATTACAGGTGTATGCTATCACCTTCAGACTGTCACCCAAATAAGATTTTCTTTGTTAAGGACACCAAAACATGTCATAAATCAAAATCAAAATTTTCTTTGTTAGGGAGGTGGCTCAGTTGGTAAAGTGCTTGCCAGGCAAGCATGAGGAATTAAGTTTGGATCCGCAGCACACATGAAAGTAGTGTGTGGTCACCTCCAATTACATACACACACACACACACACACACACACACACACCCCACCGCCACCAAACAAAAAATTCTCCCAACATCACTGACTGTGGCAAAGCTTGGACACCTAGCCCATTGTCCTCAATCTGAGCTCCTCAGCTGCTCCCTCGGTTCACACTGTGCTCAGGAGACCTGGGGTCATTGCTGGTGGAGTTGAGGCGTGAGGAATGCTCATCTTTACCCGACCTCTTCTCCCCAGAGAGCGAGAGCTGGCGGGAGCAGCTGGCCCTGATCGCAGGCACAGCCGTAGTGGGCGTGGTCCTGGTCCTGGTGGTCGTGATCATTGCAGTTCTCTGCCTCAGGTAAACACTCCGGCCTGCACATGCCCGTGGGAGACCACCTGCCCACACACCCTCTCGACCTGCCTAATAATGCAATCCTTTCGTGCTTCTTTTCATACTTTTTGCTTCTTTTCTCATGGCTACAGGAAGCAGAGCAATGGGAGGGAGGTCGAGTACTCGGATAAACATGGGCAGTATCTCATCGGGCACGGTACGTGGGTCACGGACGGGGAAACGAACTGTGGGCTCACAGGACCTTGGTCCGAAGGAATTTATGTCCTGATTAATGGGCTCCGGTGTGACTCCTTAGGTACCAAGGTCTACATTGATCCCTTCACTTACGAAGACCCTAATGAGGCAGTGAGGGAATTTGCCAAAGAGATCGATGTCTCCTATGTCAAGATTGAAGAGGTAATTGGTGCAGGTAAGAGGAACAGGTCGGGGAGCTTCAGGGGTGGCTCAGTCAGTAGAGCATTTGCCATACAATCCTGAGAACCTGAGTTTGATTCCCAGTCCCATGTGGAAAAGTGCACATACCTGTAATTCCAGCTCTGGGGTGGGGGATGGGGAAGAGGGGTGGGGAGGGTCTATGGTGCTCACTGGCATAGCATAGCCAAACTGAGAGACCCTTTCTCAGAAATCAGTGGCTGGCTGGGTGTGGTGGCACACACTTAATTCCAGCATTCAGGAAGCAGAGGCAGAGCACTCTCTCCTGGTTTTAGGCTAACCTGGTCTACATAGCAAGTTTCAGGCTAGCCAGGGCTACAGGTTGGCTGAGGATAAAGGTGACTGAAGCCAAGGCTGATGACCTGTGAGGGACCCACATGCTGGGAGGAGAGAACTAATTACTGAAAATTGTCCTCTGAATATCACATAGTCATCGTCCCACACATGTACAAATGTATGCGTAACCTTAAATGTAATTACAAAAATAAGGGGAAAGGTGGATGAGGTAGAAGAAAACACCAGATGCTGACTTATGGCTGCCATCACACACACACACACACACACACACACACACACACACGTGCACCTTCGAGTGTATGCGCATACACCACAAAAGTAGAAGCCTGGGCCATGGGAAGGAAACAAATGGGTGAGAACAGGAGAAAAACTGACCCTCTGCATTGTGGCTGAAGGTGAGTTCGGTGAGGTGTGCCGGGGTCGGCTGAAGGCACCAGGGAAAAAGGAGAGCTGTGTGGCCATCAAGACCCTGAAGGGTGGCTACACGGAGCGCCAGAGGCGTGAGTTCCTGAGCGAGGCCTCCATCATGGGTCAGTTTGAGCATCCCAACATCATCCGCCTCGAGGGTGTGGTCACCAACAGCGTGCCTGTCATGATCCTCACGGAATTCATGGAGAACGGAGCCCTGGATTCTTTCCTTCGGGTGAGCCACCCCACCCACCTTCACAACCACTGCATGTTTCTGGGGTGTGCGGGGATGGGTGAGGAGGCAGGGAGGGCTGGGTTCAGAAAACAGGATAAGACAGAATTCATGCCTGCAGTCCTAGCATTGGAGTTGATGAGGCAGGAAGCTTGTGAGTTTACATCAGCCTGGGGATACAAAGCCATTTATTTCTAGGCCAGCTTAGCTGGTATTGCATAGTAAGACTCTACCTCCAGAAAGGAAAAAATAAAAAATAAAAAAGCTAAATAGTTTTAAACATGGAAAAAAAAGTTCAAACCAGATCTTGAACAGTGACTGAATTATTTAATTGATTTATTTTTTTAACATTACTGAAGATTCAAACCAGGGTCTCAGATAGGCTCCACAAACTCTATTGCAGAGCCACGCCCAAGCCCCTCACTGGGGGATTCTAGGCAGGGGCTCTACCACTGAGCCACGCCCCCAGCCCCTCACTGGGGAATTCTAGGCAGGAGCTCTACCACTGAGCCACGCCCCCAGACCCTCACTGGGGGATTCTAGGCAGCCTCCATCTACTACCTGAACTGCATTCCTAGCCTGCCTTCCTGTTTCTTTCTTTCTTTTTTTTTTTTTTTAAAGATTTGTTTATTTTATGTATATGAGTACACTGTAGCTGTCAGACACACCAGAACATCGGATCCCATTACAGATGGTTGTGAGCCACCATGTGGTTGCTGGGAATTGAACTCAGGACCTCTGGAAGAGCAGCTAGTGCTCTTAACTGCTGAGCCATCTCTCCAGCCCTCCTGTTTATTTCTTATTCTGAGCTCCTGTCTACACTGGCTCTCTACTCTAGCTCCCCCCCAACACACTTTCCTTTTATCTGCCAATTAACTCTTTCTCTTCTGCCATCTTTCCTTACACTCATCATTTTTACTCTGCAACAGGACCTTCACAACATAGACTCCTGTGTCATTGTTGAGGGGGTCACACTGCCCTTTATGGATCTGCCTCAGCATCTGTAGGAGTCTGGGTGTGTCTCCCTTGATGGGACCCATGCAGTGTGTAGCACAGCTCCCCTGCGTGAACCAGCCACCCATGTCTAATTTCTGATTTATCAGGACATCAGAAAGAGACTTGGAAACAAGTTAAACGACTCTATAGGGAAGAAGCCATTAATTTAGAAGGGGTGACATTCCGAGGGACAAATGTTACAGCTCTTCAGCATGTCAGTCTCATTTCAAGGACTCTCTAGGATTTAGGGAGAGACACACCAGCATGCTGCCTGTCATCCTAGCTACTTGGGAGAATGAGGCACAGGATTACAAGGTCAAAGCCAGCCTGGGCCAGTTGAAGAGAGTCAGTCTCAAAACAATAAGAGGGAAAAGGCTATTATGTAGTTTAATAGATTGCATATGTAGACTCCCAAAGTGAGGGGCTGGGGGCGTGGCTCAGTGGTAGAGCCCCTGCCTAGAATCCCCCAGTGAGGGGCTGGGGGCGTGGCTCAGTGGTAGAGCCCCTGCCTAGAATCCCCCAGTGAGGGGCTGGGGGCGTGGCTCAGTGGCCAAGCACTTATAAGGTTTTAGGTTCAGTTGTCATCACTGAACAAAACAAAACAGATTTTGGATGCAGCCTCCTCGTTCTTCCCTTCAGGGCTGTAGAGGGTGGGTCCCCTGCATCCTGAGTTAAACCCAGATGGGGTCCACTTAGTTTGGTTATTCTGGTTGGTATAGCTGTCAGGGCAAATGGACACATATCAAGGTTGGGCACCAGATCTCATCTTCCTCACCAGGTTGCTCCGTTTCACAGTGTTCTCTTGTGTTCGCACACAGCTGGTCTGAGGCCTTTTCCCCATTGACGGGCAGCTCAGAGTCTGGCCCAACACTGCCTATCAAAGCTAAAGACTTCATCAGAATTAAAATGTCAGCTGAAGCCATTAGTAATGGCTTACATGTATAATCCCAGAACTTTGGGTTAGGTTGGGCTACATATTGAGACTTTGTCTCAAAAAATATTTTCCAAAGTAAATAAAGAGTTAGGTGTGCTGGTTACAGTTAGAGCACACCTGTAAGCTGAGGCAGAAGGGAAACTTCAAGGCCAGCCTGGGCAGGGTAGTAAAATCCAAGTTAACCAGCTGGAGATGTGTGCATAGGGTGATCCTGTCAAGAAGGCCGATTGAGATGTGGGAGGTGGACTTACAAGCATCTCTTTATGATATGGGAATGGTGAACCTACATCTCTAAAATGAAAGAAAACTGGCAGGCATGATTGGTTCATGCCTATATAAGTTCTGGGCCATCTAGGGCTATAAGCAAGACTTTGTCTCAGAAGCAAAAACCAGAGTGTGATGAGGACCTGTACCTCGGTGTTGCTCTAGCTGGCATAATTTAGGAAGACTAATCCGGCTGTCCGAGACAACTGAGTTTCCTTGCAGGTGAACCTAGAGATGGGTAGGTGAACGGCGGCTGTGGTGAATGGAGAGGCCAGGATGGCAAAGCACGGGCCATCCGTCCTGAACAAGCCTTTCTCTTTTGTCTCCTCTCCAGCTGAACGATGGGCAGTTCACGGTCATCCAGCTGGTGGGTATGCTGCGGGGCATTGCCTCGGGCATGCGGTACCTGGCTGAAATGAGCTATGTCCATCGCGACCTGGCTGCCCGGAACATCCTGGTCAACAGTAACCTGGTCTGCAAGGTGTCCGACTTTGGCCTCTCCAGGTTCTTGGAGGAGAACTCCTCTGATCCCACCTACACAAGCTCTCTGGTGAGCCTGGGGCCAGGGATACCAGCTAAGCATTCGAATGGGGGGTTGGTTGGTGGGAGAAACCACAGGCAGAAGTATTGGCAGCTTTGCTCCCGGAGGAGAACCAGCTTCCGGTATGTGAGGAAGCAGCTGTAGAGATGGGGTTTGGAAACCAGGAAGAAATGAGACCAGCTGGGAGAAGTGGCGGTTGGGATGACACCTGTCATCCCAACCAGAGGAGGTTGAAAGGGGGGAAACTGTGTGATGGTGGCCAGCCTGGGCTGTTTAGGTGGATCCTAGATAGAAAGAGAAAGAAAACCAGAGGAGGTGGTGTACACCCGTAATCCCACCATAGAGGAGGGGGAGGCTGGAGGATCGGAGGAGTTCATCTTTCGATAGGTGGCTAGAAAGCTGGAAGCACGCATGGGTGGCAGGTGATTCTGTTCCTAGAAAACATCACAAAACAAGACAAGGGCCTGGAAGTAGAGGGGAACACAGAAGTGGGGAGGGGGAGGGGTCTGTCTTATTTTCTTTTCTGACAAAGATAACTGAAGATAGGTTTATTTTGAGCTCACGGTACTAGGGACATCCCGTCACAGTGATCAAGCCGAGGCTGCAGGAACTGGGAGCAGGTGGTCACATTGCATCACAGTCAAGAAACAGAACAATTAATGAGTGTGTGTGGCCAGCTCTTGCTTTGTCCTTTTGATCCAGTGCCGGGGCCCCAGCCCAGAAAATGAACGGCATTACCTATTTTAAGGCTGGGTCTTCCCACCTTGTGAACCCAGCTAAGATAATCCCTCAGGCACTGCCACAGGCTCGTCCTTTAAAGAGTCCAGATTCTACCGAGTTGACAAGACTTTCCCTCCTGGATGCTGTTCCCAGGTCCTGCTGCCTGGCTTCACCTTTTCCGGCTTCTTCCACAGGGAGGAAAGATACCCATCCGATGGACGGCGCCAGAGGCCATTGCCTTCAGGAAATTCACATCTGCCAGTGATGCCTGGAGCTATGGCATTGTCATGTGGGAGGTCATGTCTTTTGGGGAACGGCCATACTGGGACATGAGCAACCAGGATGTAAGTGTCCCAATATTATGCCACGATTTCCTGGATATTCTCTCAGGATAGTCTATCATGTATCCTGGGTGCAGGAGTGGGGGAATAGGGTTTCCAGACTCTCCCCCATCCATGTATGGGCACAGAGTTGGCTGCAGGGACTACGGGGCAGATGAGTCAGAGAGTACACTCCTTGCCATGCAAGGGGGAGGGTCTCCATAATCGCATTGCTGGGGTGTTGGGGACAGACCTATCCAGGGAATTTAATTGGCCCACCAGCATAGCCAATCAGTCAGTTCCAAGTTCAGTGAGAGACATCATCTCTGAGGGTGGAGGGGCTGGAAGCTGGCCCCGTGGGTGAAGTGCTTGGAAATGCAAGCGTGAGACCTGGAAACCTCAGGGAGGTGTGAGAGCTTGTCTGTAATTCCAGCACTTGGACTGTAGAGACCGGAGATTCTGGATCAATCTAGACTAGGAATCTATAAGTTCTGGATAGAAGGCAGGGTTGGGAGGTCACACTCTAGGCTGAAGCTCGGGAGCTGTCAGGGTGGGGGTGGGGGAGCGTTCTCAGCCAAGGTAATTTGCATCCTCCTGGGACTCAGGGATCTCTGCTTTGGGGTGGGTGCCTGTGGTTACTTTGGGGAATGGTTCTCTCAAGCCAGCTTCACCCAGTCCTCCATGTCGCTGTAGGTGATCAATGCTATTGAACAGGACTACCGGCTGCCCCCTCCTCCAGACTGCCCCACCTCCCTCCACCAGCTCATGCTGGACTGTTGGCAGAAGGACCGGAATGCCCGGCCTCGCTTCCCCCAGGTGGTCAGCGCTCTGGACAAGATGATCCGAAATCCCGCTAGCCTCAAAATCGTGGCCAGGGAGAATGGCGGGTGAGGACCCCAGAGAACAACCCTGGCTCTGCCACAGCCCAAGAGCCCTTCTAAGTGGCCCTGGAGCCCATCCCTTTGACTGTATATGGATTGGTCTGTGTTGGTCTTCCCAAAGCCCTCTGATGCGGTAGCTGACTTAGCATTTCTCTCCATCTTTATCCTCCCCGCCTCCCAGGGCCTCACATCCACTCTTGGACCAAAGGCAGCCTCACTACTCCGCTTTTGGTTCTGTGGGCGAGTGGCTTCGAGCCATCAAGATGGGAAGATACGAGGAAAGTTTTGCAGCGGCCGGATTCGGCTCCTTTGAGGTGGTCAGCCAGATCTCTGCAGAGTAAGTGGAAAGGACCACAGTGGGGGTACAGAGCGCAGACGGTGCCTGGGAACATCGGGTATAGGAGGCCAAGTCAGACCCTCACCTTCAGTAGGGACCTCTGAGATCAAATTCAAGGGCGGTTATACTGGTGGCCCAGCACTGCCCGCAAAACTAATCATGACAGAGGCTGAGCCCCTGGATCCTCCCGGAGCAGCAGTGGCTGGCTATCGTTCACTCTGGAGCCTCCTTGAGCCTGGGTCATCTCCCTTCCCATTTCCAGTCTGTATCTGTGTGTGCGCTTCTATCTACATTCCAAACATCCCCTCACAGTAATGTGTCAACTCCGGCTCTCTTTTCCCACCCATAAAAGGAGAGAACGGGACTGAGATTTGGAAATTCCTTCTTAGCTTTGATGTTAAACGGTTTTATGATTCTATCAACTCCCAAATAACTGTTCTCTTGCCTGTCTGTACTTGGAGCACCTCCTTCCTCCCTCCTCTGGTTCCCTCCCAAGGCTTTTGCTTACCCCAGCTTTGGATATAGGGAAGGCACAGGCTGACGTGGGGAGGAGGTAGCTGAGGTAATATTCCGCCATGTGTGCTCCTGGGAAGCTGAGGCAGGAGGACTTTTCAGTTGAGGCTAGTGTGGGTTATATGTCAATACTTTATCTCAAATAACCAGTGGCCAGACGGGTCCCCAGGCTCTTTAACATCCTCAGTGAGCCAAGTGCTCCCTTTAAACCTTTACCTAGGTGGCCCCTTTCTGTATTTCTTTCTCCTCCAAGGCAGTCTCTGCAGCTTCTTCCCCCTAAAATATCTTTGAGGACTTTCTCTTCCCTTCCCTTACTGAGGCTGCTCATTAAAGACTTGGTGCCTTCCTCCTTACTCTCGCCGTCCTCCTATGGGCTTCCCTATTGGCTGGTCCCCAGACTCATCCAGCCTTCTACTCTTCCACAGGGACCTTCTCCGAATTGGAGTCACTCTGGCAGGACACCAGAAGAAAATCTTGGCTAGTGTGCAGCATATGAAGTCCCAAGCTAAGCCAGGAGCCCCTGGTGGGACAGGAGGCCCAGCCCAGCAGTTCTGACCTCCAGGGACTCACCACCCCAGAGCAGAGTGTTCTTTCCAGGGGCAGTTGGATGGGGACTCACAAGAGGAGCCCCTCCCCCTCACCACAGCTTCCCATTGGATTGCACTTTGAGCAGAGGGGATAGGAGCTGTTGGTCCTGGAGACCCGGGACTTGGGAAACTGCCATATGGGAGGAGTCATACATGTGCCCTCCAGGCGGGGAACCCCAGACTCAAGAGTGAGCCTTTCCCTCAAGACTGGGCAAAGAAACATCCCTACGTCTCTAATCTCCCATCTTCCCAGAGGGCTCTCTCCCCAAGCGCCTTCCACCTCAACGGGCATGTCCCTGCAGACCAAAGAGAAAGGGTGACCAGCCTGCCAACTTGGGAGTGGAAAATGCAGTCCCAGGAGGCAGGAAGGGGCTGTCAGGACCTGGTGATGTGATCATTGGATTCTGATGTCCCAACTTGCTGTCACCACCAAAGGCAATCATTTTCCCCTTGTAAATGCCCCGCCCCTCATCTGCCTTCATATTGAAGGTTCTGGAGTTTTACTATTTTTTATTGTTTTTTTTTTCCCCTCATCCCCCCCACCCCCGTTCAGATTTTGTATGTTGAAGGGTACCTGGTTCCACTGTCTCCTGTTGGGAACAAGGACCCATTGATATGTTCTAGAACAGTGCCTTGTAAATGCCACAGCCTTAGACAGTTCCT
This sequence comes from Micromys minutus, assembly GCF_963924665.1. Taxonomy (NCBI): domain Eukaryota; kingdom Metazoa; phylum Chordata; class Mammalia; order Rodentia; family Muridae; genus Micromys; species Micromys minutus. The sequence goes on along the minus strand of NC_137964.1, from coordinate 12,388,414 downwards.
TCCTCCTTCCTTCCCCCCAAGTGCCCCCAAGCTGTGTTGTGAGTGGAGGGAGGGGGGTGTTGTAAAAAGGGACAGGAAGGTGGCGGTGGTCAACAGAGGCAGACACAGGTGCTTGGAAGGGGGGGTTCTTAAATTATATTTAAAAAGAAACTTTTTTTTTTGTATAAATAAAACAAAATGGGCTATGTCTCAGTACTGACCAGTGCCTGGGAGCTGGGATAGACCAGATTTCTGAGAATAGGGAACCCCTAGGGGTCTGGATTTGGAGGGTCAGGTCAGGTGGTGGGATTATGGTGTGGGGAGGTATTGGGTGTTGGTTCCCAGCCCCAAGGTGTTTTGTCTGGGTTGGTGGGAGGTGAGTCACTGGCAGCTGGTGCTAAGTGCTCCAGCTGCCCCTGCCAAGAGCCTCAGGCACCTCCGGGGTGGGGCTGCCACCTCCTGCCTCTCCTCTGTCTCCTTAGGTCTGGAAGGGGGTGGTATGAGGGAAGCCAAACTTATAGCCCATAGTCCTGCCCTAGAATGACTTTAAAGGACGAGGGGCACAGGTGACTGTGAGGGTGTGGTTAGGTGTCCACAGACCTGGGCCAGATATCCATGGCCAGGGTTGGTTTAGTGGTAATGGGAGAGCCAGCATTGGTTGCTGGGGAGGGGAAGGTGGGAGTGGCTGAAGGGGGGCCTCACATGTGTGTACATATGCCAGGGAGCTCTCAGGACAATTCTCCCATTCAAGATGCTGCCCAGGCAGGTTCTCCTGGGCCTGGGGAGGGGAGGGGAGCAGATCCACTGTGTCTGCTACTAACTTCTCCCTCCCAGAGAGGAGGAGGAGACTGGGGTCCATACCTAATTCCAGCCTCCCCATTCCCCACTGTTGTGTTTTCTCAGCCCCCTTTGCTCCTGGGTATGCCTTCCCTTTGGGACACCTGCAAGGGTGGGTGAGGACACTGGCCAGCCTGCCTGAGCTGCAGCCTTCCCACAGCACAGTGGTCCCAAAGCAGTGTTCCCATCATTTCCCCTGTGTGTGCATGTGCATGCATGAGTGTGTGTGTGTGTTGTGAGGGGTATGTCCATGTGAACTTAGGTTCCTGCAGACACTAGGAGAGTATATTCTTGGTCCCCTGGAGCTGGAGTTTTAGGTTGTTCTGAGTTGTCTGACATGAGTGTTTGGAACTTAACTCTGGTCCTCCGTGAGAGCAGCAAGTGCCACTGAGCTGTCTCTCCAGTTCCATGTGTGTGTGCACAACACACACACACACACACACACACATGTAAAGTGAGACAGAGTCTGAAACTCTGCAGGTTCTCTCATTGCCCTGCAGTTTTAACTGGCCAAGTGGGCTGGCCAAGGCCCCGGAATTCTGTTTCTTCCCTCCACAGTTCTAGAATGGTAAGCTCACACAACCACTGCAAACAGAACCCTGAGCCTAGCTTGCTCACTTGCTGACTGAAGTAGCCTCCAGAATCCCCTACCTTCCTGTGTTTTGTAAACCAGGGCTTGCAGTATAACCCAGGCCAGTCTGGAACTCACTATCCTGTCTCAGCCTCAGGAATGCTAGGGTTAAGGCTTGAATCACACTAAGTCCTTTGTCTCCTCTCCCTGGGTGACATTTAATATCTCTGGAGGGTGGGAGGGGTTCACTACTACCAGGAAGGGGAGTGTCCCAGGGGACACTAATCCAGCCAACTGCCTTTCACTGCCAAACAGACATCCTGGCTAGATAGAGTGACCTTCAGAGAGCTGCTATGGGGAAGAAAGGAAGATGAAGACCAAGTGGAGAAGCTGGGCTCCAGGCAGGAAGCTAACCCATAGGCCTTCCTGTGCAAGGGGACGCTGTCCTAGTGAGGGGAACCAGGCCCGTGCAGGGCAGGACTCCTGTCCTGGGCCCTTTCCATTCTCATACTGGGTTTGGCTGGCTTCAGGAAAGGTCTCCAAAGGTATGGTTGTCACATAGATTAATATCTCCCTGGGGAAAATATCTTCTGGGGATGTGTCCTTGACTCAACACATGCACACTGCTGCTGTCCTCAGACACGCCTGAAGAGGGCATCAGATCCCATTACAGATGGTTGTGAGTCACCATGTGGTTGCTGGGATTTGAACCCAGGACCTCAGAAGAACAGTCTCTTAACACTGAACCATCTCTCCAGCCCATGTCTGTTTCTTGAGGTCCTTATAGTCTAATGCATGCCTGGTTGTCTTCATTACCTCAAGTATGGAGTAACCCTGGAGACACAGACTCTCAGAGTACAAATGATACACCTTGGCCACCTCTGGCTGAACCAGTGTTCACTTCTACTTGGTTGTCAGAACGGCTCCCAAAGCCTGTAACTCCATCCACAGTTCTCATAGTAGCCTCCTGAAGGGCTCTTAAGAGACCTGGAGGAATGTAGAGTGAGGGTACCCTTTGGGAAAATCCCAACAGGAAACATGAAACCCCGAATGCCCTCGCTTCCCCCTAGTGGAAGAACTCATGGGCTACGTCCTCTCAGCTCGGTGAGTGCCAGGCCAGAGTCTTACACTGCAAGCTTGAGGCCACCTTAAAAAATGACTTAGGGCAGGGGTGTAGCAGTGACATGGCTCAGCAGGTCAAAGTGCTTGCTGCCAAACACGACCTGAGCTTGTTGCTAAGCCCTGACTGGTAAAAGGAGAACTGACTCCTGCTTGGTGTCTTCTGACCTCTACGTGTATGTGTGAGCATTAGTGACAATAAAGCCCACTGGGGTGCTGGAGAGAGCTCTGCTGGTAAAGTGCTTGTCACAGAAATGAGGACCTGAGGTTTGTTCCCAGAACCCACATAAATGGCTCGATGTGGTGATGCACACGGGAACAACAGTGGAGGAGAGGGAGGGAGGGACGGGTGGATCCAAGGAGCCAGTTAGCCTAGCTCCTTGTCAAAGTCACGGCAGCAGAGGCTGTCCTCTGACCTCTACATCATGAGTGTGCACCTGCGGAACGGCAATTTCCTCTCACTGGGTACGTCCTGTCCTGGAGAGCAGCTTGCTCAGGACCTTGAGCAGAAGAGACGGCTCCACGGCTGAGAGCACTTGCCGCTCTCCTGGAGGACCCGAGTTTGGTTCCCAGCACCCACATCAGCTGGCTTACAACTGCCTGTGACTCCAGATCCACGGAGGTCAGTGTTCTCTTCTGGCTTTTGTGGCCAGTGTACATAAATGGCAGACACTCTAATATACATGCACATAAAATAAGTAAAACAGTTATGATTCACAATGAGGGGAAGCTCCCCGAGGCCCAGGAAGTATAGAGTTCAGTCCTAAAACTGACAGAATGCACTGGGTCGCTCCTTCCCAAGTTTATGTGAGCCGGAAAGACTGCTGAGAGACAGACACCCTTCAACCTGCTGAGCTGCCTGCCGGCTGCACTGAGCACCAGGACTCCAGCTTTCAGGAGCCACCACAGCTACCTCTGGGTCACCCGCTGCTATGAGGAGCTGCTCACCCACATTCCTGCAGGTGACCACAGCACACTCACCAGCTCACCAGCCTGGACCGCAGGGGTGTCACTACTCTGGTTCATCGTTGGTTCCCTGTCTTTGGGGGAGCATGTTTGTTCATGACTTTGCAAGGACAGTGCCACACCTAGACACACTTGCACATACACGGACACAGACGTGTACACGCACATACGCATGCATTTTAAAATGGGGGTTCTTGGAGTAACGGAGATGCGCTATGGGAGCTGGAGCCGTGGCTCAGATGGTGGAGTGTCTGCCCGGAATGCACAGGAGGACCCTGGGATCTGCCTCTAGCATCAGTGGGGACAGAGATGTATACCTGTAATTCCAACAGGCAGAGGCAGGAGGATCAGGAGTTCAGTCATTCTCAGCAATGTAATGACTTCTCTTAAAAAAACTAATGTGCACAGGAAGAGTCTTTTCTCCTGTCTTGCTGGAGTCTAAGTTCTTCCCTCCAGAACCTTCCCTTCCTGCCTCTTTTGTCTTCCATTGTTGGTGCCCTACCAGAGCTGAATAGACCATCTGACTGTGGCTTTTAGTGAATGACATTCTCCTTCCTGAAACCTGAGGTTCTCTCCCTGGGGACATTCCCTGTACGGCCTTTAGTCTTCAGAGATCCACACCCTCCTGTCTCCCTTTCCTACTGCTCTTCAGCCCCCAGACTAGCTGCTTCCACCACAATCAGGGAGAAATTCCTATCTAAAAACATTAAGCCTGGGTCTATCAAGATAGCTCAGTGGAGAAGGTACTTCTGTGAAGGCTAATGACCTTAGTTCAATCACCATGTCCCACAAAGTAAAGGAAGTGACTCACACAAATTGTCTTCTCACTTCCGGACATGCAAGTGCCAGGCGCATGCCCATCCCCCCACAATAACAATCATAAAACAAAAAGTATTTAAAAAAATAAAATATGTTTTTCTCTGTTTAAGGACAACTCAGAACTCGGTGGCTTTGAAGGTAGGTTCTGGAACGTCTGCGGAGAGAGTGAGAACACCCACGTTGCAGGACTCAGCTCTTGGCGAGGACTCGTACACCCCAGGGCTGGTTCTCACCTGTGTCCTCCAGCCTTAGTGTTCTCAAGAGTTTCTCCCTAGAGGGAGTGAGGAGCAGATGGGGAGCACGGCTTTGGTGTGTTAGGCCCCACCCCTTACTCCCCAGACCGGACTTACCCTCTCCTCCTCCTCGCCACGGCAGTTCTTGTCGTCATGTAAACATACACTCTGGGCAGTAGGACAGGGACTAACAGCATCACAAGCACTCCTGGCAGGATGGCAGCCAAGCTGAATGCTTCCGAAAGGAAAGCTAAATGTCACGGGGGCATTGGCTCAGTGGGTAAAGTTACCTCACAAGCACAGATCCCACCACTGGCTGTGGAAGTGCATGCCTGTGGTCCCAACAAGAGCAAGATGTGATGTGAAGACCGTGTGTGTGTGTGTGTGTGTGTGTGTGTGTGTGTGTGTGTGTGTACCCCCTGAGCCAGCTTGTCAGGACCAAGAGCCCATGTCTTGAATAAGACGTCTCAGCACCCACGTGCAAGGTTGTCCTCTGGCCTCTACATGCTCACCCCACCCCCATGCACAACGGGGACAGTGAGCGGGTGGGAGACTGGAGGATATTGGAAACTGCAGTTAGTTTCAGATTAAGGAAGGCTTCTTGTCCTCCTAAGTCTCTGGTGCCCAGTTCTCCCTCCAGGAGGCTCAAGGACTGAAGGTTTGCATGCTCTCCCTCAGCAGTCCTTACTGTTTCCAGTCCCAGCCCCACAGCACTGCACAGGTGTCCTGGAGCTCCCCCTAAGTGCTTTCTTCATCTTCTGAGAATGACCTTACTCACGCCTAGGCTCTCCCAGAACTCACTATGTAGCCCAGGCAGACTGGCCTAGGGCTCAGGGTGATCAAACCCTCCTGTCTCACTGACTGCTCCCTCCCTTCCTCCCTTCACACACATACATACACACACACACACACACAAACACACACATACACACATGCATACACACATACACACACATACACACATATACACACACATACACACACACATACACACACATACACACACATACACATATATACACACACATACACACATATACACATACATACACACACATACACATATACACACATACACACACATACACACACATACACACATATACACACACATACACACACATATACACATACATACACACATACACACATACACACACATATACACACACATACACCCACATACACCCACATACACATACACTCACCACCACCTCTACAAAAGGAGTGCTAGAGTTCATAAGAGAAGATTCCAAATTGTTCCACTAGGAGATGGGTGAAAGACCATTGAGGACTGTCTTACTGATTTTGGGGATCACACATGATCTCTAGTACATTTCCTATGTAATATATTATTATGTGACACATTTTTAGGGGGCTTTAGCTGAGGCAGGGTTCCAGATAACCCGGCTAGCCTCAGATTCAGTATGTAGCTGAGGATGATTTTGAACTCCCAATCTTCTCGTCTTCACCTCCAACATACCAGTATTACATGCCTGTGCCACTGTCTCTGAATGTTACACAAATGTTATATAGTATAGCATACATGACCTGGTAAGACAGATGCATAGGTTAAGGTGCTTGGTACCAGGCTAGAGACCTGAGCTGGACTGAGGGTTTCACATAGTGGAAGGAAAGAGGTGACTGTCTTGGGCTGTTCTCCAATCTCCACAGCAAACAAACAAACAAACAAATAAAATCCCTCAAATATGTAAAATATATTATTATATGGAATATATTATATAACTAATAGTATACGACTCATATTATCTAAAATATATAGCATATTAACAATGTATACATTATACATTTAACATGTATGAGTACAATGCACCCAGAATATTTATGTATAACTAAAAACTATATATTTAATTATATATGTTATATAGTATATGATGCACAATGTTGTCTAGGACATCTTGCTTATTATATTATATGTAATATCTTGTAATAGATTAATACTATTGTATATTTATGCTTATCAATGCTATATATATACCTATGATATATAATAGATACTGTGATGTGGGAGGGGGGATGTGGCTGTTACCTAGCTTTTTCCTGGTTGTGACATCTCGAGGCTCTGTGCAGAATTTTCCTCCATAACCAAAGTCACAGTGGCAGATGAAGGAGGCCCCCTGCTCCTCACAGCGACCATCATTCTGACAGGGGTTCTGCAGGCACGGGCTGTCTGCAAGGGCAAAGGTGTTGAGTGGGCTGCACACGCCTGTCTGTGGGACAGGCCCCGGGGAGAAGGCAGCAATCACTGGAGCCTGACCTGGGGTTCACTCGGCAATCTGCTGTAGCCCTGCTACCCTGGGTCTAGAGAATTTGCTTAACCTTCTGGAATCCCATCTTCCTTCTCTGTGTGTGTGTGTGTACGTGCGTGGGTGCGTGAGAAGGTCATTCCTCAGTCGCCATCTGCTTTGTCCTTTTTAGAGACAAGGCCTCTCATAACCTGGAGCTCACTGATTCATCTAGGCTAAAAGCCTAGCAAGCCCCAGAGATCCATTTTGCCGGTCTATGTGAGTGCCCTCTGTACCATGTGTGTATCTGGTGCCCCCAGAGGCCAGAACTGGAGTTACAGGCAGTTGGCAGCTACCGTGTGGGTGGGTAGTGGAAACTGAGCCTGTGTTGTCTGCAAGAGCAGCAAGTGCGCTTAACCACTGAGCCGTCCCTCAGCCACGCTTAGCTGTTCTTTCTTTCTTTCTTTTTTTTTTTTATAGTACAGAATAGAGTTTATTCAAGTCATGGGAGAGTTAAGAGGGTAGTAGAGGCAGAGAGGGAGAGAGAGAGAGGACTAGAGGAGTAGAGACTGGCCATGAGCACGTGGAGGGAGAGGGGGGAAGGGAAGGGGAAGAGGAGAGGTAAGGGGGGAGAGCAAGGCTGCAAGAGAGCAAGAGCTTAGCTTTTTGTTATTTTGTCTTTTTTTTTTCAGAGCTGAGGACCGAACCCAGGGCCTCGAGCTTGCTAGGCAAACACTCTACCACTGAGCTAAATCCCCAACCCCAAGAGCTTAGCTTTTAAAAGATGATGTTAGAGACCCAACTCAGGTCCCTTACATTTGTGCAGGAAGCACTTTACAAACTGACTTTCTAGCCTTGGAATCTTCTCTCTTTTGAGAAAGAGACTGGGTCCCGCTACATACTCCTGTCTGGCCTGGAACCTTCTGTGCAGACCAGACCATGTTCACAGAGACCCACCTGCCTCTGTCTCCTGTGTGCCAGGATTAAAGGTACACCTACTGCCATGCTGGGATGGAACCCTATTTTCGTTGTTCATAAAGTGGGGTGTCACACTTTCCACTAGGTAAGGATTAAGGTTGATTCTGGGGCAAGTGCTGCATGTCAGGTATTAAACACTTAATAAAGAGAGGGCTCTTCTTCCTCACCTCCCCCTACAAAGGAAGGTGCAGACTTCCTGAGACCAAGCAGAAATCCCACCCAGCAGAGGATAGGGAGAGAGGGAGGCTATCCCTGGTTTTAAAGACCAGAAGGACCCAGGCTCACCCTGGAAGCAACCTCGAGTAAAGTTGGCCACTGTGCAGGACTCTCCAGCTCTGCAGCCATAGGGCTCACACAGCAGGACCCCTCGGCTCGCACAGGTGCAGTGCTGGGAGCAGTCGTCAGTCACGAAGCTGTGGCCCAGCTGGAAGAGAGGAGGAGACCAGATGCTCTACTCTCACCCGACAGCTCTGTGCCTGGGCTCCCAGGCCTCTGCACACAGACCTTGTAATAGATGCCATCGGTGGTGCAGCCACAGTGCGTCACTGGGAGGCTCTGAGTGTCACTGTAGATGTAGCCTGGGAGGCTGGCACAGCCTTCCACGCAGGGGCCTTCACAGACCTTGGGGGTCACAAATTTGGCACAGGACGCTGGGCAGGGTGTCATGCAACTCTGGTACACAGTGTTGGCAGGACATGTCATGGCTGAGGGGACAGAAGCATAGTTAGGGGCTGGCTGGCCTTGGGTCCAAGCAGATAAAGGGACTAGTAGAAAGAGAAAGAGGGGGATAAGGTCATCTAACAGAGATGCCTGCTGACAGGGAGCCCAGGACAAGCAGGCCAGTTCTGTTTGAAGCGTTTGTCTGGGGCACAAGACGCAATGGGAGCAGATGAACAATGAGAGGGTGGGCAAGGCGTCCTGTAATCCCAGCACTCATGAGCTGAGGCAGAGAGACTACCACGAGTTTGAGGCCACCTCGGGTTACAGAGTGAGATTCTGTCTCCAAACGCCAAAGCAGGAGCTAGAGAGGTGGCAGTTAAGAGAGAGCTTGCTGAGGATCCTGGGTCTCTTCCCAGCTCCCATGTGGCAGCTCACAACCGTCTGCAACTCTAGGTCCAGGGGATCCTCTAGCCTCTGTGGTGTCAGGCACACAGCAGTGGCACACAGAATGTATGCAGAGCACTCATATGTGTACATCAAACAAAAATAAGCAAAACCTTTTTTTAAAAAAGCCACCGCTAAAACATAGAGAGGGAGCCGAGAGACGGCCGAGCCAGTCAAAGTACTTCGGCTCAAGCACGAGGACCTGGGTTCGATTCCTAGCCAGGTGTGGTGCTGTGTGCTGGTGACCTCAGGTCTGGGGAGGTGGAGACCTGAGGATATTTGGGGTTCACTAGGCAGCCGGCCTGACCTAATCACTAGGCTCTGGGTCCCAGTGAGAGTCTCTGTGTCAAAAATACAAGGTGGATTAGGGAGGTCGCTGGTTAGGGTGACCTGAATTAGATGGTGGAAGAAAGAATCAACATATGTGTGAGCGCGCGCGCACACACACACACACACACACACACACACACTAAATACATGTAATTGTCCCCCTAAACAAGATGGCTCCTGTTCTCTGGTTTCCAAACATAGCATACATACACCCAAAAGCACCTGAACACAACACACACACACACACACACATACAAAAGAGGAGAAAACACAACAAAAATCATGAGGCAGAGAGGAGGAATGCGGCTGCGCAGTGGAGGAGTGGGTGGGAGGGGTCTGTCTGTAATCACTTGCTGCCTTGAAACTGGAGATGGAAGAGCCAAGGCCAGAAGGCCATGGTGAGGGTGGCAGTGGCAGCAGGGTTGAGGGTGTGATGGTGAGGGTGGCAGTGGCAGCAGGGTTGAGGGTGTGATGGTGAGGGTGGCAGTGGCAGCAGGGTTGAGGGTGTGATGGTGAGGGTGGCAGTGGCAGCAGGGTTGAGGGTGTGATGGTGAGGGTGGCAGTGGCAGCAGGGTTGAGGGTGTGGTGGTGAGGGTGGCAGTGGCAGCAGGGTTGAGGGTGTGGGGTGTCTAAGGAGTTAGCTCAGCCATGGGGCAGGGACAGAGCCTCACCGCAGTGTGTCTGGTCCCGCCAACCAGTCATGTTGGCACCTGCCTCCTGACAAATGATGGCATATCCACTGAGGACACGACATCGAAGTTCCTCCTCTTCTTTGCTCTTCCAGCCGGTGCACATATCTGATACACAGCGTCTGGGGTAGAAGGGCAAAGGTGGAGTGGAGGTGTTGTTAGAGCGGGGAGCTAAACTTTGCTGAAAAGGGGCCCGGGGTGAGAGGCTGGGAGCTGGGGAGATGGCTGGCTGACAGAGTGCTCGCCTTGTAAGGATAAAGACCTCTTTGGTTAGCGGTGTCTGTGCTAAGAACACAGGGTGTGGTGATGCTTGTATCTCAGTGCTGACAGGTCCCTGAGGCTCACCGGGCCAGCTTAGCCTCATCAATAAGCTTTGGGTCAGAGTTAGAAACTTCATCTCAGAAAACAAGGTAGAATGTCAGAAGCCATCTAGGAAAGACCAAGGCATGCAAGCAAGTTTTCTGAAGATGGATCACCATTTTGCATGGCTTGCAGTGGGTGAGCTCTGAGATGCAGGGTCCTGAGAGACTTCATCCCAGGATTGCTTCTCCCTGGTGAGCTGCCTTTCCTGTCACTATTACATAGCCTAATAGTGGCATAGCCAAATGTCACTGTTACATAGCATCAGCCCACTGTACTGAGGAAATTTCCTGCAGATGAACTTCAAGATGAACTTTCATAAATTAATGCTATTTAGATGAATTAATGACTTTAAAGAGTTTCTAATTTGATTCAAATATCTTTAAGAAAAAAGTTTAAGGAAACAATTTTAGTTGTTTTGCCAGAAAGGCATAATAAAGTTAGAATCAAGAATAGAATGTGTCCCTCCTTATAGAATACTAAGTAAACACTGCATAATAAGGAATACAATGAGCTTTTGCAATTATTATAGAAGAGAAATAGGTTTGAAACATATCTGTGACCAAGGAAAAACACTCTTTCTAGGTCAGGCCCAAGGATGAGGCCACAGGTGTGCACTATGACAAAGCAAGGCCGTGTGAAACTGTCGCTCTGAACTTATAATGAGCTTACAGGATGAACCACTGCTTTAACTCACTATTGGCATCCTTCTGTAACTCTCCGTTTATGTAACATTTTGTTTATGAGATAGATCATTCCTCCTTACACAAGGAGCTTTTTGTCTAAAAGCAATAGTAGAAACTGGAGTGTAGTCATTTCCTGTATACCCAGAGTGTGTGTTTTTTTCTGCATGGGTAACTCTCCTTTCTCTCCCTTCCTTCCTTCCTTCCTTCCTTCCTTCCTTCCTTCCTTCCTTCCTTTCCTCCCTCCCTCCCTCCCTCTCTCTCTCCTTTCTTTTCTTTTCTCTTCTTTCTGGTTCAGGAAGAGAAAACAAAAGCTAAGCCTCTGGCCCAGCAATGAGGGGCCCCTGAACCAGAAAGAAAAGAGCCTTAGCAATTAAGCCTTTTTTCCTTAATCCCTTGCTGCTGAACAGCAGGAGTTAATTGCCAGAAGTCAGCTGCATTAGACCTTAAAATAGCAAGGAGTTAAAAAAAAAAAAAAAAAAAAAAAAAAAAAAAAAGAAAAGAAAAAAAAATGTAGCAAAAGTGAGGTACTTTTGCCACCCCAACAGCCAATTACCCACTACTGCCTTCCCCCAGGGAACCCTGTGAAACCAGGAAGGTTCCAGCAGTAGAAGCTGGGGAGATGCTCACTGGGTAAAAGCACCTGCTGTTCAAGATGAGGATCTGGGTTTGAACCCCCCCCCCCATGCCTAGAGCTACTGCTCTGTGGGCAGTGAACACAGAAGGATCAATGGGTCCCATTCTCTCAGCCTGGCTAAAAATCAGTGAGCTCCAGGTTCAGTGAGAGAGGTTCAGTCTCCGAGGCAGAACACGACAGGGCAGGATGCCCTGTTTTCAACTCTGGTCCCCTGGCAACTCATATCCACATTCACACTCACACAAAAGAATGCAGAAAATAAAAACCAGGGAGGATGGCTCCAGAAGGGCATTTGAAGTTGATTTGTGACCTACATAAAATGTGCATAGTATGTGCACTGAATGAACATGTGTACACCCCCCACAAATCCAGAGAGAGAGGGGGGAGGGAGGGAGGGAGGGAGGAGGGAGGGAGGGAGGGAGGAGAGAGAGAGAGAGAGAGAGAGAGAGAGAGAGAGGGAGGGAGGGAGGGAGGGAGGGAGGCAGGGAGGGGGGAGGGGGGAGGGAAGGAGGGAGAGAGAGAGAGAGAAACAAGCAAGAAGATGGGGATGCAGCTTAGTTGCTAGAATAGTTGCTTAGCATGCAGAAGCTCTGGATTCCATTCCCTGTACCACACAAACCAGGCAGGGTGGTGCTCATCTATAATCCCAACATTTGGTAGGTAGAGGCAGAAAGATCAGAAGTTCAAGGTCATCTTTAAATACGTACTAGCCTGGACTACATGAGACCCAAATAAAATCTGAATAAAACATTAAAAATGGAGAAGAGGTGCCTGGAACCTGACACAGAAAGTCTGTGGGTTGGAGGTATAACTGGGGGGTGGGGTAAGGCATTTGATTGCAGAAAGACAGCAGACAGAATGAAGGAGTCAGTAGGACACGAGGTCACAAGAGAAAAGAGCCAAGCCAGCAGAGCCAGAGGTCAGAAAAGAAAACCACAGCAGGAATCTGGAACGTTCTTGTAAGTACTGGGCCTGTGACTTACTGCTCGAAGGGTTCTGGGGCTATAATCTGGTGACATGCAGCAAAGGGGCCCTGGGGGTCCACCAGCACCCCACAGGCCTGGGTGCTGCTGCTGAGCGCGGTCTGCTCTGGGCTGCATTCTGATTGGAGAAGGTCAGGCTCTTCATCTCTTCCCTCTTCTTCTGGTAGGGCCCTGAAGCAAGGATGGCAAGGGGCTGCGTGAGGCTCAGGAAGGAGAAAGAACCAGTCTAGAGAAACGTAGAGGAAGGACAAGGGCATCATGGGTATTTCCAATGAGCAGCTGTTCCCAGTGGTCAGTAAATAGACCAAGTAACAGAAGGTGCCTCTGTGCTGAGGACCAGAGAGTAAAAGGAATGAAAAAGAGACTTGCTGGCTAGGAGATAATCCAGCTCAGTGGCTGTATGCATGAGGTCCTATGTTCATACCTTTATGCCTCCAATGAAAGAGAGACTTGCTCATCTCCCTGATCCCCAGCCCTCACCTTGGGAATCGAAAGAAGGCATGCATCACCTTCACCTCCCAACTACTGCCAAAGACATGGACATCTGAGGTGACCACTCCACTGGGCAACATGAAATCATTGGCTTGGTTCTTGTCATAGTTTCCACACAGGCCCCGTATCAGCCCACGGTATGTGGTAGGCAAGGAGATCACTGCAGGAAAAAGGAGGTGCCCTGTAGTGAGCTCAACTCTGTCCTCCCACCATAACGAGTGTCCCTCCAGCTGACAGCCCCATCCCGAGCATGACTCTTCCCCACAACCTGTCTGAGCTGCGCCTTTCCATCCGCCATCCCAGAAACGGGGCTTCTGTTCTCCGTGGTTACCGCTTTTATTATTTTCATTTTTTAATTGCTGTTGTTTTGGTTGGTTAGTTTTTGTTTTCCTTTTTGAGACAGGGTCACCTATAGCCCAAGTTGGACTCAAACCATCTATGTAGCTGAGGCTAGCCTCAGACTCTTGATACTCCTGTGTCTACCTCCTACTGCTAAGATCACTTGTGCTCACAGCACCCTGCAGTGTCTTTTCTTCTCTGGTTCGGGTTTGACTGGGTTTCTTTGTGACAGGCTATGAGCCCGGGCTAGCATGGAAGACCCTCCTGTCTCTGTTCCCGAGGGTGCACGCCATCGGCATCCCTGTTACCTGCACTGTGCTTTCCATCAAAGTCCACCACCATTTCAAAGTCAGTGACGAGAAGCAGCCGTTGAGCCCGCAAGAAGACCCGCAGGTGCTCGTTTTGATTGTAGGGGACCGCCACCTTTTGACTATTGACCTTAAAATGGAAGACTGCAGCTGCAGGGTGTGCCTGGTGGGCCACACCTTCCGTTGCTTGTCTGAACCTGCCTTTGCCCAACTCCCCTCACCACACCGTGATGCTATCCCAGGGTCTAGAGACCTCCCTTTAGGATCCCAGTTCCTTTCTTGCAAAAACTCAAAAGATGGTTCAATGGGTGGAGGCACTTGTCACTGACCCAGAGGGCCCGCATCTGATTTCCAGGTCCCACAGGTGCACCATGGCACTCGCATGCCCATTCCTACACACATGTGACATACGTAAGTGTAGGTGCTAGAGAGATGGCTCACTGGCTAATGGTGCTTGCTGCTCCTCTAGTGGACCTGCATTTGTTTCCCAGAATCCTGTGGGGCTGCTCACAACTATCTGTAAGTTTACCTGCAGAGTGTATGACACCTTCTCCTGGCCTCTGTGGGTACTCATACACGTATGATATATACTCACATACACACACACACATACTTAAGTATTAAATAAGTATCAAAGAAAGTCCTGTCAGTCAGCGCTGTGGTGGTCCAGCTCCATTTTCACATGTGCATCACCCTTCCGCCATCTGTCTCTCCTCTCAGCCTTGTGTTTAGTCCCACTGTCCTGTGTCACCTTTCTCCAAGGTATAACGCCAACTCTGACTTCCATCAAACTTCCTGACAGTGGGATACTCAGGCGTTGCCAGCCCCCAGGTGGCCTACAGGACTCCCCTCGGGTTCCTCGGGCCCTGTCCTGCCTCTTACTCACCAAAACCACCAGGCCTTCTTGGAGCTGGATTTTACAGCCATAGACGGTGATGGTCACTTCATGCAAGGTTGGGCTCCCTTTGGGGGATACTTTGTTGCGGCCCTCCGTGATCAGGGGCTCAATCCCTTTTGGGAGCTTGTCCTCTGTCTTTATGAGATAGTAGTTCATACGGCCCAGGAAGTGGTAGGTGAAGCCATCAAACGTGTGGTAATAGGGGTCCCCAAAGATGGTACATTTTTCCAGTTCTGTCAAGAAGTGTGACCATTGGAAAGGACCTCAGCCCTGTTATTTGTCTTTGGGAATCTTCCCCACCGGGGTGCTTCTGATCACCTTCATCTGGCCCCGCCTCTGACTCTTTCAGCTATGGGGCACCCTTTCCACGCCCCCACGACCCCCTTACTGTTGGCTGCGCAGTCACTGCTGCCGTCCTCGTTGTGCTGACAGTGGGACCCTGACGGGCAGACAAAGTCCTGGCACTGGATGACCCCATCCGTGCAGGCACAGCTCTGGGTGCAGCCACTGGAGATCCAGGTTCTGCCTGCCTGCAGAAGTGAGGACAGAGGTGGCTGCTGTAAAAAGCTGCCTGTGTGAATGGTTTACCGTTGCCCCCTTCCCTACAGGTCCCAGCTCCGTTAAGTCAACCAAGTACTGGAGGAAAATACTTGGAGAAATTTGCATCTGTGGTTATGGGCGTGGCTCAGTGATAGAGTTAGTGCCTAGCACGAATTGGGCCCTAGGTTCCAGAAAGAAAAATCTACCTGTATTTTATGTCATTATTCCCCCCAGATAATACAGTAGAATTATTTGTATAACATATAATTCATGTAGTATTATGTGAAACCTATAGAAAGATACAGAAGTGTTATGGTATACTATAACTGATGTATGTGTGCACATGTTCACATGTGTGTCTTCACATATATGCATACACATGTTGTGGAGGCCAAACTCCTTATTCCTCAGGAGTTACATCTTGTTCCTTGAGGCAGGGTCTCTCATTAAGTGTTGAGGCTAGGTTGAGGGGCCAGTGAACCTCAGGAATCTGCCAGTCTCCAGCTCTTCAATTCTGGGATTACAAATAAATACGACCACACCTGACTTTAAAAAAGAAAAAGCCACACACGGATTTTGTGCATGTGGATGTCACAGTGTGTGTGTGGAAGGCAGAGGACATCTCTCTCAGGAGTCCACTTTGTCTTCCCACTAATATTTTATGTGGGTTTCTGGGGTCAAAGGGCTTGTGGGATGTGCATTTATCTACTGAGATATCCCCTTGACCCATGCCTGGCTTTTCCTACAGGGGTTCTAGGAATCAAACTGATGCCTTCAAGCTTGCAAAGCAAACACTGACTGAGTTACCTGCCCAGTTCTGTTTGTGTGGTTGAGAACTTGCTTGGAGGCTCTTAGCAGGGAAGCCCAGCTACAGTATACCCTCCAAAACACAGTGCTTCTCAACCAACTGGAAAGTTTTGGAGGAACACATATGGAGTGGATACCTGCCTAGCCAGCCACACCATCCAAAACTGCCCTGCGACAAGGGGTGACGGGTGCCAGATGTCCTTCACATTGCTTCTTATAGACCAGGCTGACCTCCTGTTGCCTCTGTAGTCAGAGAGGGTCCTGAATTTCTGACCCTCTGCTTCTATCTTCCTGGCACCAGGGTGACAGGTGTGCACCACCACACCTGACTTATGCAGTGCTGGGGGCGGAACCCAGGGCTCTCTGTGTGCTACACCAGACCCTACCCACTACGATGCACATCTAGGACTACTCCATCATTTTACACAAGGGCTTGAACATCTTTGTATGTGGGTATCTTGAGGGTGTCCTGGAACCAAAAACATCCATTCCCATGGATGCCCAGGAACTGATGAAGCGGGCTGTCTCCAAAAGACAGAATGCATCTTGGTACCATGTATCCCTTCTCAAGACATTGTTCTTGGCCCTTTGCTGGGTTTAGTTGAGATAAGGTCTTTTGTAGTGCAGGCCCGGATCAAAGTCACTATATATCTGAACACTGCTTCCACTTCTGACCTTCCTGCTCCCACCTCTGGAGCAGCAGGACCCGAGGTGTGCGCCAGGACATGCAGCTTGCTCCTGTCACACACCCCGCTCAGGAGGGAGCAGCAGGGGTCTTCCTGTTTTGTGCACCTCCACCTTGGTGTGTCAGCTCTGGGGATTCTCTGACACGATTCCCAGTCTCGATTGGTAAGGTGTAGGGTGATGTCAAGGCAATACATTGTACAGTACAGTGGAGAGTGGGGTGTGGACAAAGTTTTTGTAAGGCGGGGGATAAGGGGAAGGAAGAAGAATCACTATGGAGCCCGTTAAAGATGATTTAGACCCAGGTGGTCTTAATTGGCACTGGGTAGATACAATTATTTCTAAGAGTTTCTATGAGTCAATTTGTTTTCTAGGTGGGTGGTTTACATCTTTGTCAAATGATTATAAGCTTATTGTGGGGGGGTTGTGGATTGAGAATTTAATACATAAGTCTGTTTGATAAGTTATTGATTGTTGAGTCATGATTTTACCAGGCTGTGGAGGACAGTGTGTGAGAGCAATGGCTGAGAGGCAGCTGAACCTGCAGATCCGGCTCTGTTGCCTGCACTGAGTGAGAATACACAGGGCCCATGGAACAAGATGTCTATGTGCCAGGCGTGGTAACCACTTGCTTTAGGGGACGGAGTGGAGAGGGCGGCTTGCAGACCTCATGGCAGAGTAGCAGCCGGGTCTGCATGTGCCATGTGGTCCTAATGGTGCCAACACTGGCGTGGGTTAAAAGGTTACCAGTTATATCACCACAACAGTAAGGTGCTTGTCTATGGTGCACAAAGCCCTGAGCACCACATAACCTAGGGGTGGTAGAACAGCCTGTCACCCCAGCTCTCAGGAGGCAAAAGCAGGAGAATCAGGAACTCAAAAGTCATCTTTGGCTATGCAGTAAGTCTGAGACCAACCTGACCTGTATGGGTCCTTGTCTTTAAAAAGAAAAAAAAATCCAGTCTGCATCCTAGCAGCCTTCATACTCCAGGGTCAGCCTTATAAACAGGAGCATCCACGGCTGAGAAAGGCAGAGATTGGCCCCCAACCCCACATTTCACACCAACTCACCGGGATGACATCACCCTTGATGTCTTTACAGTCACATTGGTCTTTGTGCACACACGTGTCCTTATTGAGCAGGTAGCCAGGTTCACAGACACAGCCCTCCCTGCAGGTGGAGGGAATTTCAGGGCTGGTGCCCCCACAGAGGCCCTCTGGGTCTGAGCAGGAAGGCGAGCAGGAGGGAAGGCAGTCGGTGTAGATGCTGTGGGCCGAGCATTTCAGAGCTTTGGGTGGAAGAACATTAGCATTAGTGTGGAGAACCAGAGGGAGCCCAAGAAAGCAGAAGCCACATTAAACAGGGTGCACAGAACAACTAAGAAACGTTCTGTTTCCCTGCCCCTTTTGTTATTCATCCAGGAAACATTTACTGAGCATTGACTCTGTGTGTGTGTGTGTGTGTGTGTGTGTGTGCATGTCTGGTTGTGTCTCTGTGTGTGTATCTGTGTATGTGTCTGTGTGTGTCTGTATATGTCTGTCAGTTAGTGTGCCTCTCTGTGTGTATGTACCTATGTATGTGTCTGTTTGTATGTGTGTATGTGTGTGTGTGTGTGTGCGCCTGTCTAGTTGTGTCTGTGTGTGTCTCTCTGTGTGTATCTGTGTATGTGTCTGTATGTCTGCCAGTTAGTGTGTCTCTCTGTGTGTATGTATCTATTTATGTGTCTGTATGTGTGTGTGTGTGTGTGTGTGCATGTCTGGTTGTGTCTCTGTATGTGTGTGTGTGTTTTCCCAGAGAACTAATTTCCTTCTTACCCTATTCTGATTCTACCAACCATGAGCACATATTCCTAACCTACAGTTTCCTTACCGTAGGTGACACAGTTACTGCCACCATCTTTATTGTCCTTGCAATAGGAACCTGTTGGGCATCTGAAGTCGTGACACTGAATAGTCCCTCCCTCGCAGGTGCAGCTCTTGGTACATCCCCTGGAGAGCCATGTCTCACCTTCCTGTAGAGGCAGAAGTGAGGAGCACAGCCCTGTGTGTAGCCGCTGTCTGAGGGACTTACGGTTGTTATCCCTGTCTGCAGGCTCTGTGTCAATTGAGTCAGTCAACGGTGGGTGGAAAATGTTTTTAAAACAATTGCCACTTTGGCTGTAGGCATACCTTAGCTTGCTACGATACCCAAAGAGTAAGTGGCAGAGGGCTTGGCTCCGTGATAGGGCACTTGCCTACAGCCCTCTAGAGAAGGGATGAGGATGTGGTTCAGGGATAGAGCAGTTGTCTAGAACCCCAAGCAGGGAGATGGAGTATGGTTCAGCACTGGCCTAGCATATGCCACGAACTAACCAACCGTCAGCTGCAGAGCGAGCATATAGATAGGAAACATCACATGGCAAGACAGAGAAAAGGAGAAAATGGTTCCCAAGCCCACTTTTTTTTTTTAAAAAAAAATTTTATTTATTTATTTGTTCTATGTGAGTACACTATAGCTGTCTTCAGACACACCAGAAGAAGGCATCAGATTCCATTACAGATGGTTGTGAGCCACCATGTGGTTGCTGGGAATTGAACTCAGGACCTCTGGAAGAACAGTCAGTGCTCTTAACCACTGAGACATCTCTCCAGCCCAAACCCACTTTAAAAAAAACACACATTTGTATTTGAGTATGTGTGTGAATCTGCACATATTCCTGAAGCCAGAGGACATTTTCAGGTGTTGGTTCTTGCACTGAAACAGTCTCTCATTCTGTGTCTGTCTGTCTGTCTGTCTGTCTCCCTTCTCTCTCCCATCTTGGTTCTGGTGGTGCTCACCACTATGATGTACAACAGAATGTCTAGCCTGCAAGTTTCTGAGGGTTGTCCTGTTTGCACCTCCTGTACTTCAGCAGGAGCTCTGGGATCAGAGACACAGAATAACCCGCCTAGTGACATGTCCTCACACACTGAGCCATGTCCTTAGCCCTCACCAACCCCACTCTCCACACCTACTCACCGGGATGAGAACACCATGGGCGTCCTTGCAGGCACACTCACTGCTGGGGATACACTTGCTGTTGTTCCACACATAGCCAGCCTGACAGACACAGCCCTCCTTGCAGGTGGAGGAGGCTCTGGGGCTGGTGCCCCCACAGAGGCCCTCTGGGTCCGAGCAGGAAGGCAGGCAGGAGGGAAGGCATTTGGAGTAGTGACTGTGGGTGGGGCACTGCACAGCTGTGTAATGGAGGGAAAGCAAGGTGAGTGGAGAGGTCTAGAGGGCCCCAAGGACGTGGGGACTACAGAGACGAGACAGGGCAGAAGAGCTAACAGAAGCCAGGGGTCTCCTTCTTTTGTTCATTCAGCAAACATCAACTGCTTCGTGGACTGTGTGCCAAGCCCAGAGGGGGAAAAAGGTTTTTCTCAACTCATTGTGAGAAACTGACACTGAGAAGCAACTGTTTGGCAAGCATTTACTGACAAGGTCTACATGGGGACCCCAGAGAGAAGAAAGTGAGAAAAGGTAGATCTCCCAAGATAACACGGGGCACTATTTCTCACAGTTAGCTTTAACTCTCAACATGATGCAATGTAGAATCATGTAGGAAGAGTCTTAATCAGGGATTGTCTAGGTCAGACTGGTCCATGAAAATGTTTGTGGGGAACTGGCTTGACTACTTCCATTGGCATAGGCAGATCTGGTGCCCCGTGGAAGGGAAAATGGCCTGGGTTTGGCTCAGGACTGAATACAGTGGAGGAAGCAGGCCGAGTGCTAAGCTCGCCCTGCTCCTTGTTCTCCACTGTGCCTGTGGTCCTGATGTTGACTTCCCACAGTGGGTGACTGGTACTGCAACTGTGAGCGGACACAGCCCTTGTCCCCAAGTTGCTTTCTATTGCATTAATTTATCATAGTCACAGACATGCACTAAGATGCTGACCACTGAGGGACTAACACTGAAGGGACACAGCCTAGCCATGGTCCCCAGCTTCCCTTCTCACCACATTGCGTCCTATTCCTGACCTCTTAGGCCCAGGGGACTAAGCTCCTTGCCCTGCCCTGATTTCCCAGTCACAGGGACAGTCTTTGCACCTCTCCCTTACTGATTTCAACACAGTTACTGTTGCCATCCTCGACGTCCTGGCACTTGGTCCCTGAGGGGCACTCGAAGTCGTAGCACTGAACAAGTCCTCCCGTGCAGATACATCTCTGGGAACAGCCCATGGCAATCCAGTTCTTACCTGCCTACAGAAGCCACAGGAGGATGCAGAAAGTAAGGACAAAGGGGCTAGGTATAAGGAGACAGGCGCAGCCTCCTGTCTGAAGGGTCCTGATCTATTGAGTCAACTGTGGACAGGCGGGAGTGTGGGGAAAAGATTGCATCCAGAGCTGTTGAGCAGTAGAGGGCCTATGCAGACACCACTAGGAAGAAGATGGGAACAGGTTTCTGCCTTAAGAGTATTTGTCTAGAATATCCCAGTGATGGGGTGGAACGTGGCTCAGCAATAGAGCATTTTCCCAGCCTGCTTCTGGGTCTAAACTACTCCAGGGCCAGTGATATAGCAGAGTGCATCCCAGGCTCATGGGACAGAGGGAAGAAGGAAGGAGCCGCCACTCCCAGGTTCTATGTCCCACTTACCGGAATGAGGGTACCCTGGGAGTCTTTGCAGCTGCATTGAATTCTGGGTATACACTTGTCCTTATCAAACACAAAGCCGGACTGGCAGAGGCAGCCTTCTATGCAGGTAGAGGGACTTTTGAGGCTGGTGACCTCACAGCGGCCATTTATGTTGGAGCAGGATGGGATACAAGAGGGAAGGCAGTTGGTGTGCTGGCTGTGGGCCGGGCACTGCAGAGCTATGGGGTACAAGGATACGAGATTAGCGCACAGGGCTTGAGAGAGCCTAAGGGAGTAGGAAATTAAGAAACTAGGCTCAGTAGAATAACAAGTTTATTCACATAGTGAGCACCAACTGTGTACCAAGTCCTAAGAGAAGGAAAAAAATGTGTCTCTAAAGTTAATATGGGAGCCCAACCCCTGGGAAATAGACACCAAGGTTAGACCCTGCTGCAGGCGCCCAGATGCCTCTCCACTGTGGCACCTGGTGTCCCAACCTCTTAGGCCCAGAAGACTAAGGCCCTTCCTGCCCTGTGTCTGATAGATCCCGAACACACCCTCTCTATTTTCCCATGACTTCCTTACCAATTTTGGCACAGCTGCTGCTTCCATCAATACTGTCCTTGCATTCACTCCCCAAGGGACACTTGGAATTAGAGCAATGAATGTCCCCTCCTTTGCAGGTACAGTTCTGGGTACAGTCTCTGGTGAGCCAGGTCTTGTTTGCCTACAGACACAGAAATCATGGAGAGAGAAAACAAGTAGACAGAGACAGCAGTTCTGGAGAGATAGCTTTATGCCCTGTCTGGAGGACTCACATTGTCCTCTCTGTCAACAGGTTTCACTCTGTAGAACCAAGCAATCACAGGGAAATACTGGAAAAAACTGTTACGACTGGGAGTTTTGGTCTATCTCAGTAGGATTGTGCCTACTTAGAAACCCCTTTAGAGGCTGGGGGCGTGGCTCAGTGGTATAGCCCCTGCCTAGACTCCTTAATGAGGATTGTGGCTCAGAGGTATAACTGTGGCTTAGGAATTTCCTATAGGGGTCTATCTGCGAACATAGCTTAGTTACAGTGCAAAGCTGCTGAGTACATGCCTTGAGTTCCCAAGTAATAAACATGTAGGGAGATGTGTGGTTAGATGCACTGCCTTGGCCACGCCAAGCTTCATACTACCAGCCTAGTGATACACATGGGGCAGGACAGGGAGGCTCAGACGCACAAAAGCAGAGGAAAGGAGAAACGGCTGCCAATCTCACTTTGACAGAATTTTTAAAATTTTGTGTGAATATGAGTGTGTGTGTGTGTGTGTGTGTGTGTGTGTGTGTATGTGTGTGTGTGAGCTCACACATGCACATACATATGCACAGGCTATGGCACATGTGTGGTGGTCAGAGGACTTGTGGGAGTCAATTTTTTCCTTCAACCACATGAGTTTCAGAAATTCTCTTGGCCTTTGCATGCTACTTCTTTTTAAACTAACGTGTGTGCATGTGTGTGTGTGTGTGTGTGTGTGTGTCTGTGTGTCTGTGTGTAAGTGTGTGAGTGTGTGAGTGTGTGTCTGTGTGTGAGTGTGTGAGTGTGTGTCTGTGTGTGAGTGTGTGTGTGTGTGTGTGGATGCATGCGTGCATGTGTTCTGTGTGTAATCATAGCACACATATATGTGGAGGTCAGAGGACAAATCTTGGGTGTTGGTACTCACATTTCACCTTATATTCACACATTCTGATAGCATCAGACTATCAAGTCCCTAAATTTTGGGGCATTACCTGTCTCGGCCTCCCATCTCACATAAAAGCCTGGGATGTCATAAACTTCCTGCAAACAGTTCCCTGAACTGTGGAGATTCCAAACATGTCCTCATACTTGTGCTGAACCAGGTCCTTACTCACTGAGCCATCTGCCCAGGCCCACCAGTCTTCCATTTTGTGCCCACTCACCGGGATCAGAGCGCCCTGGGCGTCTTTGCAGCCACACTCAGTTCTGGGCACACACTTGTCCTTACTCAGCACATAGCCAGGTTCACAGACACAGCCCTCCCTGCAGGTGGAGGGGGCCCTTGGGCTGGTGCCCCCACAGAGGCCTTCTGGGTCAAAGCAGGATGGAGGACAGGGAGGAAGGCAGTCAGTGTAGTGGCTGTGGGGTGGGCACTGGGCAGCTGTGGGGGAAGAGAGAGCATTGTTGGTAGAGAGGACAGAGGGGCCCAAAGACACAGGGCTGCAGAAACCAAACTGGGATGAATGACCAACACAACTTGTTTTTCCTTTTCCTTTTTTTCTTTTTCCTTTTTTTCTTTTTCTTTTTTCTTTTCTTTCTTTCTTTCTTTCTTTATTTTTTTTGTCTTTCCTTCTGTTAGCCATTCAGCATTCATTTACTGGGCATGGGCTGGGTACCAGCCCTAAAGAAAGAACAAATGAATATCTCCCAAGTCAATGTGGGAACCTAACCACTGAGAGAACAGTATTGAAAAGGGACACAGTCCAGAGAGGCCCCCCCAAATTTCTCTATATTGTGGTGTTTCCTATTTTCAACCTCCAAGGCCAGGGGACTAAGCCCTCTCTTGCCCTGTCTGATCCCTTCAGCTATAAGCACACCCACCACTTCCTCCATCGCCCTCTTACTGATTCTGGAACAGTTACTGTGCAGGCACTGAGTCCCTGGGGGGCAGGTGAAGTTGTGACACTGGACAAGCCCACCCATGCAGGTACAGCTCTGGGTGCAGTCGCTGGAGATCCAGGTCGTGCCTGCCTGCAGAAGCCACAGGGAGAGAAAGGAAGTGAGGACAGAGGGGGTGTTTGACAAGGAACTGTACATGGAAAGGGGGCTTGTCAGCTCACTCTCTTAAATCCTCAGCAGAGACCTCTGAGCATATCTCAGTCACACAACTCACCTGCCTAGAATCCTGCAGTTTGAGGCTTGGGTGTGACTTGGTGGTAAACTCTTCCATGGATGGACTGGGGGTGTGGTCTAGTGGTAGAATATTTGCCTATCCTGTTCCAGAACCTGACCCACGTTCAAACTCAAGGGCCAGACAGTCAGAATCATTCCAGGCAGAGAGAATGAGAAAGGAGGGAGGAGAAAGTGGTCCCAGTTCAACTTTTAAAATGTTTTCTATGACTACAAGGATGACTTAGCTGTTAAGAGCCTTGTAGAAGACCTAGGTTCAATTCCCAGCACCCATATGGCAACTTACAATTCCTGCAGCTCCAGTCCCAGGGAATCCAGTGCTCTCTTTTAGCCTCTGTGGGCACCAGGTTCTCAGGTGATACACAAGGGCAGAATGCATGCACGCACTCGCACACATAAAAAGAAATCTTTATAAAGACTGTACAACGTGTGTGTGTGTGTGCGTGTGTGTGTGTGTGTGTGCGTGTGTGTGTGTGTGTGCGTGTGTGTGTGTGTGTGTGCGTGTGTGTGTGTGTGTGCGTGTGTGTGTGTGTGTGTGTGTGTGTGTGTGTATGTGTGTGTGGTGTTGTGTGTGAGTGCTAGCCCACAAGTAACATGCACTACAGTGGGTTGTGGAGATTCAGACTCAGGTCCTCATACTTGCATAAAAAAGCAACTGACCCACTGACCTGGTGCCCCCAATCCCATCTCCACACCCACTCACCAGGATGAAGCCACCCTGGGCGTCTTTGCAGTCACAGTGGATTTGGAGTACACACTTGTGATTATGCATCACATAGCCATGTTGACAGAGGCAGCCCTCCTTGCAGGGAGACGGGACTTTGGGACTGGTGACCTCACAGTGGCCATCCGGATCAGTACAGGAAGGTAGACATGCTGGAAGGCAGTTCGTGTAGTGGCTGTGGGCGGGACATTGCAGAGCTATGGGGTGGAAGGATATTAGGATTACTGGATTACAGAGCTTCAGGCTTTTTTCCCCTGTTGTTAATAATTTTGAGAAAATTTACTGAGCATGGGATGTGTATCAAGCCCTTAGCAAAGTAATAAGAATGATCTCCCAGCTAAATGAAGAAGACTAACCAGTGAGAATCCAGGTACATTGTGGTACCTAGTATCCCAACCTCTGAGCCCTGGAACTAAGCTCCTTCTTGCCCTGCCTTTGATCCCCACAGCCACGCACACCCTCCCCACCTTCTCCCAGGCCCCCTTACTGATTTTGGCACAGTTACTGGTGCTGTCATTGCTGTCCTTGCAGTAAGTCCCTGGGGGACACTGGAAATTTCTGCATTGGATGTTTCCTCCCATGCAGTTACAGCTCTGGGTACAGCCTGGGGAGATCCAGGTCCTGCCTGCCTGCAGAAGCCATGGGAAGAGAAAGGAAGTGAGAAAGAAGCCAGTGCTAAGGGGCCGGCCTCACTGTTCCAGGGTAATGTAGGTTTGTCCTCACTGTCTGCAGGCTTCACATCTACTGAGTCAAAAAAAATCTATGGATGGACTTGGGATCCAGGGCTTTGAGTTGCCCCAGCCCAGACTATCTCATCTGTGAACAGCTGGGGCACGTGACAGGGCCAGCCTTGCTGATCCAAAGCTGCAGGATCTCCATGACACAGGCAACAACAGGATAACTGAGGAGAGTCCCGGTGAGGTCTTAGTATTGATGGTGTGGCAGAAGTCACTCACTGTAATTAACATCTGCAAGTAAAGCTGTGTGGACAGAGGGGTGTACTGCCGGACAGACACACGTTTTCTATGCTTTGTCTTGTTTTATTTATCTTCGTTCTTCTTTTCTTTTGGTGGGAAGGTTGTAGGACTGAGGGTGGCTATGAAGGGACAGGGAGATGATGAGGTGGGCGTGTGATGTTAAACTCACAAAGAGTCACAAACAGTTACAAATCCTATGGTGGAAAATACTTGAAGAAATCATTGCATTCGGAGCTGCAGGCACATCTTGGAGACATAACACCTGCCTGGAACCCTGTGGTAGATTTGGTTTAGTTATGGATAGCCTATCTAAAATTCTCACCGATGGCTTGGGGGTGTGGCTTAGTGGCAGAGCACTTGTCTCTCCCGTGACACCATGAGCATCCTTCATGTGCCAGGGTCAGTCCTAAGACAGCCGCAGGGCATGTGGCAGTGCACGCCTTCAATCCAGCACTCAGAAGACAACACTACACAGACCTCTGAGCTCAAGACCAGACCTCTCTGTACATAGTTCCAGGACAGTCGGGGCTATGCAGAGGGAGGAGCTGACACTAAAATCTGGCTCCCTAATTGTTCCTTGATTATGTCAATGAAGGCAGCAGAAGTTAATAGCTGGGTAAAAAGGAAAAGGTGCGATTTCCAGGTTCCAGGAGGAAGAGGAGGAAAACGGGGGGGGGGGGGGGCTTTTTGGCCAGGCTTTGGAGGGAGGAGCAAGAACCATGTAAGCCTTGGGGTGATGGCTTCCGCCACTGGCAGATTTCTAAGGGGATAGCTGATGAGTTTAAAGCAATAGAGCATCACCCAGCGGTTGTGCTATCTGGTTGGCTTTAAAGTGTTAGAACTGTCTGTCTGGTGTTTTCTATCCGCGGAGACTCAGCTGGGCAGGAGGAAAGGCACAGCCTGAGAGGTTTGGTGGAGCTGAGGGAGAGGGAGCTGCTTGGTGAAGCTAGCCACGGGGGCTGGGTGAGATGGCTGTTGAAGGCACGGAGCTAGGAGCAAGCACGGTTTCTTAAAATTATACACAGCAGGGCTATATAGAGAGACCTTGTCTCAAAAAAACAGAAACAAAACAAAACAGACAAGTATACAGTCGCACCCAGGGCTCACAAAAGCTGGGGGGAGAAGTGGGATTTCACACTTATTTTAAATCGTGTGTGTCTTCTCCTACATGTTCATGTGTATGGGAATATGTGTACATGTACGTGTGAAGGTCAGAATATAGCCTGGAGTGTTGGTCCTCACCTCTGTCCTGTACTGTGAGGGTGTCTGTTTCTGTCTCTCTCTAATCACAAGCAGAATCTGGAGGCTACCATATCCAGCTCACAGAGGTTCTGCAGTTTCAAACTCAGGTGCTCAGACTTGCAAGGCAAACATCTTACCCAATCAGCCATCTCCTCTGCCACCCACCAACCCCACTGTCCACGGCCACTCACGGGAATGAGGCCGCCGTGGGTGTCTTTGCAGCCACACTGAATTCGGAGCACACACTTGTTATTATTTAACAGGTAGCCGGGCTGACAGACACAGCCCTCCTTGCAGACAGAGGGGGCTTTGAAGTTGGACTCCACACAGCTGCCATCCAAATTGGAGCAGGAAGGAGGACAGGAGGGAAGGCAGACGGTGAAGTGGCTGTGAGCGGGGCACTGCAGAGCTGCGGGGCAGAGGGTGGAGTTAATGACCCAAGTGAGCCCGGGTCATACAAACCAGACAGGGCAAGATGAGCGACAGACCTTTGGGCCTTGTTTTACTTTTTTTTACTCATTTAGAACGTGTGCTTTTTGCCAAGGCCCAGGAAGAAGGTAAGAAGACTGATTTTTAGTAAGTGTGGGAGACTAAAAATGATGTAGCTCTCAAGTCCGCGTGGGAGACTAACCTTGGGAGATTTAAAGTAGGGAAGGGCCCAGCCCAGCCCAGCGCTGGGTGTCCAGAATTCCTCCCCACTGTGGGACCTTCTTTCCCCGACCTCCAAGGCCAGAGGACTAAGCTCCTTCATACCCTACCTCCTGTCCTTCCGGCCACAAGTACACCATCCTTCTCTTCCCCCGGGGCTCCCTTATGGAGGTCGGTGCAGTCACTGCTGCCATCACTGCTGTCCTTGCAGTGAGTCCCCGGGGGACACTGGAAATCCTGGCAATGAACAATCCCTCCTGTGCAGGTGCAGCTCTGGGCACAGCCCTTGGAGATCCAGGTTTTGCCTGCCTGCAGAAGCCACAGGAAGAGAAAGGGAGGGTGAAGAAGCTTGTCCTAGGGAGACAGACTCACCTCCTGTCTGAAGTATTTGCATTTGCCCTCTGTCTACAGGTCTCACAACTATTGACTCTGACAATTAGACATAAAAAAATGAAAAAAGAAGATTGTATCTAGGGCAAGTGGGTTAACTTAATGGTAGAGTACCCATGTGGAACTCTCCAGTGAGGGGCTGGGGGCATGGCTCAGTGGTTAGAACATAGGCATACAGTTCTCAAAAGGGACTCTGAGCAAGACTCAGCCACATAGGTCACTTGCAAACAGTCATCGCTGAGAGGCCGGGTACATGGCTCAGCTGCAGAGTTCCTGCCCAGTAAGTGCCAGGCTCTGATCAACTTTCAGACTCAAGGGCCAGCCGGAGAGACAAGTGCATATGTGGAGGTCAGAGGACAGCTGTGTGAGACGGTTCTTTCCTTCCACCGTGTGGGTCTTGGTGGTTGAGTCTGAGTATTCAAGCTTGAGAGCAAGTGTCTTGTTTGGAGCCATTCCCCGGCTCTCACTTTGTAAAAAGAAATCTTTGCTTAAAAATTAATTACATTTTAAAAGGTTAATTTTTAAAAGTGGGGGGCAAGGAATGGCTTATATGTGTATCGTATGTCTACATGAGTGTATGTTATGACTGTCCATGGAGGAGAAGACATATCAATCCCTTGGAGCTGAAGTTCTAGGTGTTGGTGAGTAGCCTGACATAGTGCAGGATCCAGGCTCCAGTCGTCTAGATAAATGGGCAACTGCGTTTAACCGTGAGCCCGCTCTGTATCCCCTAGTTCTAAGTGTCCCCTGTCTGGGGTACTTACATCTGCCCTCACTGTCTACAGATTTCACAGAAATTGGGTCTACGGGCTGTCTCCAGCCACATCCTGATTTCCATGCTCACTCACCGGAATGACAGCACCCTGGCCGTCTCTGCAGCTACACTCAATTCTAAGAACGCACTTGTCACTATCCAGCACGTAGCCAGGTAGGCAGACGCAGCCCTCCTTGCAAGTAGAGGGGACTTTAGGGCTGGTCTCCCCACAGAGGTCACTGGGGTCCAAGCAGGAAGGGAGACAGGAGGGAAGGCAGTCGGTATAGTTGCTGTGGACGGGGCACTGCAGAGCTGTGGGGTTAGTGGAGAGGACACAAGGAAACAGAGGCTGTCAACATCAGACTAGGCAGAATGACCAACAAAGTCTGGGGCTTCTTCCTCTTCATTGTTCAAACTGTAAACATTTGCTGAAGATGTGCTCTGTCTCCAACAGGGAGGACAGAAGGAAAGGACGACAGTTCTTTCTAACCTAGTGAGGGAAACTTACCATTGAGATACTAACACTGGAAGAGACTCAGCCATTCCCTGTGATACCAAATCCCTCCCTCCTTATCCTCAACCTCTTAAGTTGGGGTTAAGCTCCTTCTTGCCCTGCCTCCAGTTCACCCAGCCGTGAGCACACACACCTTCTCCTCCCTCCCCCACGGCCCCCATGAGCACACACACCTTCTCCTCCCTCCCCCACGGCCCCCTTACTCATTTTGACACAGCTACTGCTGCCATCACCGCTGTCCTTGCAGTGAGTCCCTGGGGGACACTGGGAATTCTGGCACTGGATGTCCCCTCCCACGCAGGTGCAGCTCTGGGTACAGCCTGGGGAGGTCCAGGTCTTGCCTGCCTGCAGAAGCCATGGGAAGAGGTAGAACATCAGGATGGAGGGACTGGTTAGAAAGAGTGTCACATTCTGTTTCTGGGACTTAGGTTTGCCATCTATTCACAGCAATCAGGACGACCTATGTCAACAGTATTCTAAGGAAGGACAGCTTCTGTTGCCGTGTGCAAAGGTCAGCAGTAGCACTTGCCTAGAATCTTCCATTGAGGGTGTGGGGAGTCAGCATTATAACGGGATCTGGGAACACAGTTCAGCCATAGGGCACCTGATCAGATCCCCAATTATCAAGGGACTGGTGTGTCTTGCACAGACTTGCCAGTCTCTCCTCAGTGAAGGCTGGAGGTGTAGGCTCAGTGGCAGAGTACTCACCCGGCCTGTGCCAGGACATGACCTTCACACTCACTGTCCAGAGACAGCCACACAGACAAGAGCATCCCAGGTAAAATTACAAGAGGCAATGAGAACACAATCTTCTCCATCCTACGTTGGTTTTCAAACCATCTTCTGCCTGCTGCTCCCTGCCCCCATGTCTCTCTCTCTCTCTCTCTCTCTCTCTCTCTCTCTCTCTCTCTCTGTGTGTGTGTGTGTGTGTGTACAGGCTGATGTAAGAGCCCACAAAAGAGGACAATCTTGAGTGTTAGTCCTCATTTTTTTTTTTTTTTGCTGTGCATCCCTGCCCCTGTCTCTCTCCTGCCCCTGTCTCTCTCCTGCCCCTGTCTCTCTCCTGCCCCTGTCTCTCTCCTGCCCCTGTCTCTCTCCTGCCCCTGTCTCTCTCCTGCCCCCTGTCTCTCTCCTGCCCCTATCCTCCCCCCTCCTCCCTCCCCTCAGTTCCTTGATGTTGTCTACTACTGCCTCACAAGTTTCTGGGATTCTTCTATTTTCCTCTCAGAACTCCCAGGGGAGCTCTGTAATTAAAGACCCAGGTTACCACGGCCAGTTTACAAGGGTTGTGCAGATTCAAACTCAGGTCGTTACACTCACTCCGCAAATGTTTTGCCCAGTGATTCATCTCTGCAGCCCTCAGCAGCCCCCCAATGGGTACCCACTCACCGGGATGAGGGCACCCTCAGTGTCCTTGCAGCCACACTCAACTCGGAGCACACACTTGTCACTGTCCAGCACATAGCCGGATTCGCAGATGCAGCCCTCCTTGCAGGTGGGGGGAACTTCAGCGCTGATATCTTTGCAGAGGCCGTATGGGTCCAAGCAGGAAGGCAGGCAGGAGGGAAGGCAGCTGGTGAACTGGCTGTGGGCGGGGCACTGCAGAGCTATGAGATAGAAAGAATGGGGTTAGTGGAAAGGAATAGAGGGGCCCCAGTGAGTCAGAAAAAGAAAATCAAGCTGGACAAATCAACACCACAGCCTCCCGCCCTGCTCTGTTCTTCACTCAGCAGACATCAGTGGAGGATGCTGGGAAGCTGAGCACTGAGGAACAAACGAAGACTCCTGGGAGGCCATCATTGCGAGGAGACCCAGCCCAGCAGTGAGCCCTCAGAGCACCAAGTTCCTTCTCGCCGGCTCCCACGGTGACCCCAGGCCCAGGGATTGCCCCTTACTGATTTTGGTGCAGGCACTGCTGCCTTCACTGTTGTCCTTGCAGTAGGTCTCTGGGGGACACTGGAAATTCTGGCACTGGATGTCCCCTCCCATGCAGGTGCAGCTCTGGGTACAGCCTTTGGAGGTCCAGGTCTTGCCTGCCTGCAGAAGGCAGGCAGTGAGAAAGGACGTGGAGCCCAAGGGGCGCTCCAGTGAGACCAGCTTAGGCTCAGGCCTGAAGGGTTTATGTATGGTCTTCCTAACAAGTGTCCACATCTAAGGTGTACAGGTGTATAGCTGTGTTGGCTTGGGCCAGACACTGCTGGCTTGGGCCAGACACTGCAGAGCTAACCAGCAGGCAGATTTTTAGAAAAGACTCTATCCACTAACATCAATTATTTGTGAAAGCCCCAAGTCTACAGCTGGGGTTAGGTTCAGCTGTAGAGAGCATGTTCAGAAAGAATCCTTTAATGGGAGCCGCTGTATGGCTCTTATAGAGTACTGGCCTACTGTGTGTCAAGCCCTGAGCCGTCTTCTCATTCCAGGGCCAGCCTTTGAAAACAGGGCATCCCAGGCTGAGAGAAGCAGAGAAAAGATAAAACTGGCCCTCTGTCCCAATCCCCACAGCCACTCACCGGAATGATGGCATCCTGGGCATCTTGACAGCTGCACAGAGTTATGGGAACACATTTGTCCTCACTGAACACAAAGCCAGGGTTGCAGAGACATCCCTCCCTGCAGCTGGAGGGGATGTTGGGGCTGGTGACCTCACAGCGGTTGGAGCAGGAAGGTAGACAGGAGGGAAGGCAGTCTGTGAACTGGCTGTTGGCTGGGCATGGGACAGCTGCAGTGTGGAGGGAGAGTGGTTAGTGGAAAGGGGTCAAGGGGGCCCAAAGAATCAGGGGTTAGGGAATGGCCATAGGCTGGATTACAGGGGAGTCTGGCTCATTTCCCTCGATTGTTATTCCTTCAGCAGATGGTTTCTAAGCTGTGGTGCCAAGCCATGAGAAAAGATGGAGCTCCCCAGCCAATGTAGGAGACTAACTGTGAGAAGCTACCACTAAGAAGAGACTCAAACCAGCCATGGGTGTCCAGAGTCCCTCCCGACTGTGGTACTTCCAATCTCCTATATCTAAGGCCCAGGGACCATGGTCCTGCTTGCTCTGCCTCTGACCCCCACTCCCGCAACGAGCGCACCCTCCCTGCCCTCTCCTTACTAATTGTGGTGCAGTTACGACTGCCATCATCCGAGTTCTTGCAGTAGGTCCCTGAGGGACACTGGAAATTCCTACAGTGGATGGCCCCTGCTGAGCAGGTACAGGTCTGGGTACAGTCCTTGGAGATCCAGGTCTTGTCTGCCTGCAGATGCCATGGGAAGGAAAAAAAACCCAGACGACCATGGGCCAGTTCTAAAGAGACAGCTTCATGTCCTGTTTGAAGGACTGCCATCTGCCCTTCCTCTATGAAGGTTCCTCCTCCGTCAACTCAACACTATACATTAGAAATACATTTTTAATTGCAGCTGGTGCGGCGCCCCTGGCCTAGCGGTGCAGTGAAGTGATGAGGGCGTGGGAACAGCAGGGGGCATGTCTAGAGCTCCCACTGAAGACCTGATGGCATGTGGCTCAGGGGTGGTCATTTCCCTAGTCTGTACCAGGACCTGACCCATCCTCAGGATCATCTCAGGTGGGGAGGAGAGGAAAGAAGGCCCCAACCCCACTTTGTATTTACACGATTCAGGTGCGATTGTGAGTCCATGTGTGGTTTGAGAACAGAATGCAATCAAGGTGTTGGTCCTCACATTCCAACTTGTGGTTAGTGGAAAGAGGTCGAGGGGGCCCAAAGAAGCAGGGGTTAGGGAATGGCGCTAGGCTGAATTACAGGGGCATCTGGCTCATCACCCCGCATTTGTTATTCCCTCAGCAACCGGTTTCTAAGCTGTGGTGCCAACTTGTATTGAGACAAAGTCCGTCTCTTTGATGTTTTACACCGCTCTCTACCGGGACTCTTCTGTCCCCTGCTTGTTTCCTCATAGCCCTGGGATTAGAGCCACAGCAGGTCCCACCCCACTGACTAAAACAAACACAGATGGAGAGTATCCAAGGGGAAAGCACATCATGGCTGTGAGCACATCTCAGTCCAGCAAGGGGCTGGTCTGTTGCTCACTGGTGGAGCTGAGATCTGGGATCCTCTATTGGGTACCTGGGATTGTAGCTCAGATGCAGACCTTTTACCTAGAATCCTTTAAGAGTATCTTGGGGCATGACTTAGTGGTAGAGCAATTGTCTAGCAAATGTTACGTTACTATGAGACTAAGAGCATGCGTCTGTTTTAGAGCCTCTGGCTAGCATCTTCCAGGGAGGGGCTTAGAGCATGGGTCAGCAGTAGAGCACTTGCCTGTCAAGTTCCAGGAAGGACCAACATTCAGATTCTGGTACTAGCCATGTACTTAGGCACATCCCAAGTCACACTTAAAAAAATCTTTGTGTGTATTTGTGCAAATGTGTGAATATGGGCGTATGTACATGTGGTCAAAGTATGGTCTCATGTGCTGGCCCTCATTTCATATACTTGTACTCAGCAGCCTCCCCTCAACCCCCAACCCCACCACGGCTGCCTCTTTTTACTGCCAATCACACAGGAATAGCTAACTCATAAAGTTTCTAGGAATTAGCCTGTGTCCCACCTCCTATGCCCTAGCAGGAGCCCTGGGATTATAGACACACACCACCAAGGCTTACGTCAGCTCTACAGATTCCCATTCAGGTCTTCACACTGTGGTGAGGCGGCAAACATTTTACCCGCTGAGCTTCCTCCAGCCCCCACCAATCCCCACTCAAGACGCCCACTCACTGGGTTGAGAGCACCCTGGGTGTCTTTGCAGCCACACTCAGTTCTGGGTACACACTGGTCGTTAAGCAGCACATAGTCAGGCTGACAGATGCAGCCCTCCTTGCAGGTGAAGGGGTCTTTGGTGGTGGAGCCCTCACAGTGGCCTTCTGGGTCCAGGCAGGAAGGGAGACAAGAAGGTAGGCAGCTGGTGAAGTTGCTGTTGGCCGGGCACTGCAGAGCTGTGGGGAGAGGAGCACAGGTCAGAGCAAGCGGAGGCTACAGACAACACCCAAGCAAGTGTAGGGCATCCCTCCTTTTGTTATCCATTCATCAAAGATTTAGTCATCGAGAACTTTGTGCCCAGCTTCAAGAAAGACTGGATGTCTTGGGGACGAGAGTGGCATGGCCGTCGTGAGTGCTTGCCGTTCTGGACGAGCTGAGCCGAGTTCGTCTGACCCACACTGGGTTGCTCACATCAGCAGCGTCATCAGCCTCAGGGGATCCAGCCCACTCTTCAGGCTGCCACGTGTGTTGCACTCATGCGGATATACCCACCCATAGGCAAACACGAATACGTGCAAATAAAAGTAAAAAGAGGAGTGGCTATCCCACGCTCCTGTGGGGACCAGCAGTGAGAAGGGACCCAGCTGAGTCAAAGGTTCCCAAAAGCCTCCTCACTGTGGTATTTCCTATCTCTGACCTCTGAGGCCTGGGAAACTAGGCTCCACCTTGCTCTGCCTCTAAGTTCTGCAGCCACATGTAAACATTCCCCACGCTCCCCTGTGACTCCCTTACGGATATTGGTGCAGTTGCTGTTGCCGTCCTCGATGTCCTTGCAGTAGGTCTCTGAGGGACACTGAAATTGCCTGCACTGGATGGCCCCTCCCATGCAGGTACAGGTCTGGGTACAGCCCCTGTTGATCCAGGTCTTATCTGCCTGCAGAAGCCAAGGGGAGAGGAAGGGAGTCAGGACAGAGGGACTGGTTAGAGGGAAACAGCCTTGACTCCCACCTCAAGGGCTAGCCTCACATCCACTGAGGAACCCCAAGCATGGTTGGAAAAGATTTAGAGAAAAGGGGATGACTCTGGAATTATGGACAAAGCTCAATTGTATCGTCTTTCAGTAAGTAGCTGAGGTGTGCCTCACTGGGCAGAGAACTCTCCCTTGGTGCTTGGAAGCAAAGCTAAGATGCAGAACCTATGACTAGAGTCGTCACTGATGAGGGGCAGGTATTTGGGAGGACCTGAGGAGGCTGTGGCTTAGAGGCAGACCGTTTGCTTAGGATGCTTTAAGAGAGTCTAGGGGTATGACTGTAGTACAAAACTGTCTCGTATCCTCCAGTGAGAGGCTGGGGGGTATGGCTCAGTTGTAGAAAATGTGTAAGGATCTTCTAAGAGACCTTGGGGGTGGCTTTAGCAGTAGAGAAACTGCCCAGGAATCACTGGTATGTGGATAAAGACCTTGCTTACTGGTATGGCAGCTGCCAAGAATGGATGTGACATGGTGGGAGGGTGACAGAGGAGTGGCACAGAATCCTCAGTGAGGGTCAAGAGTATATGGAAGTGTCAGAGCCCCTGACCAGATCTCCAGAGAGGGGCTGGGTGGTCTCAGCAGTAGAGCATTGGTTTAGCATGTTCCAGGACATCACCAACCTTCACACAACAGGACCCGCCATACAGACAGATAGAAGAACGCACAGGAAAGGAGAAAGTGGTCCCCAATTTTACTGGCTGGTTTTGTGTATCAATTTGACACAAGCTAGAGTCATCAGAGAGGAAGGAGCCTCAGTTGAGGAAATGCCACTATGAGATCCAGCTGTAAGGTGTTTTCTTAGTGATCACTGGGTGAGGGCTCAGTCCATGGTGGGTGGGCTGGTGGACCTGGGTTCTATAAGAAAGCAGGCTGAGCAAGCCATGTGAGGCAAGCCAGTAAGTGACACTTTTCATGGTCTCTGTATCAGCTCCTGCCTCCAAGTTCCTGCCTTGACTTCTGTCAATGATGGTCTATGGTCTGGAAGCAAGCTGCATTAACAAACCCTTTCCTTCCTAACTTGCTTTTGGGTCATGGTGTTTCACTGCAACAGTAGAATCCCTAAGTCACCAATCCTGCCTTTTGAAAAAATAGCTTTAGGGAGGGGTGAGGGGCACACACTTAATGTGTGGTGGTCAGAAGACAGTCTCTAGGGTTGGTCCTCATCTTCCACCTTGTACTGAGACAGTCTTTCTTCCTTTCCTCCACCCCATATTACAGTGTCTCTCTCTTCTCTTTGCTGCTGTCCTTCACCCCTGCCCACACACTAGTTAGCGCTCATGTTTCTAGGGACTCCCCTGTACCTGCCTCCCATCTCCTTGTAGGGTCCCTAGAATAGCAGACACATACCACCAAGGCTTGTGATGGTTGTACCAATTCAAACGCATGTCCTCACACTAGGGAAGGCAAACATTTTACCCACTGAGCTCTCTTCCCACCCACACCCCACATCCCACTCTCCACGCCCACTCACTGGGATTAGAACGCCCTGGGTGTCTTTGCAGCCACACTCAGTTCTGGGTACACACTGGTCGTTAAGCAGCACATAGTCAGGCTGACAGACGCAGCCCTCCTTGCAGGTGAAGGGGTCTTTGGTGGTGGAGCCCTCACAGTGGCCTTCTGGGTCCAGGCAGGAAGGGAGACAAGAAGGTAGGCAGCTGGTGAAGTTGCTGTGGGCCGGGCACTGCAGAGCTGTGGGGAGAGGGGGGGAGGTTAATGGAGAGAACAAGGGACAGAGTAGGCTACAGAGACCAGACTTTGTGGAATACTCAAGAGAGTGTGGAGCTTTTTCTACCATTTGTAATTCATTCAGCCAACATTTACTGACTATGAACTTTCTGTGCTAAGCTCTAAGGAAAGAAAAGAGGAATAGATCTCTTGGAGCTGGAGAGGTGGCTCAGCAGTTAAGCAGACTTGCTGTTCTCATGGTAGACCTAAGCTTGGCCTCCTAAAAACTCCCACGTGACTCCAGCTCCAGGGCATCCATCTGATATCCTCCTGCGTGCCCTGACTCAGGTGCACTGAGCCATATACAGACATACCATTATACATGGAATTACAAATAAAACTTTTCAAAGGAAGAATGCACCTTCCAAGTTAATGTGGAGACTCCCAGCTGAGGGACCCATAGTGAGAAGGAATCCAGCCCAGCCATGGATCCCCACAAGCCATTCCCACTGAGGTGCCTTTTCTCCCAGATCTCATAGGCCAAGGGGACTCTCTCCTTCTTGCCCTGCTCCTGGTCGGTCTCTTCAGCCATGAGCACACCCTCTCCACATCCCTCTGTGGCTCCCTTACTGATTGTGGCACAGCTACTGTTGGCATCCTCGGTGTCTTCACAGTAAGTCCCCGAGGGACAGTGATGTGTCTGGCACTGGATGGTCCCTCCCTTACAGGTGCAACTCTGAGTACAGCCTCTGTTGATCCAGGTCTTACCTGCCTGCAGAAGTAAGAAGGAGAAAGTGGGGGCAAATGGTTTGTTAGAGAAAGACAGCCTTGCCTCCTGTCTGAGGGAGTTACCTTTGCCTTCCTTGTTGGCAGGTTCTGTCTGTATTCATTTAGCCAACTATGGGTGGAAAGTATCCCAGGATGGGGCGGGTCGGGGAATGCACTGAAGGCTGTAGGCATAACTCAGCAGAATAATTCACGCCTAGAATCCTCAGTGAGGAGCTAGGGCATAAGTCAGTGAAAGAGTTCAGCCCTATGGTCCCTAACTGTGGGTCTGGGAGCCTAGCTCAAATGTAGGGCCTTTGCCCAGAGTCTTCCATGATAATTGGTAAGGAGGGTACTTGTCAGGTTGTGGCTTAGAAGTGGAACACTTGCCCAGAATCCTCCAGGAGAATCTGGAGGTGTGACTTCGGCCAGAATTCTCCATTATAATATGGGGGTCCAGAGTTCTTCAAGAGGGCCTGGGGATGTGACTTAGAAGTAGAACATCTGCCCACAATCCTCCAAGAGGGTGTGGGAGTGTGGCTTAGACATAGAGAGGGCTGGGAGTACAGCTCAGTTTTAAAGCAACTGACTAGACTCTCCTAAGAGGGGCTGAGGCTATGGTATGTTCTAGAACCTAATCAACCTTTATACTGCCAAGACTAGCATATAGAGACAGGAACATCCCAAGTGGAGAGAAGCAGAAGAAATGAAAAAGCGACCCTCAATCTCCCTTTTTACAAAAAGTTTAACATGTTTATGGGGATGGAGAACAGGAATGTATGTATGTTTGGAGGCCAGAGGACAATCCTGAATATTGGTCCTCAGCTCTTACTTTGTACAGAGACTCCCTCCCCCTCCCTCCCCCCTCCCCCTCCCCCTTCCTCTCTCCTTTCTGTTCTTCACTACTGTCATGCACCCCTATCTACTGTCCCTCGGCCCTGGATTACAGACACCACCAGGGCTTGCATTGATTGGACAGATTCAAATTCAGGACCTCACGGGAGGGGTGGGCAAACAACTTCCCTCCAGAGCTCTCTTCAGCAAATGTTTCACACCCTGGGCCACTTCCCAACCCCCACCAACCCCACTCTCCACGCCCACTCACAGGGATGAGGACACCCTGAATGTCTTTGCAGTCACACTCAATTCTGGGCACACACTTGTCATCATTCAGCACGTAGCCAGGTTCACAGACACAGCCATCTTTGCAGGTGGAGGGGGCTTTGGTACTGGAACCCTCACAGTGGCCTTCAGGGTCTGAGCAGGAAGGCTGACAGGGTGGAGAGCAGTTGGCGTAGTGGCTGTGGGGTGGGCACTGGAGAGCTAGGGGTTGGAGGGAGACTAGAATTAGTGGAGACGACATAGGAGGTCCAAGTGAGCAAGTTTCAGAGACCAAACCAGGGGGCAAACAAGTGCTTCAGCCTTTAGAATTGCTTGCTGCTCTTACATAGGACTTGAATTCAGCATCCATGTAAGATGGCTCGATACCACATCTAACTCCACCTTCAAGGGTTCAGCATTCCTTCTGGCCTCCACATATACCACACACACACACACACACACACACACACACACACACACACACACACACGCACGCACACACACAGAGGCACAGCCCTGTACGTGTGTTAAAAGCATTGCTTAGAAGAACGTGGACCTTCCCGCTCAGTTTGCAGACTAACAGGATGAAGACAGTGATGAGGGATCCAGCCCACCCACGGATGCTCACACTCTCTCCCAACCCTAGATCTTAAAAGCCCAGAGGACTGAGCTCCTCCTTCCCCTTCTGATGCCTCCGGCCATGAACACACCCTCCTCCACCCCCGCCCCACCCCCACCTTGGCTCCCTTACGGATATTGGTGCAGTTGCTGTTGCCGTCCTCGATGTCCTTGCAGTAGGTCTCTGAGGGACACTGAAATTGCCTGCACTGGATGGCCCCTCCCATGCAGGTACAGGTCTGGGTACAGCCCCTGTTGATCCAGGTCTTACCTGCCTGCAGAAGCCAAGGGGAGAGGAAGGGAGTCAGGACAGAGGGACTGGTTAGAGGGAAACAGCTTCACCTCTTGTTTGAAGGGCTGACCTTTGCCCTCGCTATCATGCCACATCTATCCTAAACGTGGACGGAAGAGATTTGGTGGAAATGCATCTCGGGCTGTGGATGTAGTTTAGTGGTATAGAGCATGCCTAGAACCATGCTCTGAGAAGGCGAAGGTATGTTAGAGCTTAAGCTTATCATCTTCAATTGGTGTCTTTGGAGCATAGCTCAGATGCAGAAGTCTGTAGAGCACTCAACCTAGAATCCTCTAAAGGGTACAGGAGATTGGTTAAAAGGTAGAGCCTAGAATTCTCCACCGAGGGGCTGGGGACCTGGCTCATTATAGAGAACCTGCCAGGATTCCCCAGTGAGGGGGGGCTACGGTCAAGTGAGTGTTAGGTAATGTATAACCCACTCTCATCCCTGGGAGGGGACAGGAGCGTCGCTCAGCAGAGGACACTGGCTGAATGTTCTAGGATGTCCTTTTTTTTTGAGGCAGCGTTTCTCTGTGTAGACCAGGCTGGCCTCAAACTCAGAGTTCTACTTGCTTCTTCCTCATGATTGCTGGGATTGAAGGTGTGCATCAGTTTCTAATCTTCATCCATTCAGAGAGAGAGCGTCCCAAGCAGAGAGAAGCAGAAGAGGAGGCAGTGACCCTAATCCCAGCTGGTTTTCTGGTTTGATTTTGCTTTGAGACAGGATCTCACTTTTTAACCCTGTCTGTCATGGAACTTATTTGTACACCTAGCTGGTCTCAAACTCACAGATCTTGTCTGTGCCTGTGCCTCTGCCTCCTGAGTGCTGGGCTTAAAAAAAAAAAAAAAAAAAAAAAAAAAAAAAAAAAAAAAAAAACCAAAAAGGCGCTACCATATGCAACAGTTGTATAGCTTGGTCTTCATGTGTGACTCTTAACAGTAGAAGCTGGGACTGTCTCTGACTGTCACCTGCCTTTGGATTCCTTTCCTCTCACTGGGCCGCCTCACCTAACCTCAATAGAAGATGCACCTTGATATACCAAGGCTGGTTGATATCCAATGGGAGGCTTCCCCTTTTAATGAAGAGAAAGGGAGGAGCAGTGGACGGGGCAGGGGGAGGGAAGAACTGGGTGAGGAAGAAGGGGAAACTGGTCTGAATGTAAAGGAAATAAAATAAATGAGTTTAAAAAAAGAAAAAAAAATGTGCCATTTCTAGCACAATACTAGTTTTTAGAACAAATTGTGTGTACATGTACGTGCATGTGTGTGAACACATGTAGTATGTGTGTGTGCATGTGCATGCTTCTGTCTTCTTTGGCATGACTGTAAACAGGAGTGCATATATCTGTAGACGTCAGGAAAACCTCAGCTGTTGGTCCTCACCTTCTACAGCTCTCTCTTCTCCCCCCACCCTGTTCTGTTCTTTACTGCTACCCATAGAAGACTATTTAGCCCTTAGGTTTCTGGTAATTCTCCTGCCTCTGTGCCCCATAGTCCAATAGGAGCCCCTGGAATTAGAGTCAGGCTAACAGGGCTCACGTGGGTTGCAGGGATTCAAGCTTAGCTTCTCATACCTGCAGAGCAAACATTTCACACACTGAGCCATTTCCCAGCCCCAACCAACCCCACTCTCCATGCCCACTCACAGGGATCAGAACGCCCTGGGCATCTTTGCAGCCACACTCAGTTCTGGGCACACACTGGTCCTTATTCAGCACATAGCCAGGTTCACAAGCACAGCCCTCCCTGCAGGTGGAGGGAGCTTCCAGGCTGGTGCCCCCACAGAGGCCATCTGGGTCTGAGCAGGAAGGCAGGCAGGAGGGAAGGCAGTGGGTGTAGAGGCTGTGGGCGGGGCACTGCACAGCTGTGGGGTGAAGAGAGAGGGGTAAGTGAAGAGGCCCAGAGGGGCTTAAGGAAGAAGAAGCTATAGAAACAGGACAAGGTAAAATGTTTGAGAGAACTTGAAGGTAGGGTTTTGTTTTGTTTTATTTTATTTTGTCCCCCCCAAAAATATTTACTGACCACAGACTGCTTGCCAATCCCCTAGGAAAGAAAGCAGTAAAAATAGATCTAAGTTATTATG
Organism: Micromys minutus; assembly: GCF_963924665.1. Classification (NCBI taxonomy): domain Eukaryota; kingdom Metazoa; phylum Chordata; class Mammalia; order Rodentia; family Muridae; genus Micromys; species Micromys minutus. Next base: position 12,346,796 of record NC_137964.1, on the reverse strand, counting down.
GGGTGGTAACCATGAGGAAACCAAGACCAAGAAAGAACCCAGCCCCCAAACTGGTCCCCAGAATCTCTCCTCACTGTGTTATCTCCTACCCCTGACCTCCAAGGCCCAGGGGACCAAGCCCCTTCTTGCCATGCCCCAGTCTCTCCAGTCATGAGCAGCCCCCTTCCTGTGGTCCTCTTACTGAGCTCCACGCAGCTGCTGGTGTCATCCTCCATTTCCTTGCAGTAGGTCCCCGAGGGACACTTGAAATCCCTGCAGTGGATGGTCCCTGTCACACAGGTACAGATCTGTGTGCAGCCTTGGTTGATCCATCTCTTGTCTGCCTACAGAAGTCACAGGAATTAAAAATGAAGCGGGAGCAGAAGGGCTGGTTAAAGGGCCATAGCCTCATCTCTCTGAAGTGCTGACCTTTGCCCTTCGTATCTGCGGGCTTCACATCTATTCAGTCAACCAATTACTGTTGGGGAATTGGGGTTGGGGGAAACCTGTGCGACTGGTAGATCCCCTGCCTAGAAACCCCCATCAACATGCTTACAGAGCCACTCTGTGGTATTGGGCAGGCCTCCAATCTTCCCTTGGTGGCCTGGGGGCACAGGGCAGTTCATACAGCGTCTGACTACATACGATCTGGCTGTGGAGGCTCAGCTACCGAGAGCACACTCATCTAATAACAGCACACGTCTAAAACCCGATGAACCTGCACACTCCCGAGTCAGCATGTACACAGGCAGGGGCATCCCAGGAAAGAGAAAGCTGTCCCAAGTGCACTTTTCCAAACAATCTTCGTGTGTGGTGGGTGTGTTTATGTGTATGGAACTACAGCACATGTATCTATGGAAGTCAGAGAATAATCCTCACCTTTCATTTCATAGAGACAGCTCTCCCTCCCTCCCTCCCTCCCTCCCTCCCCTCTTTTGTTCTTCTTCACTAAGCACACAGAACTAGCTAGCCCTCAAATTTCTAGGGATTCTCCTGTCTCTACCTCCCACCTCCCAGCAGGAGCCCTAGATTACAGGTAGAGTCTACCCAGCCAGTTTACTTGCGTTGCAGAGATTCACATGCATTGCAGAGAGATTCAAACGCAGGTCTGCATTTTTTCAATGCATATACCTTACCCACTGAACTATCTCCCCAGCCATCCCTACCCCTACCTCTACCCCACATCCCACTCTCCATGCCCACTCACTGGGATCAGAACACCCTGGGCATCTTTGCAGCCACACTCAGTTCTGGGGACACACTGGTTGTTAAGCAGCACAAAGTCAGGCTGACAGACGCAGCCCTCCTTGCAGGTGAAGGGGTCTTTGGTGGTGGAGCCCTCACAGTGGCCTTCTGGGTCCAGGCAGGAAGGGAGACAGGAAGGTAGGCAGCTGGTGAAGCTGCTGTGGGCCGGGCACTGCAGAGCTGTGGGGAGAGGGAGAGTTGGGTTAGTAGAAAAGATGAGAGGGGCCCAGGAAGCAGTGGCTACAGAAACCAGGTGGGACTAAACGGCAGAGCTTTGAGCTCCCCACCCCCTAGTATTATTCATTCAGCAAATGGTTACTGAGCTTGAGATGTGTGCTAAGCTCCAAGGAATGAAGTAATAAAATGGAATGAAGTAATAAAATGGGTTTCTTGGTTGTCATGGGATACTAATCAGGGAGAAACAAATGCTGAGAAAGGACCAGATGAGTATGGGGGTCCCAGAATCTCTCTCCCCCATGCCTGACCTCAAAGGCCTGGGAACCAATCTCCTTCTTGCCCTGCCTCCCAGCCCTTTCGTCATGAGCATGCCAGCTCCGCCTTCCCCTAGGAGGCTCCCTTACTGATATTGGCACAGTTACTGGTGCCGTCCTCGATGTCCTGGCAGTAAGTCCCTGAGGGACATTGGAAATTCTGGCATTGAATGACCCCTTCCATGCAGTTACAGCTCTGGGAACAGCCTCTGGAGGTCCAGGTCTTGCCTGCCTGAAGAAGCAATGGGGAAAACAATGACAATGAGGGAGAACAGGCTGGTTCAAGGGGCACAGCTGCACTGACGGTCCGAGGGCTTCCTCCTGCCCTCCCTATTTGTAGACTGGGCATCTAGCGTATCAGTCACCCACAGGTAGAGAAAAAGAAAGCCACTCTATCTTGTCAGGATGTGGTGCCACATGCCTTCAGTCTAAGAACTCAGGAAGAAAGGCAGGTGGATGTCAGTAAGTTCTAGGTCAGCCGGAGCTACACAGTGGAATCCTGTCTTAAGAAAAACAAAAACAAACAAATGACCCAATGCTGCACCTGAGGCTGGGGGTACAGTGCTTGCTGGAATCCGCCTGTGAGAGTGTCTACCTGTTGACTGAAATGGCTCACTGTCAGAGCTGAGGCCTAGAATCTTCCAATGAAGTCCTGGTATGTAGCTTAGCCACAAAGTATCAGAGTAGGACCCAACTGATAGGCAAGGGTGGGAGGTGGGAGTGAGGTAAAGGAGCTGTCTAGAATCCCCCAGTACAGGATTTGGGTGTGCCTCAGAGGTAGAGAGCTTGCCTAGCCTATGGCAGGCCCTGACCAACCAAGGAACAACATCCAGGTTAGAGAGAAGCAGAGGAAACTAGAAAGGGCCACCAGACTTGTTTATAAAATACATACATACATACATACATACATTACTCTCCATAAGACTAGTTAGTTCCCACGTCCTGGAGATCTGCCTGTATTCATCTACCAGGAGCACTATGAGAACAGAACCACTACATAGCTTTTGTGGGTTGTGGTAGTTTGAACCCAGGTCCTCACAGCTGCACTATGGTAGATGGCCATTCTTGGTTGTCAACTCGATTATATCTGGAATGAACTAAAACCCAAAAGACTGGACACACCTATGAGTGATTCCCTTTCTTAACCGAATCATTTGAAGAGGTAAGAAGAGGATCTTTGAGGTAAAAAGATTCACCTTTAATCTACACCACACCTTGTGCTGGCAGCCTATATAAGGGACAGGGAAAAAGAGCTTTCTCTCTCTTGGTGTACATGTTCTCTCGAGCAAGTCCATTCCTTCACTGGTATTAAAGCCTACTTCTTTGGGATTCTGGAATATAATAAAGCCCAGTAGATGTCTGAGCGATCCAGTCTCATGGACTGGACAACTTCTAGATTCTTGAACCTTCCATTTGTAGGCAGCCATTGCTGGATTAGCTGGACACAGCGTGTAAGCCACTCTAATAAATCCCCTTTCTATACATAGTCATTCCATATTCTGTCACTCTAGAGAACCCTGATTAATACACAAAGAGACTGTTGCACCAAATACTCTCAAGCCTACTTTCTACACCAACTCACAGGGATGAAGCCCCCCTGTGTGTCTTGGCAGCCACACTCAATTCTGAGCACACACTTGTTGTCATGTAGCACATAGCCAGGTTGACACACGCAGCCCTCTTTGCAGTTAGAGAGGCCTTTGGTGTTGATGCCCTCACAGTGGCCGTCAGGGTCAGAGCAGGAAGGTTGACAGGGGGGAAGGCAGTCTGTAAACTGGCTGTGGGCCGGGCACTGCAGAGCTATGGGGTAGAAGGAGAAGAGAGTCAGTGGAGAGAGTAGAGGGGCCCCATAGAAGACAGAAACCAAGCAGGGTAGAATAACTGAGAGATCTTGGGGCTCCCCCCTTTCATTGTGCATTCAGCAAACATTTACTGACAGTGAACTATGTGCCAAGATATAGAGAGAAAGGAAAGAATGTGGGAGAGTAACCACTTAGAGTCTAACACTGAGAGCAGACCTAGCTAAACATGAGTCACCAGAGGCTTTTCTAACTAGGGTAGCTCTTAGCCCTGAGCTTTAGGCCCAGATCCTTCTTGCCCTGCCTCTAACTTCTCCTGCCTTGAGCACACCCTCCCCACCCTGCCCATGGCCCCCTTACAGATTTTGACACAGTTACTGCTGCCATCACCGTTGTCCTTGCAGTGAGTCCCCGGGGGACACTGGAAATTCTGGCAGCTCATGTTATCTTCTGTGCAGGTGCAGCTCTGGGTACAGTCTTCGGATATCCAAGTCTTGCCTGCCTACAGAAATCAGGAGATGAGAAAGGAAGTGGAGACTGAGGGGCTGCTCTAGAGAATCAGGCTTAGCCTCATGCCTGAAGGGTTTACATATGCTCTCCTTATCTTCGAGTTCCATATCTACTTAGTCAACCAAATACTAGTAGAAAATATTTTTTTAAATGGCGTCTGAGGCTGTAGGTATGGTGCAGAGACTAAAAGCTCCTGTGGAACATCTTGGGGTGTGGCAGGGCAGTACAGTGCTGGCATAGAATCACATGGACAGGGAGTGCTGAGTTCAGAGTTAGAAGGCGTGTCTAGAATCCTGTAGTGATATGCTGGGTAAGGCTCATCCTCAGAGCATGTGCCTGCTCTGTACCAGGCCCTAAGCAGTCTTCACATCCCAGAGACAGCCATACAGACAGGAGCACTTCAAGCAGAGACCATCAGAGGGAAGAAAGAAGGAGACCCCAAACCTACTCTCCACACCCACTCACTAAGATGAAGGCATTCCGGGTGTCTTTGCAGGCACACTGAATTCTGGGTACACACTTGTCCATATCAAGCACAAAGCCAGGGTGGCAGAGGCAGCCTTCTTTGCAAGTAGAAGGGACGCTGGGGCTTGTGCCCTCACAGTGGCCATCTGGGTTGGAGCAGGTAGGAGGACATGGGGGAACGCAGTTGACGAACATGCTGTGGGCCGGGCACTGCACAGCTACGGGGAGGACAGACAGGTTACTGGAGAGCTCCAGAGGGGCCGGAGGAAGCAGAAACTACAGGAAGCAGACTGGGCTGAGCAATAAGAAGCCGAGAACACATTCATTCTTTGTTATCCTCCTCCCCCCAGCAACCGTTAACTGAGCGTGCAGGCCCTTAGGAAAAAGATGGATCTCCCAAGGGAACGTGGGAGACTAACTTGAATTACGAGACTTAAATGGAAAGGGAACACAGCCCAGCAGTGCACCCCCAAATCCCTCTCTACTGTGGTACCCCATCTACCTCTTAGGCCACGGGACAAAGGACCTTTCTGCCTTGCCCCCAGTCCCTCGGGACATGAGCACCTCCCCCACGGCCCTCTTACTTATTTTGACACAGTTACTGCTGCCATCACCGTTGTCCTGGCACTGAGCCCCCGAGGGACACTGGAAATTCTGGCACTCGATGGCCCCTCCAATGCAGACACAGGTCTGGGTACAGCTACTGGAGATCCAGTTCTTGCCTTCCTGCAAAAGCCATGTGACAGAGAATACAGTAGGGAGAAAGATGCTTCTGGAAAGACAGCCTTCTCTCTTGTTGGGGGACTTCTATTTGCCCTGTATGTCTGCAGGGTTTACCTCAAAGCACAGATGGAAACAAAACTACATCGGAGGCTGGAGGTGGGGTTCAGGAAGGAGCACCTGTGTACGGCCCCCCATCAAGTGTCTGGTGACACAATGCAGAGGTAATGCACCATCATAGCCTGAACCAGGCCCGGACCAATTTTCATACTCCAGGGCCATTGGTCCAGACAAGTTCAATCCGGACTGAAAGGAGAAAGTGATCCCCGATCCCAACTTCCCCTCTCACTCACCGGGATGAAGACACCCTGAGCGTCTTTGCAGCCACAGTGAGTTTTGAGCACACACTTGTCATCATTATTCAGCACGTAGTCAGGTTGACAGATGCAGCCCTCCTTGCATATGGAGGGGACTTTGTGGCCGGAGCCCTCACAGCGGCTGTCTGGGTCCAAGCAGGAAGGTGGACAGGAGGGAAGGCAGTTTGTGTAGTGACTGTGAGCTGGGCACTCCAGAGCTATGGGTCAGAGGAGATTAGCATCAGTTACAAGGGCTAGAAGGGGCCCAAGGAAGCAAAGGCTGCAGAAACCAGGCTAGGTTCAATCAACAGAACTTGTCTCCCATTTTATTATTTAGTCAACATTGGCTGAGTATGGGCTGTGTGCCTAGCCCTGAAGAAATAAATGAGAAGGTAAACACACAAGCAAATATAGTTCTTTTAAATTAATGTGGGAAACTTATCCAGGTCAGCCAGTAATAGCAACGTGACCTGGGACATACAGGACTTACAGTTAGTACTAGGTACAATGTGGCCACAGGGTAGTTAGGGAAACTGTCAAAAATTTTAAATGGGCTTTAAGGGAAAGAGCTATGTGTGGAATCTCATAGCTAAAGTACCAGCACTCAGGGGGCAGAGCAAGAAGATCCAAATCAAGGCTATCTTTGGCTATGTAAGTGAGTTTTCACAACAGAGACAGGGCTCGACACATTTCCCAGCAGCAAAGGTGCTTGCTGTCAAGTCTGATGACCTGAACTGAATTTCTGGGATCCACACAGTGGAAAAGAGAGAACTAACTACCAAAAGTTGTTTTCTGACCTCTGCATGTCTGTGGCTACACGTTTGCATACGTGCACACATGCATGTCACATGCAAATAATAAATAAATGTAATAAGGCAGATTAGAGAGCAGGCAAATGGAGTGTATTTGCTGCATTTACGGATGGGCAGAGTCAGCAATATGCTGCCCACGTCAGCCATCTCTCCGTTAACTAACTTGCTCTTTCCCCAGCCCGTCATGAGGGATTCTGGGCAGTCACTCTACCGCAGCACTCTACTCCTGGCCTGGCTGACTTCGCATCCAAACTATATCGTGTATCAGAATCCATCTGGAGATGGTTGACCATATACTGGAGGTTGTACATAGGTACTGTGAAGACTCTATGCCAGTTTTTGGGAGGGATATAGGTATCCTCAGAGGTTGCTCCCCTGTGGTTCCTGGACCCAGTCAGAACCCTGTTCATATGAAGGGGAAACTAAATTAATTATGACAATGATAATAATACAAAAAGTTTTCGTTATTCCTTGGTTTATATTTTGAGATTTTTAAATTTGTTTACTTATATGCATATGTGTATGCATATGTGTGGGTTTGTGTATGTGATGTGTGAAAGAGTGCCCTCGGAGGCCAGAAGGAGGTATTACATCCCCTGGAGATGGATTACAGAGGTTTGTGAGCCACCTGATATGAATGTTGGGAACTGAACTTGGGTCCTGCAAAAAATGCTTAACTGCTGAGTCATCTTTCCAGTCCCCCTTTAAAAATTAAAGGTTCTTGGTTTATGGTGAGGATTACACAATTGTAAAAATCCTAAAATGTCCTTGCCTGCCTGCTGATCCATCTCTCTGGCCTTAATTGTTGTTGTTGTTATACAACTTTTAAAAAGGCATGCTGGTTTCGGAGGATCAGAAGTGCAAGTTCATGTTTGGCTCCCTAGGAAGTCTGAGGCCAGTCTGGCATTTGTATACATCAACCCACAGTGGTTGTGAAAACATGCATAACAAACCAGCCAGGCGGTGGTGGCACACGCCTTTGATCCCAGCACTTAGAAGGCAGAGGCAGGTGGATCTCTGTGAGTCTGAGGCTAAACCAGTCTACAGAGTGAGTTCCAGAACAGCCAAAGCTATACAGGGAGACGCTGTTTTGAAAAAAAAATTACATATAATACATGTAAGTGTATGTGCATACTTGGCAATTTAAATGAAGTTATGTCACTTAGGCTGACAATACTCCTATAGAGCACTAAACTAACAAAAACCTCAGTATCAGGTGTGAGGAAACCCCTTTGGAGTTGTTGGTCAGTGTGGTAGTTTGAATATGCTTAGCCCATGGGAAATGGAACTACAACAAGGAGGTGTGGCCTTGTTGGAGTAGGTGTGTCACTGTGGGTGTGGGGCTTTGAGGTTCCACATATATGCTCAAGTCTGCCCAGTGGGATTTGGAGCCTCCTCCACAGATGTCTGAGGAAAAGTCTTCTGGCTGCCTTTGGCTTAAGAAGTAGAACTCTTGCCTCCTCTAATACTAAGTCTGCCTGCATGCTGCCATGCTTCCCATCATGATAATACACTGAACCTCTGAAACTGTAAGCCAGCCCCAATTAAATGTTTGCCTTTATAAGAGTTGCCTTGGTCCTGGTGTCTCTTCACAGCAATAAAACCCTAACTAAGACAGTCATGGAACTCCAAAAGATGCTCATCACAATGTAGGCTATTGCCCTTGAGTAGCCTCCAAAGGTAAAGGCAAATTCCTTTTGCTGAGGACACATGCACTTTGGTACAGTACTGGAGGATCTGAGATGGATGTTATCTGAAAGCCTCCTCCTTGAGGACTAGCTTTCATGGTTCCAGCAGGTGCTGTACAGATTTCAAAGGAAGGAAGGAAGAAAGGAAGGAAGGAATGAAGGAAGGAGGAAAGGAAGAAAACAACCAATAGTCCTACACAGCTGGGACACCTATGAGTCACAACAGCCACAGCATGGAAAGATAGCTCATGGGTACAATAGTGGCATTTGCATCTTGGCAATAATCAACAGCTGTCTAACTGGACTTAAGGCTTAACAAGAGGGAAGACATGCCTGATACTGGGAACCTGGCCTGGGGCTAGTGAGGTCATGGATCTTAGCGAAGAAGCTACAGTTTTACTAAACCAGGATAATTTTGAGCTGCATTCTAAATACTTATCCTTTTATCCCCAGATAAGCATAGTTCTCACCCCTCAGTAGAGAAACATCTCTTTGCAGCAGACAGAGACCATACAAGTAGTCAAACATGGTCAAAATATAAAACAACTGCTTCCACCCATCAGATAAATATGCATCACAACTCCTACAGGTAAGGATTGGGAACACTGCAGAAGAGGGGACAGAAGATCCTAAGAGTCAGAGACCAGGGAATCTGCTGTGAGACTGTATCTCCTAGAAACAACTGGAAAGCTGCATTCAGAATGCTTTTGATTATCTCCACAAATGAACCCCTAACTCATTATCCATTACCAATTGGTCAGCCCTGGAATCATATATGATTCATATATAAGGGAGATGGCTGTACTGAAGAACAGCATATTAACAATGGCTTCTAGTCTCCATATGCACACGCGCACGCGCACACACACACACACACACACACACACACACACACACACACACGTCTTTTGTTAGGTATGGTGGAACACACATATTACCCCAGTGTTCAGGAGGCAGAGGCAGGAGGATCTTGATTCTGAGGTTAGCTTGAGCTAGAGAGATATGTGGGGAGCAATATGGTTTAGGCCGCAGCTATGGGATGACTACAGGGCACTCACGGCAGAAGCTGCTGTTCCTCCAGATAGACGGCTTGAGCCCTTGGTTCTGGCAGGCATCCTCGAAGGATTGCAGAGACTCACACAGAGCACGGAAGAGTTCTCTGAACTCACAAAAGATGTTCATACACTTCAGCAAGAAGGGCTTGATGGGTATCTGGGAAGAACACTGGGCCCAGGCAGGACCCTGGAGGGCAGTTTGACAGCTCTCCTGGGCGTTCTCAAAGTCCATGGGCCAGCATTTTCCATTCATGACCTCCTGCTGATCCACTTGGATGTTGTGCTCTCCGATTTTCTGGCAACTAGAATGGGAAAAGCAATGGCTCAGAAGAGCTGGGCTGGTGGCACATGCTGCTATCCCAGTGCTTGGAAGTGGGAGGCTGGGGAATCAGAAATTCAAAGTTGGGGCTGTCCAGATAGATCAGCAAATAAAGCACATGCCAAGTCTCAGGACCTGAATTTGACCTGGAACCGACATAATGAAGAGGGAAAGAACAGACTCGTGCAGATTATCCTCTGACCTCCACACATGCACCATGGCACACAGGCACACACACAACAGAATTCATAAAATTAAAAGAAGAAAATGAAGTTGTTCATCAAAGATGGAGAGATGGCTCCAGGGGTTAAGAACTTGCTGGTCTTACAGAGGATCCAAGTTCAGTTTGCAGTACACCTGAGAGTCCACAAGCATCTGTAACTCCAGTCTCAGCAGATCTAATGCCCTCTTCTGATCACCATGGGTACCAGGAAAATAGACAGTCAAGGCACTCATACATATAAATGAAGGAAAACAACACAAAACAGAGAAATCTTTTTATTTAAGTTGTTTACCAGGTGATGGTGGTGGACACCTTCAACCCCAGCACATGGGAGACAAAGGCAGGCAGATCTCTGTGAGTTCAAGGCCAGCTTGGTCTACAGAGTAAGTTCCAGAATAGCCAGGGCTACACAAAAAAACTGTGTCTCAAAAAACAGAAAGAAAGAAAGAAAGGAAGGAAGGAAGGAAGGAAGGAAGGAAAAGAGAGAAAGAGAGAGAGAAAGAAAATTGTTCAAAGTCATCCTTAGCTATAGGAGAGTTTGAGGCTGGCATGGAATGCATAAAAGGACTCTACCTTAAACACACACACACACATACACACACACACACATACACACACACATACACACATACACACACACATACACACACATACATACACACATACACACACACACACACACACACACACACACACAGAGCGATGGCAAAATAGCTCAACTGGTATAAATACTTGCTGACTCAAGATCTACATGCGCATCATGGCACATTTGAGCCCATATTCACATATACACAATAACAATACATAAAATAAAATGGAATTTGGGAATACAGTGCAGGTTAGGGCCTTTGCCTGGGATGTTTGAGATCCACTATAGTACAAAAAGAGGAGGAGGAGGAGGAGGAGGAGGAGGAAAAAAGGAAGGAAGGAAGGAGAAAAGAAAGAAATGAAGGAAGGAGCGGTAGTACATACTTGCAGTCCCAGCCTGCAAGAGACAAAGCAGGAGGACACTGGTGAGTTCAAGGCTAACCTGGTTCATCTATTAAGTTCCAGGCCAGCCAGGGACACACAATGAAACCCTGTCCTGAGAGGGTGAAAGGGAAGACGTGAGGGAGAAAGAAACAGAAGGGAAGGAGGGAAAGGAGAAGGGGAGGAGGGAGGAGGGAAGGATGGATGGATTAGGGGACCATTACTTTGAGTCAATGTTCTCATCTTTCCAGCTATTCATGAACTCCTGCTCATCCTCAGCTAATTCATCACTGGGTGTCATGAGTTCATCGTCTTCTTCACCGTTGAAATTGCCACACACACCGCAGACCTAGGCAGGCAGGGGGAGCGGGTTTTCAGGACCATGGAGATAAGGGCTTCTTTTCTTTTTGGTGCTCAGGATGAAACCCAGGGCCTCAGGTGCTCTACCATTTGACTTTCACTGCCTTTAAAACTTTTAATTTTTATTCTTTGGAAACAGGGTTTTCTGTAGCCCGGGTTGACCTCAAACTTGATGTGTAGCTGAAGATGACCTTAAATTATTGGTCTTTCTGCCTCCAACTCCTAAGTGCAGAGACCACAGACTTGTACCACTACACAGTTTATGCACTGCTGGGGATGGAACCCCAGACTTCCTGGATAATAGGTTGGCACTTCCTGAAAGCAATAAAACCGAAGCCATTTAGTTTTTGAGACACAGTCTCTCTGGGTAGCTTGGAGCTGGCCAGATTAGAGGCATGTACCAATACACCAGGCTCCAAGGCACTTTTCACTGATACATACTTGCCCATCCCTGCATAGGAACGAATACTCTGTTTCCAGCCTCTATGCTGGGGAATGGTCTCTTCGGTGTGGTAAGGATGGTATGCCTTTCTACACCCCCAAATCCAACTCCCCAGCATATAGCCAGGTGTTTTCCTTCTAACCTTTCCATTAGTGGATGCAGGGATTTTGACATTTAAAAAACTATTGCTCTCAAATTTGACTTGAATTTCATCCTTAATTGTGACAATGGTATAGGCGTCTTCAGTCACAATACTGACTCCTGGGATCTGGGTGGTGGCAGGAAGGGTGACCACTGAGTCATTGATCTGAAAAGGAAGATAGACCATGAATAGATGGAGAACCAGAGACTCTCCTCCCAGTGTCCACTCCTTTCCCAGCCCAGGATTAGTACCAAGCTTATGAGGACTGAATGGTCTTTCTGAAGAGTGATGTGGAAGTTGAAGATATCAATATACAGCTGATAGACATGGAAAGCCTTGTTTTGGCTGTTGGTGTTCACGTCCATCTTGGCGCTGATCGTGAAGAAAGGCAGGTTCATGTTGGGGTGGCACACTTTGACCAGGATGTAAGTACACGTGTCTTGAATAAGATGGTTATGATCATCAAAGCTCACAATCTGGGAATCCTCTGAGATGTGACACTCTCCCACCTCTGTGGACAAAGAGGTGACTGAGGGATCGTGCCAAGGCCCACAGGAATGTCATCCACCCTTCTCTCTGCCTAGCCCAAGCCACAGAGACCCAAGAAGAGGAGAACCAAGTGTGGTGGTGGCAGCGCGTGACTTTGATCTCAACCCTCAGAAGGCAGAGGCAGGCAATCACTGAGTTCAAGGCCGGCCTGGTCTATAGACTGAGTTCTAGGACAGCCAGGGCCACACGAAAAACCTGTATGGAAAAACAAAAACAAAGGAAGGAAGGAAGGAAGAAAGGAAGGAAGGAAGGAAGGAAGGAAGGAAGGAATCAAAGTCCAAGGATCTGCTGGCATAAGGCTTGAAGGCAGGATAGCATGTGACTTACCCAGCTAGGAATTAAAATATGCTATGCAAGAGCAGGTGTGGGCTGGTGAGACTGGTGAACAGGTAAGGCAACTTATAGCCAGGCCTGATCACCTGAGCTTGATTCCCAGCACTCCCATGGTGGGAGAACCGACTTCCATACGTTGTCCTTTGGCTTCCATATATGCACAGGTGCATGCCCATCTCCCCACAGAAAATAAATAACTAAGAATACTTTTGAAAACATTAAAGAAAGAGCTAGGTATGGTGGTACATGCCTGTAATCCCAACACTCGGGAACTAGACACAGGAAGATCAGGAGCTCAAGACCAGACTAGGGTGGGAGGTGAGGGCATGACAATTTGAGTTCTGCCGCAAGTCCTTCAGGTAAGGCCAGAGTATGCCAGATTCCAGTACAAGAGGGGATACTGGGAGGAGGAATAGAGAGCTGCCCCTCCTGACGGAAGGGACATCCCTTGCATCACAGACCGGCTTACCTGCAGCGCAACGCAGCAGCCCATCCTGGCGCAAACACACGTGGTTGGCCTCACAGGATGTGGGGCTGCAGGTGATGTTGCTGTGGACTGAGCACGTGCAGAGGGTGGTGCAGGTCTTCTCTGTGTACCAGCTCTCCCCCAACTGTGGGGCATGGCCATCATCAGCAGAGCCAATAGGAAACTTGGAAACTGGAGACAGGTGGAGCCCTCCCCAGTCCAGAAGGGTAGCTGCATTTGGTCCCTTCCCTTCCCCCATCTTTCTCCCTCCCCTGCCTCCTTCCCTTCCTTTCTCCCCATGGCCATTTTTCTTCTATCTACTCATCTGTCTTTTCTTTGAGACAGGCTCTTACTATGTAGCTACTATGTAGCCCAGGCTGCCCTTGAGCTCATGACCCCTCTGCCTCCCTTCCAAGGGCTGAGATTACAGGCAGGCACTATCACTCCCGGGTCTTGATCTTGAATTTTTCTCAGCCTCTCAGCATCTAGCCTTTGTCCACACCCCCAGGCTCTGTCCTGCCCCCCCCCTCTTCTTGGGTTACAAGGCCTCCACCTTCCTGGTCTCTTTTCTCTTGCTTTCCTATGCCCACATGAAGTCAGAATGGGAGAGCATCCCCTGCCATAAGGCCTCTCACCAGGTGATAGAAGCCATCCTGGTCACTGCAGCCACACTGTCTGAGGGGCACACAGGTGGTTCCACTCAAGATGTGGCCTCTCTGGCATTCACAGCCCTCGACACAGGGTAGTATTGGACAGTCTCTTGGGGTACTTAGGGTAAGGCAGGTGGCTGGACAGGAGTTGGCACATGGGTTGTAGTTGCTCCTGGGTGGACACCTCAGAGCTAAAAAGAATACAAATGTTAAGGAAGGCAGAATGGCTAGCTCCTGACATTGGGGTGAACATTCCTGGGAAGGGTCTCATGTATCCCAGGCTAGCCTTGAGTTTGCTATGTAGTCAAGAATGACCTTGAATTCCTGATCCTTCTGCCTCAATCTCACCAGTTTTGGGATTGCAGACATGAGCCACTGTAGCCCAAGCTGGTCTCAAAGTCACAGTCCTCCTTATGCAGCCTCCTGGTTGCTGTGGTTACATGTATGACTACCACTCTTGGCTGGCATGGCTCTACAGTGGACTATTATTTAGCCTTCGAAAGGAAGCATGACCTGGGCATGACAGGGCAAACCTATAACCCCAGAGCACAGGAGGCCGATGCAGGAAGGTTGAAAGAGTTCAAGGCCAGCGTGAGATTTATGAAACTCTGTCTAGAAATCCCATGTTCCCCCCGAAAAATGAAGAGTGAACTGGTATGTGCTCCAACATGGGCGAACCTGGGAAGTCTTGCTAAGTGAAAGAGGCTGGTTATCATAGGACACATTCCATATGATTCTTTATGTTCCCATCTTCGTGCGTGTGTGGATACGTGTAGGTATGGGTGTATGTACGTACAAGGATATTAAAGTCACACCTATATTAAAAGCATCATTATTTTAAAATATTAAAATAACACCTAACCTCAGTGTTATTTCTCAACACAATTTCTTAAGTGCTGTCCACTTTTTTTTTTTTTTTTGAAAGAGAGAGAGGAAGAGACATAGACTATCTAGTCCTGGGCGGCCTGGAATTCCTTATGTAGCCCAGTCTGACCTTGAATCCTGATGCTTCTGCCTCCCAAGTATCTATCACTATGGCAATTCCTACAGGAAGTCAGTGCTGAGGGGATATGGGATGGAGAGTTAATAGGTCAGACTTTCAGCTGGGGAAGAAGAAGTCAAGGTGACAGATGGCCATAGGGGTTTGGTGGTTGTAGAATAAAGTGAATGGCCTTCTTACCACTGATTTTTGTACACTTAAAAATGTCCAAAATGGTTTTGGACACTTTATACAAACGGTATCACATATGATCCCTGTGGCCTCCCTAGTGAGCATTTCAGCATTCACCCATGTTGAGCTGGGATTTCATTCTTTTCATGGCTGCATAACTATGTGACCACACCGTATTTGGTTTGCCCCCTCCATGGTTGATAAGACGTTTGAAGGGTTTCCAATCTTTCTTTGTTCTTAGTGGGGCCTTGCTAGATCGGACAGGCTCTCCCGCCGCTGCCTCCCAAGTACAGGGTTACAGGTTGGCACCTGTAGCCCAGACTTTCATCCCCTGGTTGTCTGTGATGAAGGCTGTTTGTATGGACTTCTGTGAAGTGGGAATTTTTAGTTGTGTCATGTGATGCAGGCTCGTGTAATGTTTTGCTAAAGCAAGACCCGAGAGAGGGCACGTGAAGTCTGCAGAGAGTATACGGTGGACCCAACAGAAGTGACTGGCACCTGCAAAGCTAACCGTGCGACACTGTTAGTCTCCTGTCTTTGCTGATCTTCATTTCATTGAGACGTGACAGAGACTTCTCCTTGAATTTTGACTGGTTCTGGTCCCTCCCCCGGCCCTGCGTTTCTGCTGGTTTGTGCCACTGCTGCTGACTCACGTTTGATGAACTGACTTGTTGGTAGCTGACACTACTGGACTGGACTGTTGGTATCCCGACAGCAGAGATTGGAATCGTCACTAGCAACTACTTCTAAGTAAGTCCACATCCTTTTACCCTAGTTACCATCTTTTCTCTCCTACCTCAGTCGGTGGGCTAGAAGTGGGGGGGGGGGTCAAAGCATTTGAGAACTTTTATTAAAGTAAGTTTTTGAAAAGTCTAAGCCTACACATTTGTGTAAGAATTTCTGTGCAGATGAGTTACTGTTTTCTGCACACATGCAGGACTGGATTGTAGGTCAGATAAATCTACTTAATTATTTTTAGGAACTGTCATACTGTCTTCCCCAGATGCCTAAAATGGGCTTTAACTACATGGTAGTGGGTCTGCCTAACATACACAGAGCCTTGGGCTTGATCCTTACAACTACAATGATAGAAAAGGAAGGATGTAGGTCTCAAATCCCAGCAGCCAAGACACTGTTTGAGGACACCATAGAGTGTACAGAGAGTTCAGGGCCAATTTTGGCTACAAACAAACAAATGAGATTGGGAAGATGGCCAAACAGTGACTGTGTGGACTGGAATTCGGATCCCCAGCAAGCACATAAAAGCTGGGTCAACGTGGTTGTCTACCTGCAATTCCAAACTCAGGAGGCTGAGGGGTTCTCAAGGGCTAGCTGGCCAGCTAGAACAGTTCACCAAAGAGCTCCAGGTTTAGAGAGGGGTCCTCCCTCAGCAAGTAAAGTGGAAAGAGATCAAGGAAGACATGAGGGTCAACCTCTGCTTTTTACATATACACGAGCGTGCGCACACACACACACACACACACACACACATACACACATACACACATACACGTGTTCACATGTGAAAATGAATATACAGGGGCGGTAATGGATCAGAGGGTAAATGTGCTTGCTGAAACCTGTTCATCTGAGTTTGCTCCTCAGGACCCTCATGGCGGAAGGAGAGAACCGACTCCTACAAGTTGTCCTCTGACTTCCATAGGTACATCATGGCTTGCACATACATGCACACATAAAAAATAAAAGGGGAGCTGGAATATCCATATACATGCACACCACATATGAATTCACATGCAACAAAAGCCAACCAACCCATACAGAAAACAAAATACTTTAAAACGGTTTAAAGACTGCTTCTGGCCGGGAGGATGGCCCAGAACATTAATTCAAGCACTCAGGAGGCAGAGGCAGGCAGACCTCTTCGAATTTGAGTAAAACCAATTCCAGGCAGCCAGGATTACATAGTGAGACACTGTCTCGGATTAATTAATTTGAAATAGTTTAAAAAAGCGTTTTGTAAAAAGAAGTGGCCTGGGGGAAGGGAAGGGGGACAATAACTAGGCACAAGGCCAAATTTTGATGAGATAAAAATCGGAATCAGGCATGAAGGCAGACACCCGTAATCCTCCTCTCCTGACTTACACAGCCAGTTTGAGGCCAGCCTGAGTTACATGAGGTCCTGAGATCCTGCCTCAAAACAATAGCAGCAACAAAACCACCAACAGCAACCAGAACAAGGACAAAGAGGCTCTGGCCACTCTAAAACAAGCAAAGGACAGAGGCCAGTGGGAAGATGAATGAGGAAGGGGAGAGAGGGCTCCCTGTGGGTGCATGCAGACTGAGGAACTTAGCCTTTGGGTAGGGGAGACCAGGGTTCTCAGGGTCCCCCAAGGGCTGGAGGAGGTAGGGGGAGGATCACTCACGGCAGAACGTGCTGTTGCGCCAGGTAATCACCTGGCCGGCCTGGCCACACAGAGATGCGTAGGCCTGCAGGGAGCGGCAAAGGGTTAGGTTGTCTCCGTTGGTCCCACACTGGCCATACACACAACTGGAGAAGCTGGCCTGAGGGGGCACCACCTCGTGGCAACTGGAGAAAGGCCCTGGAGGACAAGATAAAGTGGGGGAGAAGAGGGTGAGCCCAGTGAGCAAGCTGGGCCTCGAAGCTTCTGTACCGCTAAGGTAGAGGATATGTGTATATTCTGTGTATGTGTGCAGGTGCATGTGTGTGGACCAGGGGAGACCAGAGGACAACTTTATGTCCTTCCTCAGGATTAATCCACCTTGGTTTTAATTTTATTAATATTGTTATTATTTATTTTGCATGTAATATGTATGTATGTATGTATGCATGGGCACATGTGCTATGCCATTTGTGTGTGTGATATGCATGTACAGGCACATATACTAAAGCATATAAAGGTCAGAGAAGCACTATGCAAAGTCAGTTCTTCTTGTCCAAATGTCCATGAGTTCTGGGGATTCGACTCAAGTCGAAGCAGGCAGCTTTACATGGTAAACCATCTTCTTGGCCCCACCTCATATATACTAATAGTGTGTGTGTGTGTGTGTGTGTGTGTGTATGTGTGTGTGTGTGTGTGTGTGTGTGTATGTAGAGGCATGTGTCACAGCACACATGCAAAGGTCAAAACCCCCAGGACTCAGGTCTCTCTTCTTCCACCTTAAGAGTCTTAGGGATCAAACTCGGGTTGTTAGACTTGACGGCAGCAGGCACTTGTATCCTCTGATCCATCTTTGCAGTCCTCCATCTTGCCTTTTGAGACACAGCATCTCATTGACCAAGTGGGAACTCACCACCTCAGCTAAGCTTGCTAGCCAGTGAGCTTCAAGGATTCACCTGTCTCTGTTCTCTCAGCACTCGGGTCACACATGTGTGCCCCATGCCTGGATGGTTGCTTTATTATAATTTTGTGGGGATGGGTACATTCATGCCACACACACCTGTGGAGGTCAGAGTACCACTTGCTGGAGTTGGTTCCGTGTGGGTCGCCGGGAAATCGGCTCTTCACGTTTGGGGACAAGTGCAGTAACTCCCCGAGCCTCCTCCCCAGCCCCACACTCAGGTTATTTGGGCTCTTTGGCTCAAACTCAAGTCTTGTGCTTTCAAGAGAGGCGCTTTCCAACTGGGCTATCTCCTCAGCTCCTGCACAGCTAGCTCAACATCCACCTGCACCAAAGCCTGGGTGTAGTCAGGCCTGGTACCACAGACCCATAACCCCAGCACTCGGGAGGATGGGGCAGGAGGATCACCATGATTTTAAGGCCAGCCTGAGCTACACAAAACACCCCGGGCTAAAACTAAGACCTTTTCTGAAGAGACAACCAGGAACTGGGGAGGAAGCTCAACTGTGCTTGCTCGTCATGCCCTGGATTCGATCCCCAGCACCTCATGTTTCCAAGCGTTCAAGAAGCAGAGGCAAGAAGATCGGAGTTCAGTGTCATCCTTGGCTACTCAGTAGGTTCAAGGCCGGCCTGAGATGCATGGGATCAAGTCTCAAAGCAAAACAAAACAATGACAAAACCAGATGCGCTGGGAACCTATGTCCAAGAGAGCCTATCAGTCACGGCTCCTGAAACAATAACCACCTGGCTGTTTCACTCCTGTTGGTCTCCTGCCTTTCTATCCGCTTATACTCTGACCCTTTCTCCCAACATAACCTGCATAGGGTCATGCCTAGGGACAAGGACAAAGGGCCTGAGAAGAGATGTCTCTCACCAACAGGGTTCATCAAGATGGCACATTTTCTAATCCAGGTGTCATCCATGTCATTCTCCAGGCAGCTGGAGTGCTTGCCCTCAACTTGGAAGCAGCTGGAGAAGGAGGAAGGGAAAGGTTAGAAATTTGGGTTGGAAGAGTCCACCAAACTGAAGCTGAGCCCCAGAGAAGAAAATGAGAAGGACACAGGGAACCCTCAAGTGGCCAGGGGACAGACACATCAGGAAGGAAGAAGGCTGGAGGGGTCAGCGGGACTTCTCAAGGAGTTCAGGCTGACCTTGAACTCACAGAGAGCCACCATGCCCAGCTTGTCTACATTTAATTAGGTTTTTAATGTTCAGTTTGTTGTGTTTAGTTACGTATGTGAGTGTGAGTGTGGGTACAGGCACATGAGTGCAGGAGCTCACACAGGTCAGAAGAGGGCAGCAGATCCCAGTAAAATGAGGCTACAGTGGTTGTGAGCCATCATGTGGGTGCTGGGAACCAAACCTAGGTCCTCTGCAAGAAAGCTAGCACTTTTAAAGGTTAAGTAACCTCTCCAGCCCCAATACACACACACACACACACACACACACACACACACACACACACACAGAGAGAGAGAGAGAGAGAGAGAGAGAGAGAGAGAGAGAGCTCTTTCATGTAGCCCAAGCTAACCTTGAATTCACTATACAGCCTAGAATGACTGAGAAATTCTGATCCCCCTGCCTCCACCTCCCATCTGTTGGTATTACAGGCATGCACCATCATGCTTGCTTTATGTAGTACTGGAGACAGAACACAGGGCTTCACGAATTCTAGTAGAGCACTTTACCTACTGGGTTACACCCCAGTCCTGTTGGGACAACTTTTCCAACTTCCAGCCTCAGGTCAGGGATGGAACTTTAGCCAGTGGTTGAGTGTGTATCTGCTATGGGCAAAAGTCCTGAGCTCCATCCCAGACCGGAAACTCAAGAGAGGATGCAGAGCAGAATGGACTGGATCCCTGGGTGTTGGGAGCCCAGACACACAAGAGACAGTCACTTGCAGACTTCCTCCAGGACCAGTTTCCCTAGGCCTGGCTCATCAGACGCCCAGTTCCCCCATGCTCAGAGCCCACCGTGTCCATCTCTCTCCATCCATTTCCCCCAGGCCTAGCTCACCCAAGTGCAGTTCACCCAGGATCAGAGCTAGGCCAAGATCCTATACCCAACTCACCCAGGATCAGAGGCTTCAAGGATTTTCCAAGACGCTCCCAGCAGGAGTGAGCTGACTGCTGGCTTCATGTCTGCGCGCAGATTATCATCCAAACTGTTATTGTTGTAGTTCCCTAAGGGAGGCACCGGAGCATCAGTTACACCTGGCGCTGAGGCCACATCAAGGCTGACCCTTCTGCCTTTTTGTTTTTGCTTTTTGTTCTCTTTTAATGACAAAGAGATTATATATATATATATATATATATATATATATATATATATATATATATATATATATATATATATATATATATACCAGTTTAGCCTTGAACTAACTATGTAGCCAAGGATGGTCTTGAATTTTTCATCCTTTTATTGTTCCCTCCCAAACCCTGCTATTCTAGGCATGCCCTACCACACCATTTATGCAGTGCTGGGGACAAAACTCAAGACTTCCTGCATGCTAGGCAAGACTTCCACTAGTTGAGCCATTCCACCTTTCACCTTTGTTTGCTTTGGAGCAGTATTTTTAGGCAGCCAAGGTTACCCTTGAACTTACTACCTAACAGAGAATGACCTTGAACTCCCGATCCTCTTGCCTCTCTCTCTCAAGTGCCATGATTTCAGTACCATCACGTTGGCAACCCCTTTTCTCTTCACATCTGGCTTTCCCAGACACCTGCTTTTGGGCCCAGTGTCTTCAACTCATTCATCAGTTGACAAGCCCTGAGGACACCTAATAGAGACATGTGGGGAGGGGCACAGCTTTCCCCCAGGGTGCTTACCGCACAGCCCACAGAGTGTGCCAGTATAGGAGGAAGGCACTGTCACCTCCACCAGATGCCTTCCATCATATCGAACTTGAAGCCCAAAGTTTGTGTGGAGCAGGACAAAGATGCCACTCAACCTAATGGTCACCCGTCCTTTTGAAGGCCACAAAGGTGGCACCACCCTCTGGTTGTTCAGCTGCAGAAGTAGGCAGGATATGAGGAAAGAGAGACAGAAAGAGAGAAGAGAGAGAGTGAGTGAGTCAGTTGACTTGGAACTTATTTCTTGGAGGTGGAGGCAGGGGGATTGATAGTTCAAAGTTATCCTCAGCTACATAGCATGCTCCAGGTCAACCTGGACACATAAAACCCTACCTCAAAAGTAACAAAAATACAAGAAGAAAGGAGAAAGAGGTTGGGTAGTGTGGGGTCTAGGAGGCAACAAAGGACACGTACCACAACCTTTCGACCCTCCAACAGGGAGATTTTGAGGTCGAAGACCTGCACATGGACAGCTTTGACGTAGGAGACTTCCATGATGCCACTGCGTATCTCATTGGTGGCGCTCACAACAAAGTTGTTGTCTTGAGAATTGGGCCAGCAAGGCTGGGTCAGTACATAAGTGCAGGTGCCCATGAAATGATGCAAAGCTCCATCGAATGTCTGGTAGTGGGGGTCACCAGAGGCAATGCAGGTGGCTGCACCTGGAGGAGAGGACAGGCTTTGATGTGCCATTGCCCCACACCCCAGAAGCATCAAGCCAAGGGAAGGCTGTTTTGAGACAGTATCCATGGCACATTCTTGGACTTGAGTTTCCTCTAGGTAGATCTGTTGGCTTGGCTCAGGGAGGTCAAGAAAGGAGTCTGCTACCAATGGCTCCCAGTTCTTCATAACTACAGTCAAGACCTCCTGGCTATATGGCAAGCATGTGGTTTTTGGAAAAGTTCTAGAGGGCATGGATGTGGTACGGAAGGTGGAGAGCACCAAGACAGACAGCCGGGACAAGCCCCTGAAGGATGTGATCATTGCAGACTGTGGCAAGATTGAAGTAGAGAAACCCTTCGCCATTGCCAAGGAGTAGACAGAGACTCTGCGACCTCATCCCTCTAAGCAGCTGTCTATGTGGGTCCTGTCGATTCCCTCACAGATGAAGGTAGCCAGTCACAAGATTCTGTGCCACTCTGGCCCCAGTGCTTCCATCTGATGGGGTGACCACTCACATTCTACAGGCCTGATTTTTATATAAAACTCCTACCGATGCTGATCAAAAAAAAAAAAAAAAAAAAAAAAAAAGTCTGCTATCCTCAACTTCACTTTGAGCCCTTGGAGATGATGCTTGTACTTTAAAGTTTGGATCCAGAATTCCAAAGACCCATGTGCACGGATCCTGATTCCCCAGCTTGATCTTACTGCGAAGTGGTGGAAATGTTAGGTGTAGTGAGCAGAAGGTCTGAAGTCATTGGAAGAATGTTTTTGAAGGGGATTTTGGGATTCTTTCTTTCTTTCCTTCATGTCCAAGCTGTGAGGTAAGAAATGTTTTGTTATGCCGTATTTCCCAACAGGATGTGCTGCCTTACCAGGGGCCCCACATCAATAAGAGCAAATAATCACAATAAAAAGATATAGACTATCAGACTGGATACATAAACAGGATCCGGCATTATGCTGCATACAGGAAACTCATCTCAGAAACAAAAAAAGGCACTACCTAAGAATAAAAGGTTGAGAAAAAACTTTCCAAGCAAATAGTCCCAAGAAGCAAGCTGGAGTAGCCATCCTAATATCGAATAAGATAGATTTTCAACCAAAAGTCATCAAAAAAAGACAAGGAAGGACACTTTTTACTCATCAAGGAAAATTCTATCAAGATGAACTCTCAATACTGAACATATATGCTCCAAATACAAGAGCACCAACATCCATAAAAGAAACTCTACTAAAGCTCAGAGCATATATTAAAACACACACAATAATAGTGGGAGACTTCAACACCTCACTCTCATCAATGGACAGATCATGGATGCAGAAACTGAACAGAAACACAGTGAAACTAACAAATTATGAACCAAATGGATTTAACAGACATCTATAGAAGATTTCATCCTAAAACAAAAGAATATACCTTCTTCTCAGCACCTCATGGCACCATCTCCAAAACTGACCATATAGTCTGTCACAAAACAGGCCTCAACAGATATAAGAAGATCGAAATAATCCCATGCATTTTCTCAGATCACCATGGACTAAGGCTGGTCTTCAATAACAACAACAACAACAACAACAACAAACCCACATGCACATGGAAGCTAAACAATGCTCTACTCAATGATAGCTTGGTCAAGGAAGAGATAAAGAAAGGAATCAAAGACTTTTTAGAATTTAATGAAAATAAAGGCACAACATACCCAAACATATGGGATAAAATGAAAGCAGTGCTAAGAGGAAAACTCATAGCGCTGAGCACCTCCAAAAAGAAACTGGACAGAGCAAACACTAGCAACTTGACAGCACAACTGAAAGCTCTAGAACAAAAAGAAGCAGATACACCCAAGAGGAGTAGACAGCAGGAAATAAGAGCTGAAATCAACCAAATAGAAACAAGCAAACAAACAAAAAAAAAACTATACAAAGAATAAACAAAACCAGGAGCTGGTTTTTTGAAAAAAATCATTGATATCAATTGATAAACCCCTAGTAAGACTAACTTGTGGGCACAGAGAGAGTATCCAAATTAACAAAATCAAAATGAAAGGGGAGACATAACAACAGAAACTGAGGAAATTCAAGAAATCATCAGATCCTACTACAAAAGTCTATACTCAACAAAACTGGAAAATCTAGAGGAAATGGACAATTTTCTAGACAGATACAAGTACCAAAGTTAAATGAGGATCAGATAAACCATCTAAACAGTCCCATAATCCCTAAAGAAATAGAAGCAGTCATCAAAAGCCTCCCAAGCAAAAGAAGCCCAAGACCTGATGGGTTTAAAGAAGAATTCTATCAGACTTTCATAGAAGACCTAATACCAATACTCTCCAAATGATTCCACAAAACAGAAACAGAGGGAATACCACACAACTCATTCTTCAAAACCATAATTACATCCATTCCTAATCCGCACAAAGACCCTACAAAGAAAGAAAACTTTAGAACAATTTCCCTCATGAGCAATGATACAAAAATACTCAATAAAATTCTTGCAAACCGAATCCAAGAACACATCAAAACAATCATTCACTATGATCAAGTAGGCTTCATTACAGGGATATAAGGATGGTTCAATATATGGAAACCCATCAATGTTATCCACTATATAAGCAAACTCAAAGGAAAGAAACACATGATCATCTCTCTAGATGCTGAGAAAGCATTTGACAAAATTCAACACCCCTTTGTGTTAAAAGTCTTGGAAAGGTCAGGAATTCAAGGCTAATACATAAACATAGTAAAAGCAATATACAGAAAACCAGCATCAAAGTAAGAAACTTGAAGCAAGTTGACAGGGAGGAGGGAGGGAAGTAGCGGGGGGAAGGGTATGACATTTGAAATGTAAATACAGAGAATATCCAATAAAATTGAAAAAAAGAAAAAAGAAAACAAGATCCATGTTTATGTGGCCTTGAGTAGCTTCTATATAAGCTCAAATGACAAAAGAAGTAATATTTCCAAACTGACAAAAAACTAAAAAACCACCTCGGGACGATGAAACTGAGCACTAGAAAGCACTGCAGATAGTTCTAAGTGTTGAGTTCTTACTGTCATCATTAGCGTCAGATGACAATCTGACACACTTGGAAAGAAGGGACCTCAACTGCAAAACTGCCTCTATCAGATTGGTCTGTGAGCATATTGGGGGAGGCACCTTCTTGACTCTTAGTTGATGTAGGAGAGCCCAGTCCACTGTGAGCAGTACCATCCCTAGGCAGGTGGCCCTAGGCAGGTTGTATTGGAAAGGTAGCTGGATGTGACTTTAGAAGCAAGCCTTTAAGCAGTGTTCCTTCATATTTCTCTACTTCAGTTCCTGCCTTCAGTTCCTGAAGGACCACAGTTTGTAAATTGAAGTAATTCTATTCCTCCCCATCTTGCTTTTTGTCATGGTATGGTGTTTATCATAACACAAAAACCAAACTAGAACACATGTTGCCTTCATGAGATTTTTAAGAAAAGTATAAAACTATGCTGCTAAATTAGAATTTTCCAGCTAATTCTTGCTGTGAACAGCTTCTTCTTCTAGTTATGGACTGACTATATATGGAAGTCAATTTCTGTATTATTTGGGAGTTATAAAAGTTCAGCCTGCTGACAGAATATCTGTAAACATACAGCGTTAACAACAAACCGATGATCTCTTTGGAGGTAAAGATTAGTGACTTTTAGGCCAGAGAAAATGTCAACTTCACCTTAAAAATATATAATCACCACAGAATAATCAACCACAAAAAAAGGGAGACCAAATTTTTTTGACTGCAAATTACTACATTAGTCTTATTTTTGAAGAGAATAGATCAGCAAACTCCTTCAACCAAAGTCTCTTTAACCAACCAAATGGCTTATTTTTTGTTTGTTTTTAATTGATGTTTTGTTTGGGTTTCTTATTTTGTTTTATTTTTTGACGTAGGGTTTCCTCTGTGTAATGGCTCTGGCTGTCATGGATCTCTGTAGACCAGGCTGGCCTGAACTCACAGAGATCTGCCTGCCGAATGCAGATTAAAGGTGTGAGCACTCAGCAAAATAGCTTATTTCTGAAAGTACATCACATCTGCTCTAAAGAATAGACATTTTACAATAAAGAATGCGTACAAGAGTTGAAATTAATGAACTGGGTGCCATTTGAGGTTATGGAAGGAAACACACTCTAAGATCGGTGTTTCCCCACAACCAGAAGAAATGAGAATTACCACGTGATGCCCATTGTTTCTCATTTTCTTTCTCGAAACTTCGGTGGGTGTCTGGCAGCGGCCATATTAAGACCTCTGCTCACATACGTACTCAGGGCTGGAACGGACTGGAACTTTGGCAGGGTACCCGGCTCCAGGGCCTGCGGATAACACATCTTGGAATCCCCTCTCCCGCTCTTGGCGACACCTCTCTGGCCGTCTTCTCTTTCCTGCTTGAGTGTTGGCTCTCAGAGCCATCTTCCCTGGCGCCCCTGTTGCTCCGATATATCCGACAGCTGCTCCTCCCGGAACTACCTGTCATGTTCCGCACAACTGCTCTTCCGGAAGTACATGTCGGGGGTCCTTATGGCTGTTTCTCCCGGAAATGCTTGGTGTGTCCCTCACAACTGCTCCTCCCGGAAGTACCTGTCGCAATCTTCATAGTAGCTTCTCCTGTGCCTGTTGCATTCCCTACAACTCCCCTCCCCGGAAGTACCCCACATGTTCCTCACTGGGCAGCTGCTTTTCCTATCCTGCTAGAATTTCCTGTCGTGCTTTAGGTTCCTCACAGCACAGCAGTTGCTCTTCCGTTCCTGGTGCAGCTGCTCTTCCTTCCAGAATATTCTGCCAAGCTCCTGGTTTTGCAGATGCACTCCTTCCCCGGAACTACCTTCTGTTGCCTTCTTATTCTTCTAGCAGTTAATTAACTAATTACTTAATTGTGTTTTTAAACAATCTCTAGGCTGGAGAGATGGCATTGGGTAAGCTAAGAGGGCTTGCTGCTTTGGCAACCAGAATTCAGTTTCCAGCACCTACTCAACATGTACATCCACATACAGAGACACATACACATAATTAAAAATTAAAAGTAAACACCGAGGCAGCCCCATGGAGCCTGGGCGGGGCTCAGACTAGCTGTGTAGCTGAGGATGACCTCAAACTCCTGATCCTCTTGTCTCTGTCTCTCAAATGCTGGGCTTACAGGCAGGTACCATCACAACTTGCTAAACCTTTCTTCTATATATGTGGGCCTTTCTCGGGTATCTGTACTAGTCTCAGTAAGATGGTACAATCTGTAATTGAGACCCTATTTTCTGGGAAATCTGCTTTTGGCAATGCTTTCTATTCGGCTTGTTTCGCTCTGACAAAAGTAATGTAAGAGAATGAAGGCGTATTCTGGCATACGGTTTGGAGGGAAGGCTATCATGGTGGGAAGGCATGGTGAAGGGGGTGTGAGACAGCTCCCATTGCATCTGCAGCCAGGAAGCAGGCAGACCAGGATCCCAGCTCACGGGATGACATGACCTACATTTACCGAGAGTCTTCTTACCAGTTATCTCAGTCTAGAAGCTTCCTAACAGACACAACCAAAGGTTTGATTCCTATTTGTTTCCAGAACCTGTCAAATGAAGCCCCCGGTCACCTTTCCTGGTGACGTGTCTGCTCACCTTGGGCATAACAGCCTAATATGCCATTCTTGTAGCTACAGGCCTCCTGAGCCTTGCAGTTCCAGGGCTTGCATTGAATATTGTTGTGGCTTTCACAAGTGCAGATCTCCTTGCAGTCTGGATTAAACCACTGCTCCTGTATCTGGGGTGAGGTAGGGAAGACAGTAAGAGCTGGCTTCCTTGTTGGCTAGCCTGTCTTCCTGCCAAAAAGTCTAGTTTTGAATAGGCATTGTAGTGTGCCAATGTAGCAGAAGACCCCGTTTCAAGGGAACAAGGCAGAAAGTAATAAAGTAGGACACCTGGTATCCTCCACAGGCCACCACACTATACACCTACCACACATGCAAATTAAAAAGTTTAAAAAAAAAAGAGGACCAGCGAAGTGGCTCAGTAGGTAGGAACACCTAGTACCAAGCTTAAGGGTTTGAGTTCAGTCCTGAGATCCATATGCTAAAAAGAGTCAACTCCTGCAGATTGCCCTCTGACTGTGGTATGCAAGCACAAACACACCAAGCAAATAAATGCAATAAAGAATTTAACATAAATGACAATAGAGAAAAATGTCCCCAAAGACCTCGAAAACCAGTGATGGAAGGGCAATAAGTAACTGCATTCGTCATCGTTTCTCCCATGGGACATGCACCCAGGTGCAGACCGACACCCAAGGACAGCTTCCCACCATGAGCGTTGTGGTGATTTGAAAATGCTCAGCCGAGTGAGTGGCACTATTAGGAGGTGTGGCCTTGTTGGAAGAAATGTGTGGCTCTAAGGGTGGGCTTTGAGACCCTTCTCCTATTTGCCTTTGAATCAAGATGTAGAACTTTTGGTTCCTCCAGTCCCATGCCTGCCTGGATGCTGCCATACTCCCACCTTGATGATAATAAACAGAACCTCAGAACCTGTAAGCCAGCCCCAATTGAATGTATCCCTTATAAGAGTTGTCTTGGTCATGGTGTCTGTTCACAACAGTAAAATCCTAACTAAGACAAGCACTCACTATCAATTTTTGCTATTCTTGAGAGATACATTCTGATTGTCTCTTTGTCTGTCTGTCTGTCTGTCTGAGACAGGGTGGCCCAACTGGCCCAGAACTCCAGATCCTGTTGCTTCAGTTTCCTCAGAACTGTAGTTACAGATAAGGGCCACCACATATCTGAAAGACGTCCCTAACGTAATTATCAGAAAAGCTCCAAGCAGGAAGAAGTGCTATAACAAAGCTTTGGGGACTCCAACAGGGACAGCAGGGCTAGAAAGAGACTAACAGGACCTGTGGTGGTTACTTGTAAACCTAACACTAGGGAGTCAGAGGCAGGAGGACTGGGTTTGAGGCCAGCAAAAAGTAAATAGCAGGATCTTGTCTTAAAAATTTGATGTTAGAACAAAACAAAACAGAAAGAAAAAGTCAGGTGGTGGTGACTGCAGGCCTTTTATCCTAGCACTCAGGAAGGCAGATCTCTGAGTTTGAGGCCAGTCTAGTCTACAGAGTTAGTTCCAAGACAGCCAGGGCTACAGAGAAAAACCCTGTCTCAGAAAACAAAAACAAAACAAAACAGAGAAGAACAAATAAAAAAGCTAGACCTTGGGTGCATTAGCTGACAGTACAAACTCAGTTGTAGAGCCCCTGCCTAGAATCCCCAGCAAGCGCCTTTGGAGCACAGATAAGTGGTGGAGTACTTGTATAGAACCCCATTGGGGGCAGTAGCAGACACCTGCCTCTCAGAGTCTCCCAGTGAGGGGCTGGGGGTGTGGCTCAGTGGTAGAGCTCTTGCTAACAAGCACAAGGCCCTGGGTTCCATCTTCAGCAAAATTGAAAGATGGGAAAAGAAGGAAGGCAGGAAGGAAGAAAAGAAATTTGAGTAGAGCCAGGAAAGCAAAGGAGAGACGTGGAGGCTCTGCTATGCCAGCCTTAGCTAGTCCTGCTTTCTCCCTGGCCTCTTTCCTGCCCATCTGCCCTCCCCCACCTCAGCCTCAGAGCAAGTCTCTTGTCTGGAGGGCTAAGGGGTTCCTGTCAGTTGCTCACCTTGAAGTAGCGCCCCTGGAGGCTGGTACACCCACACTGGGATGAAGGGACACACTTGGAACCACTGAGGATGAAGCCGGGGTCACATTCGCAGGCTTCCACACAGTTGTCTGAGCAGAACTGGGTAGCAGATCCAGGATGGCAAGTGTCCGGGCACGGTTTGGCACATAGGGAGTACCTGCTATTTTCAGGGCAGACCAAGGCTGTGGAGAGAGAAGTGTAGGTAAAGAAACAGGCAAACTGGATGTGGTGCTGCATGCATGCCTGTAACTCCAGGATGCAGGAGGCCGTCAGGTAGCAGGACTGAGGGTCCCAGGCCAGCCTGGGCTGCACAGTGAGAACCTGTCTCAGGACATAATTTCAAAAAGGAATTGATGAGACCAAAGTACACAAGGAAAGAATATGCAAGGGGGGGGGGGGGGAAGGTCCAGCTAGAGATGCTGTGACCCATATGAGAAATAAAGCTTTGAGAAGGCAAGCTGAGTAGAGCTGACTGGAAGGGCTGCTGTTAGAAGCCAAAACAGCTGCCTGCCCTCTGAAGATGGAGCCCAGATAGTACAGTGCTTGTCTAGCACGCATGAAGCTCAGGGTTCCGTCCCTGGTGCCACGTAAACTAGTTGTGGTGGTGCATGCCTATTATCCAAGAACTGGGATGTAGAGGCAGGAGAATCAAGAGTTCGAGATCATCTTAAGCTCTATGGTGAGTTCAAGACTAGCCTAGTCTACAAAGGCCCTCCATGCTTGAAGGTACATTAGCTACAAATTAGATGATATGTCCACTCTGGTAAGTATACATTCTCAGTAAGTGTGGTACCCAGAAGACTAGCAACAGCCTGACCCTGGGGATGGGTGTCAGCTCATCAGCTACCTCAGGGGACTTGGGGATGTCCGTTCAAGAGCTTCAACATAGCCACAAACATCCAGTCTGGACTGAATGCAATGTGAATTTGGTGGAGCACATAAATACACTATCTTCCTCCTTACAGAACCACGTGACTGTGGGGAGTTACTGTTCTCCTCTTCCTCCGCCTTATCCTCTTCTTCCTCCTCCTCTTGCCTCCCCCACAATCCCCACTGGTACTGAGAACTGAATCCAGGGCCTTAGGTACATCAGGAAAGTGCTCTCTACATTTGAGCCATGCCCCCGACTCCTCACTGACAGATTTTAGGCAAGGATCCTATGATTAAGCCCCAGGCTATTGATGGATTCTAGGCACGTGCTCTACTTACTGCTGAGCTACTTGCCTAGCCCTCTTTTTTACTTTTTTGTTAAAAAAAAAAAAAAAAAGCCTCCCTGAATTGCTCAGCTTGGTCTTGAACTTGAGATCCTCCTGCCTCAGCTACCCAAGCAGCTGAGGGATGTTTCCAGCTCTGCTCACTGCCCTGTCCTCTTATGGAAACAAAATGGGGGTTCAACAGGTTCAACTGCCCTGTCTGTATCTGTAGGAAGCTGTACCATATCCTCCCCCTGCTTTGGGTCCCAACTCACGGCAGAACTCGGGCTCCCTCCAGGGCTTCACAGGATAGCCAGCATCCTGGCAGGCAGCCATTATGACAGACATATGAGCACAGAGCTTCTGCTGGAGACCCTGGAAGCTACACATGTCACTCACGCAGTTATCCAGGAAGGATGAGGCCTTCAGGTGGACCAGGCATGCCCTGGGGAGAGAGGCCGAATCAGAGGCAGGAGAGGGCAGAGCCTCTGTGCTCCATCTTAGAGAAACGTCAGTACCTAGCAACCTACGGACCCTTGCAACCCATCTCCCCTCCTCCATACTCAAAGGGTCCATTCGGGTTGACCAACTGTCCACATAACGTGGGTCCCAACATAGTGCTCCTCAAGGCAGCATCACAAGATGGGGGAGTCATCTTCTTCTGACACCTGGAAGAGACCCAACCAAAGAAGTCAGCAAGACTGGAAAAGCCCAAAAGAGGTAGAAAAGCTGGAGTCTCCAGTTAGGGAAAGAGAAAGGGGCAATGCTGGTCAGTTTATATTTTGTTCTTTTTGAGACAATCTCACTACGTTAGCCCAGGCTTGGTCCCGAGCCTCCTATACTCCTGGAAACCTAAAGATCACAGGCAAGGCATACCTGACTTTTCCCCTTGTAGCTTTTGTTTCATTTTTAAATATTTCTGGGGATCAAACACAGCATCTGCTAAACGCTAGACAAGGGTTCCACTAAAGAGTCAGGCCTCCAGCCCCTCACTGGGGGATTCTAGGCAGGTGCTCTACCACTGAGTCATGCCCCCAGCCCCTCACTGGGGGATTCTAGGCAGGGGCTCTACCACTGAGTCACACCACCAGCCCCTCACTGGGGGATTCTAGGCAGGGGCTCTACCTCTGAGCTATATATCCAGAGCTCTTAGATTTTAAAAATTAGATCTTGATATGTCAGGAATGACAGACAGGAACAACTACGTCCAGCCCTGGTAGATCTTAATATGGGTAAAAGTCAAGAGGGCTGAAACAAGGAAGGCCACCCCCAGGTCCCAGTGGGGGATCCTCACTCACTCCTTTTCCTCTTCATTTTCCACCTGCCAGCTCTGCCCCAGATCCTCCTCATCGTCCGCCACCATGCCATCTGACTTGAGGTTGTCGTTGCTGCCATCCCCGTCATAGTTCCCACAGAAACCACAGAGTTTGCCCGAGTAGGTACTGTGGGTCCAGGAGAGGGGTGAGTCATGACCAAGGGAAAGGGTCTCCGCCATCAGAGACCACAGTAAGGGGACAGTGAGCGGTGTGCCCTGAGGGTCAGAGCCAGGAGGAGGCTGAGAACATTTACTCTTAACAGAGTCTGTGACGGGCTTCAGACACATAAGACTCCCATCCAGGCCTCCGCCTGAGCCATCTGTACAGGAAGTCCTCTGTTCATTCTTCTCAGTATCCCTGGCTACCCTCTACTTGTTCTTGGGTTTAAATATAAATGTCCCCCTCCCTCTGTCTGTCTGTCTGTCTCTCTCTTCTCTCTCCTTCTGTCTTTCTGTCTCTGTCTGTCTCTGTCTGTCTCTGTCTGTCTGTCTCTGTCTCTGTCTGTCTCTCCCTCTCTCTCTCTCTCTCTCTCTCTCTCTCTCTCTCTCTCTCTGTGTGTGTGTGTGTGTGTCTGTGTGTGTGTCTGTGTGTACGCACACACGCACTCACATGCAATTGTATATGCATATACGTGTGGACCAGAGGTCAGCACCGGTATCTTCCTCAGTGCTTTCTACTTTTTTTTTTTTAGTACGTGTATGTGCATGTAGTGTATGTTTCAGTATTTTGCATTTGTTTGGTTTGGTTGGTTTCTGTTTTTTGAGACAGGGTTTCTCTGTGTAGCTCTGGCTATCCTGGAACTCTGTGGACCAGGCTGGCCTCGAACTCAGAGATCTGCCTGCCTCTGCCTCTGAAGTGCTGGGAGTAAAGGCGTGTGTCAACCTGGCGTTGGTTTTTCTTTTACGTGTGTGGGCGTTTCACCTTGAATGTCTGTCTGTGCACTACATACGTTCAGTGTCCATAGAGCTCAGACATCGTGTCCCTTGGAATGGAGTTACAGACAGTTGTGAGCTGCCATGTGGGTGCTGGGAATTGAACCCCGGTCCTCTGCCTCTTACCACACTGGAGTTCCAGATGCACATAGCGCCATGTCCAGCTTTAAAGATGTGAGCTCAGGTCCTCATGACTTTGCAGGAGGTGTCCCTGCCCATTGAACTATCTATCTCCACGGTTCCCCACCAACTTCATTTGTGAGAAAGAGTCTCTTATTGACCCTGGAGCTCCCCATCCAATTAGAGTAGACGGCTCGAGAGCCCCACGAATCCTTCAAGCTCTGCTTGCCTAGCACTGGAACTATAAGCATTCCACTGCGGTCAGCTAGTGTGTCTGTGTGTGTGTCTGTATGTGTGTTCTGTGTGTGTGTGTGTGTGTGTGTGTGTGTGTGTGTGTGTTTGTATGAGTGTCTGTGTGTGTGTCTGTGTGTGTGCCTATATGTGTGTGTCTGTGTGTCTCTGTGTGTATCTCTGTGTGTGTCTGTATGTGTGTGTCTGTATGTGTGTTCTGTATGTGTGTGTCTGTGTGTGTGTGTCTGAGTGTCTGTCTGTGTGTGTGTGTCTGTATGTGTGTGTCTGTCTGTGTTTATGTGTCTGTATGTGTGTGTGTCTGTGTGTGTGTCTGTGTGTGTGTATCTCTGTGTTTGTCTGTGTGTGTGTGTGTGTCTCTGTGTGTGTATCTCTGTGTGTGTCTGTCTGAGTATATGTCTGTATGTGTGTTCTGTGTGTGTGTGTGTCTGTATGTGTGTGTCTATGTCTCTCTGTGTGTGTATCTCTGTGTGTGTGTGTCTGTGTGTGTGTGTCTGTGTGTGTGTGTGTGTGTGTTCCACGGGGGGAATTTAGCTCTTAGCAGATGAGCCACCTCCCTAATCCCTATGTCACCTTTTCCACAAAGCCTGACTTATCCTTGCCCACCCATCTGGGGATCCACTATTCCCTGAAGAATGATATCTTCGCTGCAGAGTCCCTGTGACTCTTTGTAACACATTCTCCAGGCATTGTGTACACATCCTGCCATTATCCCATTGCCCTGACCTAGCTCCCTACTGTTTCCCTTCTGCCACTTGGGTTAGATGCTGTCCAGCTTTAAGGACATATGTAAATGATTAACCCAGAGTGACTGAAATGGTGGGGGTGAGGGCTGAGGGCATGGAGGGTTCTGGGAGATGAATGTCAGCTGCCTGACTAGCCTGTCCCCCTTACCTGGACACAGTCACAAAAAGCTGCTGGTCACCGTCCCATCTCACACGCAAACCAAATGTTGTCTTCAGCTCCACAAATCGCCCACTCAGACCCACATAGATGTCATTAGACGGTATGGCTGGGAGGGTGACTTCCTGATCCCCAATCTGGGACAGAGAGGAGACAGAGAGACTGACTCAGGGGTCAAGAAAGACCTTAAACTGTAACATCACACCCAAGGCCAAAAGACATCACCATTCCACAGTATCCCTTCGACTGCTCTTATCTAGATTGGCTTGAAGCATCATTATTTTGCTAAATACCAATGCTAACAGGGTCTCCAAACAGGCGGGGCTGAGTATGGCCTCTGAGTGTGAGCAAAGACAGGACTCACCAATGTGTGTCTGCCTCTGATCATGGTAATGGTTGTCTCTGGCAGAGTGATGAAAACTTTGTCCAGGCAGGACACACCTTCTACTCCACGTTCTCGGATGCTTCCTGTTATCCTAAAGAATGGGTCTATGGAGAGAGAAAGAGTGCTGAGGGCCTAAGTCAAAAACATTGTTTGTTTGTTTGTTTGGTTGGTTGGTTGGTTTGTTGGTTGTTTGTTTGGTTGTTGATTAGTTGGTTGCTTGGTTTGTTTGTTTGTTGTTTGTTGGTTGGTTGGTTGATTGTTTGGTTGGTTGATTGGTTGTTTGGTTGTTGACTGGTTGATTGGTTCATTTGTTTGTTGATTGTTTGGTTTGTTTGTTGATTGTTTGGTTTGGTTGTTTGTTGATTGATTGTTTGGACTTTTTGTTTGTTGGTTGGTTGGTTGATTGTTTGGTTTGTTTGTTTGTTGATTAGTTGGTTGTTTTGTTGGCTGGTTGGTTGGTTGGTTGGTTCGCTGGCTACAGAGAGGGTCTCATTATATCTTAGGCTAACTTCAAACTTCTTCATGTTGCTGAGGATGACCTTAAACTCTTGGGAGAACCTCCTCCTCCCCCAAGGTGCTTGAATTATAGACATGTGCTACCATGTTCGGTTTAGGTGGTGCTGGGGATGGAAGCCAGGGTTTTGACTAAATCGGCACTCAACTAACAGAGCCATCCCCAGTCTCTGTCAGTTTTGAGACAGTCTTACTATATATCCCAAGCTGAAACTCACAATCTTACTGCCTCAGCTGTCAAAACCCTGGGATTAAAAACATGTACCTCCCACTCTCTGCTTCCGGAGACCCTAGTGGTGGTGGTGGGTAACTTGGCACTACAGGACAGAGGGCTCGGCAATACATCCCTGAGACTTGGAAAAGGACTCAGCATCAAACAGAAAGGGCCATGGCATGATTGTCTGCTTTCAAGATTGCCTGCCTCCCCTCCATGGACTGGGATATCTTCAGGGAATCAATCATGTTCGCTCGTGACTCCATCTCACCCTTTCTGTGAGAAAAGGTTCCCATGTAGCCCAGGATAGCCTCACACTCTCTAGCTGAGATGGCCTTGTACTGATCCACCTGCCCAGTGCTGGGAAGAGAGGCATGCACTCTACAGCCGGTGAATGAGGCTCTATGGGTGGGAAGCTGGGATCCGTGCCCACTAAGCTGGTACTCTAGTAACTGGCCCAGATCCCCCAAACAAGACTCCCTTGTACAGCAATTGTCACTGTTCCAGGGGAAGCTTTCAGAGCACAGGAAACTGATATCTTCAGGTGCATCTCTCCAGGATTGTGGGCTGGAGAGTACTCCTTCTGTGTGTGTGCAAGTCCCAGCTGCCCTTTCCCAGAGGACCTTGCTTTGACACAGCCCCTTTCTGCCATCCATCAGCAACCCTGTTCAACCATATGCTATGTCACCATGCGAGACACCTCTATAATATAAGCCCCCACCTCCCCCTGGCCCAGCTTTGGCTTGAATCTTCTACCTGTGGAATTGTCGCAGGTTTGGGTTAATATATAGGTGCATGTCCCTGTGAAGCCAATGTGCCTCTCATCAAAGGTGACAAAATGAAGGTCCCCGTAGACCAGGCAGGTGGCCCTACCTGCCAGAGAAGGGGAACAAAGATATAGGAAGCTGTTTCCAGTGCCCCACTTGGTCGAAGCTTACATCCCAACTCTGCTACTCAGATATATTCCCAACTCCACTGCCCAAGGGAGATCTGGGGACTACAGGGTCTCACCCACTCTGACAGAGTAATTTAGAAAGACAGGAGGATAATTTTCTGGGATCAGAACAGAACACATGCAAATGTGGTGCTTTGTCCTGATGTAAAGGGCCAAAACACATACACCAAGTGGTTCCCTTCTCCTCCTCCTCCTCCTCCTCCTCCTCCTCCTCCTCTTCCTCTTCCTCTTCCTCCTCTTTATTTATTTTATGAGTGCACTGTAGCTATCTTCAGACACACCAGAAGAGGGCATCGGATCCCATTACAGATGGCTGTGAGCCACCATGTAGTTGCTGGGAATTGAACTCAGGACCTCTGGAAGAGCAGTCAGTGCTCTAACCACTGATCCATCCCCCCCCAGGAAGTGCATTCTAAAAAGTCCTACCCACCCTCCCACTGTGATGGCGCGAGGGCAACACTGACCGTAGGGCTCACACAGGTACTGGCCACTCTTCTCCTGGCATACAGTGTGCGTCCCGCACTGGGAGATCCGGCACTCCATCGTGCTGCCCGGCAAGCAGCGGCAGTGCTCTGTGCAGTTGGGACTGAACCATTCTTCCCCAGGCTAAGAGCAACAGATCAAGAGTCATAAAACCATTGTTCTAAGGCACGTGTGCGTGTGTGTGTGTGTGTGTGTGTGTATGTGTGCGTGTGTGTGTGTGTGTGCGTGTGCGTGTGTGTGTACGTGTGCGTGTGCGTGTGTGTGTGTGTGTGTGTGTATTTTCATGGGTAATGATGCAGTGTGGAAGATCAGAGGACAACTTTCTTTGGGAATCTGTTTCCCACTTCCACTGTGTGGGTCCCAGGGACTGACTCAGGATCAGGGCTCAGAGGTAAGCGCCTTTGCCTGCTAAGCCCTTCCTTGTTTGTTTTATTTCTAAGACAGGGACTCATTACACTAAACTCAGGTAACTTCCCTTCCTCCACTCCCAAGTCCTGGGGTTATAATTACATAGTTTGCTTTAAGCATGTTTTTTGTTTGGTTTTGGACTTGTTACTGTTTTCATGAGACAGGGTATTACTGTGTAGACCTGGTTGGCCTGGAGCTCAGCATTCGGACCAAGCTGGCCTTGAACTCACAGATATCTCCCTGCCTCTGCCTCTCGAGTGCTGAAATTGAGGCATGTGTCACCACACACCCAGCCCATAAGCACTTTTGATTAATAGATGCATGTGTTTATCATGAATTGTTGATAGCGGCAATGAGCGTTTATTAAGTCATCGATATTTGGCAGGGTCTTGTTTTGAACTGGCAACTTGAAACAACTTCCTGCTCATGCAGGAAGAGTCTCACAGAGGTATCGTGTAGACTAAGTTGGCCTGTAGACATATCTGGGGGGAGGGAACTGTCCTATTGCCTTACGATATGGGAAGACCCATCTTGAAAGCACATGGTCCCATTCTTTGGCTTGGGGCCCTGGACTCTATAAAAGAAAACTGAGTACGAATAATGCATGCAGTGATTTCTCTGTGTTCTTGACTGTGGCTAGAATATGAAAGCAAGGCCAACTCTCTTATATTCCTGCTGCCTTATTTCCTCTCCAAAGATAGATAAGTTGGAATCATGAGCTAAAATAAATAAAATACATCCTCCCCCACACGAAGTTTGGTTTTTTTTTGTTTTTGCTTTTGTTTTATCAGAGTCACAGGAACTAAACTAAACACATGTTTAGTTTGGGTTTTGTTTGTTATTTTAGGACAGTGTTTCATGTAGCTCAGGCTAGCCTTGAATTCCTGTAAGTAGCTGAGGATGATCTTAAAGTGCTGATCCTCATGTCTCCCCCTCGCCAGTGTTAGGATTACAGGTGTGTTCCCGCATCTATATCTATAATGGTATGTAAGGCAACAACAAAAAAGTGAGCCAAGAGAGGGAGGGCACACCGGTAACCCTGGCATTTGGATGGCCGAGGCAGGAGAATTATACAAGCTTGTGGCTAGCTTGGGCTACAGAGTGAGCCCCAGGAGAGCGTGGATTATGGAGTAACACTGCTCAGAACGGCCACAGTAAAATGGAGTAATAGTCCCTCTCCTTGCTGGAACTGAAATGTGGAGGGGGAGGAGGAGAGGAAAGGGAGGGAGAGAGAAAAGGGAGAAGGAGAAGAGGGGAAGGAAGAGGGAGAGGAGGAGAAGAGAGGGAAGAGGAGAGGAGGAAGGGAGAGGAGGAAGAGAAGGAAGGGGGAGGAGGAGGAGGAAGGGAAGGAGGAAGAGGAAGGGGATGATGGGGAGGGGAGGAAGGGAAGGGGAAGGAGGGCTACTGGTAGCTCAGTTTCTAGAGGGCATGTCAGACATGCCCACAATCCTAAGCACTGCCTAACCACACACCTATTAGCCCAGCACACGGAGGTAGAGGCAGAAAGAGCAGAGGATTAAGGTCACCTCAGCTACATTCTCAGCTGAAGGTCCATCTGAGACACAGGAAACTATCTCAGAACTAAACAAATGTTAAAAGGTATGTCTTATTGTGCTTCCTCCTCCTCCTTCCTTCCCTTCCTCCTCCTTCCCTTCCTCCTCCTTCCCTTCCTCCTCCTCCTCCTTCCTTCCCTTCCTCCTCCTTCCCTTCCTCTTCCTCCTCCTTCCCTTCCTCCTCCTTCCCTTCCTCCTCCTTCCCTTCCTCCTCCTTCCCTTCCTCTTCCTCCTCCTTCCCTTCCTCCTCCTTCCCTTCCTCCTCCTTCCCTTCCTCCTTCCTTCCCTTCCTCCTCCTTCCCTTCCTCCTCCTTCCCTTCCTCTTCCTCCTTCCCTTCCTCCTCCTCCTTTCTCCTCCTTCCCTTCCTCTTCATCCTTCCCTTCCTCCTTCCCTTCCTCCTCCTTCCCTTTCTCCTCCTCCTTTCTCCTCCTCCTCCCTCTTCTTTCTCCTCCTTCTCCTCTTTCCTTTTCCTCCTTCCCTTCCTCCTCCTCCTCCTCCTTCCCTTCCTCCTTCTCCTTCTCCTCCTTCCTCCTTCTTCTTCCCTTCCTTCTGCTCCTCCTCCTTCCCCTTCCTTCTCCTCCTCCTCCTTCCCCTTCCTTCTCCTCCTCCTCTTCCTCTTCCTCCTCCTCCTTCCCTTCCTCCTCCTCCTCCTCCTTCCTCTTCCTCCTTCCTCCTTCTTCTTCCCTTCCTTTTCCTCCTCTTTCCCTTCCTCCTCTTCCTTCTTCTCTCTTTCTCTCTCCCTCTCCCTCTCTCTTTCTCTCTTTGGTTTTTGTTTTTAAGCTTTTCAAGACAGGATTTCTCTGTATATCCCTGGCTATCCTGGAAATTCCTCTTTAGACTAGGTAGCCTCGAACTCAGAGACTTGCCTGCCTCTGCCTTGGGAATCCTGGAGTCAAAGGCATGAGCCACCCCTGCCCAGCACCATTGTGCATATTCTTATAGCCATGGGAACAGATTACCCAGATAAATTTTCCCAAGGTCATGCAGAGAATGAATGCTGATTATAGGCTCATGCTCTGCTTCCTGACTCTAGATTCTAGACGCCATTTATGCATAGCTACTGAGCTCTAGAAATTCAGCCAGTCCTGAGTTGAGATTATAGCTCAGTGGTAGAGCACTATGCTAAAATCACCAGTGAAGGTCTAGGAGTGTGGCTCAGTGGTAGAGCATCTGCCTAGAATCCCTTAAAGAAGAGTTGAAAATGTGGGTCTTTGGTAGAGCACTTCCCTAGCATCCAACGGGTCCTTGGCTCTATCTCCAGAACAGCAAAACCACTGCCAATGCAAAAAGAATGGTTCTACCACTGCATGACCAGTGCTTTGGGCCCATCCCTTGAGAGTACCAGGACCCAGGCATTCTGGCATTGATGGATCCTCCTCTGGGAAGCTGGGCACCCCTGGAGGCTTACCTTGTAGTACTTGTTGTTGTAGGGGCAATTGCAGGAAGACTCGTTGATACATTGATTGTTACTAAACAAAAACCCAGGGTTGCAGACACAGTCAGGAGTGCAGGGGGACTGGCAGCTAGGCTTGGGGTTCTCACAGGATGCAAGGCATGCACACAATTCCAAGTGGGCATTTGGAGGGCAGCTCCCTGAAAGGAAAACAGCTTCCGTCAGGACCTCTATTCCACAGCTGCCCACCTCTCCCAGAAGCCTCCCCGCCTCTCTCCTCTAAATAAGCTTACACTTGTTCTGCCATTAAAAAAAAAAAAGTAGTGTGTGTGGGGGGGGGGGATGTCCAGGCATGGCAGTATAATTGGGAGGCCAAGGTAGAAAGACTGTGAAAGAGTTCGAGGCCATCTGCACAGTCATTTGAAGCCAGGACCGTGTCTCAGAACCAAAACCAACCAACCAAAACAACAACAACAAAAATTTGATTAATGCTCAAATAATGACGAATCTTGAAAATACTGTGCTCATCAGCACTTACGTACGACTTATTCAGACTGAGGACACGTGGTGGTACTTGCCTGTGATCCTAGTACTCTGGAGACCAAGGCAAAGAAATGATCGATTGAAGGCTTGCCTGAGCTATGTAGGAGGACACAAGGGAAGGAACAGAGGGAAATACAGGAGGGAGGGGGCGTCGGGAGAAGGAAGAGGGGGGAAGGGAGCTGAGTACGTGACATGTTTGGTTTGTAGCTCGTATGTCTGCCCTCTGAGTGTAGACTTTTCAAAAATCTCCTTCCCACAGCCCTGCCCCTCTTCAGCAGGAGTTCCTGAACTCCGCTCAACTTGTGCCTGTGGGTCTCTGCCTCTGTTTCCATCGGTTGCTGGAGGAAGCCTCTCTGATGACAGTCTGTGAGCCAGAGGGGTCAAGGGCACCACAAAACCAAAAACCAAAAAACACAGAATCAACTAAACTGGAATTAGAGGGGCCCACTGAGACTCCATCAGAGAGCCTGCATGGCTCCGATCTAGGTCCTCTGCAGAAATGTCATAGATTGGTGTTTCTGTAGGACTCCCAACAGAGGGTGCGTGGCCGGTTTCTGACCCTTTTGTTTGCTTTGGGGACCCTTACCCTCCTACCAGGTTGCTTAGTGCATTCTTACTCTGAGGAGAGGCACCTAATCTTATTGTGACTTGATATATCATGTTTGGTTGATATCGGGGGGAGGCTGCCCCCTTTTGAAGGTAAATGGAGAGAGGATAGGGAAGTAGGGATGGAGGGAACGGAGAAGGTGGGGGGCAGGAGAAGAGAGGAGAAACTGTTGTAGGCTGTTGTAGGAATGTCATATATGAGAGTTTTTTTTTTTTTTTTTTGTTTAAAGCACCTCCTTCTCTAACTTCCTCTTTGTCTTCTTCTTGCTCCATCCACCTCATACCTGTGGTTGGGACCATGCCGATCATTGAGACACTTGGAAGATTTGAAAGGCTTGGTCCAGTGGTCATGAGTGGAGTGCTTGGACAGGGTGGTGTACATGCTGTGAATGTCTGACTGACAGTAGATTGCTC
This sequence comes from Micromys minutus, assembly GCF_963924665.1. Taxonomy (NCBI): domain Eukaryota; kingdom Metazoa; phylum Chordata; class Mammalia; order Rodentia; family Muridae; genus Micromys; species Micromys minutus. The sequence goes on along the minus strand of NC_137964.1, from coordinate 12,305,365 downwards.
TGTAAGGAGAGTGATCTCTTGAGTGGAGACAGGGGTCTCTTCAGAAGGAATGGTGGTCTCTTCAGGAGGGACAGTGGTTTCTTCTGAAGGGACAGTGGTCTCCTCAGGAGAGATTATGGCAGGAGAAACAGTTGTCACTTCTGCTGGGGTGGTGGTCTCCTCAGGCAGGGAGACTTTGGTCACTTCTATATGAACACCTATCTCTTCTGTGGGGACAGTAGGCACGTCTGTGGGCAGAGTGGTCGCTTCTGTGGGAAGAACAGTCTCTTCAGGAGAAACAGTGCTGATTTGTATAGGGATGGTCTCCTCAAGGAGGATACTGGTCTCTTCAGGAGAGACATTAATCACTTCTGTGGAGACAGTGGTCACTTCTGTGAGAACAGTAGGCACGTCTGTGGGCAGAGTGGTCGCTTCTGTGGGAAGAACAGTCTCTTCAGGAGAAACAGTGCTGATTTCTATAGGGATGGTCTCCTCAAGGAGGACACTGGTCTCTTCAGAAGAGAAATTAGTCAATTCTATATGAACACCTGTCACTTCGGCGGAGACAATGGGCACCTCTGTGGGGACAGTAGTCTCTCCAGTGGGGACAGTGAGCACTTTTGTGAGAACAGTGGTCACTTCTGTGAGAACAGTGGTCACTTCTGTGGGGAGAGTGGCCTCTTCAGGAGAAACGGTGGTAACATCTGTAAGAATAGTCTCCTCAGGGGGGACACTGGTCTCTTCAGGAGAGACATTAGTCAATTTTGTGTGAACAGCTGTCACTTCTGTGGAGACAGTGAGCACCTCTGTGGGGAGAGTGGTCACTTCTGTGAGAACAGTGGTCACTTCTGTGAGAACAGTGGTCACTTCTGTGGGGAGAGTGGCCTCTTCAAGAGAAACAGTGGTCACATCTGTGAGGATAGTCTCCTCAGGGGGGACACTGGTCTCTTCAGGAGAGACATTAGTCAATTTTGTGTGAACAGCTGTCACTTCTGTGGAGATAGGGAGCACCTCTGTGGGGATGGTGATCTCTTCCGTGGAAGTCGTGGATAGTTCTGTGGGAACAGCGATTGTGTCTATATAGGTGTCGTGGGGCTCCATAGGCAGCATAGGGGCAATAGGTTCAGAAGGCCCAGTAGGTGGAAGCAGAAGACTGGAAGGAATCTCTGTCTGCAGCAGTTCTGCAGAGAAAAACAAAACCCTGTAATTCAGTCAAAATTCTACCACCTTCCCTTCACTCACATCTATATAGGAGTGGGTGAGCTCAGGGAGGAGGGCTACTTGGTCAACTCTTTTTCTGCTTGCAACCTCCAACCTTCGCTCACTTATTCAATATGCAGCACTCCCAACACACATCTGACGTGGTGCCAGGTACAGGGAATACAAAACCGAAAGGAGATGGAGCCTGACTTCAGCATCACTAGAGAAGGGTTCTGAATCCTGCTACAGAAACTCATGCCATCAACAACTTTATCATAGCTGGGTGTGGTGTACCTATCTGCCATCATAGCCACCAGTGTAGTTAAAGCAAGAGGATCACAAGTTTGAGACCAACTAGGCTATGCTGTGAGCTCCCGTCTTACAATGAGAATAATGTATGACTGGGAATAGCGCTCAGTAGTAGAGAACTTTCCTAGGACTCCCTAGTGAGGGGCTGGGGGTGTGGCTCAGTGATAGAGCCCCTGCCTAGACTCCCCCAGTGAGGGGCTGGGGGCGTGGCTCAGGGGTAGAGCCCCTGCCTAGAATCCTCCAGTGAGGGGCTGGGGGTGTGACTCAGTGGTAGAGCCCCTGCCTAGAATCTCCCAGTGAGGGGCTGGGGGCGTGGCTCAGGGGTAGAGCCCCTGCCTAGAATCCCCCTGTGAGGGGCTGGGGGCATGACTCAGTGGTAGAGCCCCTGCCTAGAATCCCCCAGTGAGGGGCTGGGGGCATGGCTCAGTGGTAGGACACTTGCTCAGAGTCCTCAAATGAGAAGGTAGAGGTGAGACTCAGCAATAAAGCACTTGCCTGGCAGATGTGAGGAACTGGGTTCTAGTCCTCATACTAAGGGATGGAAGGAACTGAGTCCTTCAACTTTTTTTCTTACCCCGACATGGTCCATGAGTGATGAAGATGAAGTTCAGAGCAACAGCAAAGGCAGTGCTGGTGCCCCGGGTGGCCTTAATAACCAACTGAAGGCAATGAAGGTCAAGGAGGGAAGAGAAAGAATAAATTCCTGGGAACTCAGAAACCCTGCTGTACCTGTCCTCTACCCACAGGTCACTTTGTGAGAACGACAGTAGTCCAGCACACCCCCAGCCTCTTGAGCCTTAAGTCCACGTCTTCCCTGTGCTTTCTCCAGCTTTATGATCTGAATCTGAAATGCTCCATACAGGCTCATGCGTTAGGACACTTGGTCATCATCCAGTGGCACTGCCTTGGGAGGTTGTAGAACCTTCAGGACACGGGCCACTAAGAGTCAGGCATTGAATGGGAATAACATGACCCTGTCTTTAGTACTGTTCCTTGTTTTTCATGGTCTTTGTGAGTGTGGTGGTTTGAATACACTTGGCCCAGGAAGTGAGTGGCACTATTAGGAAGTGTGGCCTTGTTGGAGGAAGTATCGCTTTAGGGGTGGGCTTTGAGACCCTCCTCCTAGCTGCTTGGAAGACAGTCTGTTCCTGTTTGCCTCCGGAACAAGATGTAAAACTCTCAGCTCCTTCTTCAGCACCGTTCCTACCTAGATGCTGCCATGTTTTCCCACCTTGATGATAATGGACTGAACCTCAGAATTGATAAGCCGGTCCCAATTAAATGTTGTCCTTTATAAGAGTCGCCTTGGTCATGGTGTCTTTTCATAGCAATGGAAACTCAGACCTTAACTAAGACAGCGAGCCACCCAGCAAGCTCATGCCATGTAAGCCATGCCTTGCCCACCTCAAGTGGCTGTACCCCTTCCCCAAAAATTACTGCAGGTCAAAATAAGTCTCTTCTTGAATAAGTTGCTCGGGCCTAATATCCTGCCACTGCACTCAAGACCAATCACTAACAAGCCACCTCTCCACCTCCTCTGTTCACCATCTGCCCCGGGACCCCCTTATTACTCCCCGTAAACACAAATAAAGCACATTCTCCATGTCTCACCTGCATGGGCTGCTGATGTCCCTTAGAGATGGTGACAGAGCTGTTTATCCAGCCAGAGCTCTGAGACCCGACTCGGCTCCACAGAGGAATGGGAGAGCTACCCGCAGGACTCCCCAGCAGGAGCTTGAGCGTGGTGCCTTTTCCAAGGCCATACATGTGGTAAGCAAACTCCACACAGATGTCCCCAGGGGCACAGAAGGGTGGACTCACCAACCTGGCAGACTGCCCCTCGTGGGATAACTTGACTGAATCGAAGAAAATGTAATGCTCCCCTGAGTGAAGGAAGGAAGCCAGAGCAGTAAGACCCCAAACCCAAACGTGCATGCAAGACAAGTCTAGCTGCTTCCTGCAGCCATGTCTAGCTTTCCAAGTGAACATATGACCAAACATGCATGGCAGTATTGTCCTTTGCTGGCTTTGTTTTGTTTTTTTTTATTTGCTTGTTTTGTGTTTTGTTTTTCAAGACAGGGTTTCTTTGCATAACAGCTCTCTCTGTACTGGAACACACTTTGTAGACCGGGCTGGCCTTAAATTCACAGAGATCCTCCTGCCTCTAACTCCAAGGTGCTGGGATTAAAGGTGTGTGCCATCACGCCCAGCTGTTTTCTTTAGTTTTTGAGTTATATCGCTCAGGCTGGCCTGGAACTTACAGCGTTCCTGCCTTAGCCTCCGCATTACAGGTACACATCGCTGCAACCTGCCCATTTAGGGCTCTTAACCGAAGAAGGCCAAAGACACAGGAAACCCAGTCTTCACTGGCATTACGTGCAGCTGAGAATAAGAAGATTTTGAAGTCTTGGGCTCACAGCAAGGCCTTGACTGCTCTCCCATGTCACCTCTAGAGCTAGGGATAGAACCTGTGGAGTGGCACCTGCTAAGCAAGTGCTCTATTGTACACACGCACACACACACACACACACACACACACACACACACACACACACACACACGCATGCACTAGCCCCTCTCTGCGGGATTCTAAGCAAGTGTTCCACCTTTAAACTGTACTCATATGGCAAAGCATGGAATTTCCCCTGGGTCGCATGATCCGGCTACTCTGACCAACCTAAGCATAACCTTCTTTCTGGCTCTTGAATTCTTATCCATAAAGACATCGTCCACTGACAGTGACACCATTGAGTCCCTGACTAGATGCAGATGCTGGCACTCATAACCTCAAGGAGGTCCTCAGTCTTCTCACCTCCATATGGGAACTCTCTTGGGGACCCTGAGATGGGGGTAGGTACACTTTTACTTCCCCAGCTCCAGTGTCCGATGTCACCAAACACCTGTTTCCATTCGCAGAAAGGATGGGCTCTGTCTTCAAAGTCGCACTGGGGAAACCTCTCTAGCAGATTCCAAGAGGAGAGATTGAGACAGTCTGTGCTCCCCACCCCACCCCCAATCACTCCAACCTCCAATTCAGCAGGGGTTCCCAAGGCTCTGTTCTCACCCCCACAAGGAGCAATGCTGATGGCATCCACAGCTATTGCTGGTTCTGGGTTACTTCCAAATATACCCACCACTATGAACTGCAAAGGAAAGGAAAGGAAGCCTGGAGTGTGCAGGCAAACCAATCCTCACTCCACGCCCCTCCTCACCCATCCTTCAGCCCTCTCATGAAGGCCAGTGTTAATCATCAACTTGATACATCTAAAGTCACCTGGCAAAAAGGTCTCTGGCATGCCTATAGAGGGTGTTGAGGAGAGGGAATGAAGGGAGGATTATCTTGATTTTGTTAGTTGGGTGGGAAGATCCTTCCACTGTGGGCGGCATCATTCCCTAGCTGGGACCCTGGACTGTGCTAGTTGAGAAAAGAAGTTGAATAGCAATGAGCCTTTATTTATTGTTCTCTGTTTCCTGACTGTGGGCATGATGTGACCAGCTTCTTCAAGTTCCTGCTCTCAAGGATTCCTCCCTGCTTTACCCTTGAACTGTCACCCAGAACAAGTCCTTTCTCCTTTAAGTTGCTTTTGTTAAAGTATTTTGTCACCTGGACAGAAAAAGAAACTAAGACACTTCCTCTTTGGCATTTCCATTCAAAGAGCCAGCTCCGGCTCCCGATGCCGATGCCGAGGTCCTCAACTCACGCGGAGGGAGGGAACCTGCCATAAACAGAGACTCCCAATGAGGACCTTGTTCCCCTGTACCTGTATCTGTCCCTGTCCTGTGTAATTGACAGACACAGCCTGCCAGTCAGGTCCAGGGTGTCCTGAGAAGAGAGTGTGTTTCCGGATGTTGCCTACAATGGTGAAAAAAAACAGAAAAGAAGGACGTTTATGGGAATTTGAAGACAAATTGGGTAGGAAACACTAAAGCAATATTTCTCCAGATGCAAGCAAACTTCTATCATCAACCTCTCTCTCTCTCCCTCCCTCCCCTCCTCCTCTGTCTCCTCCTCCCTCCCTCTGTCTCTGCCTCTGTTCTCCTCCTGCTTTGTATGAGTGTATGTGTACAAGAACTCGTGGATGCATGTGCATACCTATAGGTGTATGTGCATGCAGGCCTTTATGCAGATGTGCACACATATGTGTATGAAGGTCAGAAGTCAACCTCAGATGTGATTCCTTGGAAGCTATCCACCTTGGTTTTTGAAACAGTCGTATGCTAGCTGGCCAGGGAGCCTCTGGGATCCACCCACTTACCTGTGCCTCCCCAGTGCTAGGATTACAAGTAAGCTACTCTGCTTAGCATACTTCGTGGGTGTTGGGGTGGTAGTCAGGGTCTCAAACTTGTGTGGCAAACACTTTCCTGAGCTCTTTCTCTCTCTCTGGCTGGTTTACTTTCATTTGTTATTGATTCAGGTGGTCTCCTGTAGTCTAAGCTGGTCTCAAACTCACTTTGTGGCAGAGACTGGCCTTGATCTTCTTAACCTTCCTGCCGAAACCTTCCAAGCGCCACCCACCATGGTGTACTTCCTATTTCTAACACATGGCACAATCTTACAAGTACATCAGATTTCCCTAGACCCCGAGGAGATATTGCCTCTCAGTTCCCTGTCAATCCAACCCTTCTAGATGGTACCCATGGTCGGTAAACTCTTCTAACCCAAAAATGTAGCATAGACAAAAAGGCCTTCTTCATGTCCCTGGCCGTGCATTATGTAGTAGAAAGACAGGGTCAGACAGCCGCTGGAGTGGCTCAAGGGACTCAGAAGCACGGCTTTCTGTCCTGGCCTTGCATTTGTAGGGTCCAGGAGCATGTAGTATCCATCTGTGAAAGAAAAGGGCCAGTGAAGAAAATGCCGGGGATGGAGGTGAAGACACAGGGACCTGGGGGAAGATAGAGACCTAGCTGTCAGGAGCTCCAACAGCTGCCTAGTATGAGGAACAGGTCAGGGGGTTACACCCACATCACTACTGGCAGAGAGCCTGAACTGGGTAAAGACCTGGTGTCGCTATAGTAAAGACATGCTCTCAGCAACAGTCATCACGATCTTGTCCCCTGGGTGCTGACTCTTCAGGTCTAGTAGTTAGGGCCTCTTTCTTCCCCGCCCCCAACTCCGGAAACAGCTGAGTTAGTCACTTAAGTTGACGCAAGACATTCACTCTGACCCTGAGAAGTAGGCAGCTTGCACCCAGCATTTCCTTCTCTATTAAACCAAGACAGCCAATCAATCTGAGCTTTGCTTAGTGACGCAACTAGTAACCAAGAAATAAAGGGCACTGATTTGCGGCAAAGAGCGCACACGCATGCGTACTCATGCCCAACCACCTTCGGATTCCTACAAACCTCGAGCTGAGAGAGGCCAACAAGCCAAGAGAACGAACCAATGGTTTCAAATGGAAGGGAAGGGGTTGTTGAAGAACTTTCTAGAAGGTAAGCCTCCCGGAACAGGAAGCTGAGTGATCATAACAACAAGTAAACTGAGAATGGAACTCAAACATCGCTTGGTATTTGACCTCCAAAATTTGCTGGATGCAAGGACGGTGTTGAGATGAAGAGGAGATGGGCACCGCGAGGGAGAGAGAAGGAAAGCGTGGATGCAGAAACAGGAAGAGAAAGCCCGAGCAGGAGTAACGGGGAGATGAGGAGGAGGAAGGGGTCACTGTGACTGTAATGACAGGAAGGAACATTGATTGGCTGTCTTGACGGCAAAGCTTCCTCAGTGGTTCTCATCCGAACAGTGGCTGCTTAGCCGGAAACCCAAGTGGAATTAAGTCAGGATCTTGCCAACTAGTCCAGGCTGACCTGACTCACGGTCTTTCTGCCTCAGCCTCCCGGGTGCTGGAATTACAGGCTTACTCCGCCTTACCTGGCTGCTTGCGGGTTTTACACACCAGTTCGTAACTTTATAGGATAGTGTACAGGATGGCTACTCAGTAAATACCAGATGAAGAATGAATGAATGAATGAATGATGATAATGAAAGATTGTGAGAAGTAGGTGGTGCTGGGTCTGCTTGGCAGCCATTATTGCAGTGGAGGGAGCTGGAGGATACTTGAAATTATGCTTCTTGCCAGGATCCTCCAGCTGAGGGAAACTTGAGGCTGTCGGGTTTCTGGCCTGACCTAGAGATGCTGTTGTAGGAGACGTAGAGGTCACTGGAGCCCAGAGATGCTAGGGATATATGCAATACTCACTACCAGGGTTAGAGAAGTCTTCATCAGGCCCCACACCCAGTTTCCCCGATGATCCCCACTTCTGGGTCCACTTAGCCCCGGTGGCCGTTGGAATCCAGCTCCAGCCACAGAGATCATCCAGCGTATCAAAGGTGCACATCTGGGACATACAGACTGAGAGGAGGAAAAAGAAGAGAAGAGATGGAGCTGGGGGCGTGGCTCAGTGGTAGAGCCCCTGCCTAGAATCCCCCTATCAAAAGGCTGAAAGTACAGTTTAGCCACAGAGTCTTTTTCTGAAATCCTCTGATACGGGACTTAGGACAGTACTCAGCAGTAAAGCATTCTCCTAAAACCTAACAGTGACAAACTTAGCTCAGTGGTAGGACCCTTGTCCAGTGAGAATTTGGGGATATGGCTCAGTGGTAGAGCATTTGCCCAATGTATACAAAGCCCTGGTTAAACCCCAATATCAAAAGGAAGGGGCAGCGAGCTTTCTGTCATAGGAGGAAGCGTAGAAAAAAAATGCCTCAGCTTGGGGTCAGAACTCTGAGGCCTACTCTCAAGACTGTCGTGCACGTTAGCAAGCTTTGAGGCCAACCTACATCCTTCTGCTCAAGAGTTCTGCTCTTAGTACAAGTTTCATAGCCCGCGGAGTCTTAGATGTCTTGTGTGTAAACTGGGGGTTGTCTCTGTGTAAAGCTGCAAATTAAATTATGTTTGAGGAGCACCTAGCCCATGTTCAGTGAGTATAAGTTCCCTTCACAGCGCTGGAGTTTTTCTTTCCAGCCAGCCTACAGGGAACGTTCTGCGTGTATCAGAGTAGTTGTATGGGGTAACCCCTACAATGACTTTATAATCAGATTTTCGTGGAACCAAAGACCTCTTTTGTTTTAGAAACAGCATGGAATGCAGCCCAGGCTTGCCTCAAGTTTGCCGTGAAGTAGGATAACCTTGAATTTAGGATCCTCCAGGATGCTGGGATTAAAGGTGCATGCCATCACAAGGGAACTGTGCATGCGAGCCAGGTGCTTTACCGTCTAAGATACACACCAAGGGTTTATGGACGCACACACGGGCTAAGATAGGCCAGTCTGTGGTCATGGGTCCTGGTCAGTGATTGCAGACCAGATATCCCCCACAGCTCCATGTTGAAAGGAGACATACTGACTGCTTTAGGAGCCAGGGGTGTGGGGCGACATAGCACCAAGAAACCAGAATTTTCAATTCATGAGAAACCAGGGTCGTGCTTGCTGAGCTGTCTCTCTCCTATTTAGGGAAGTTTCCTCTATCAGGGAAGAGGGTCAGGAGAAGGAGAGGCACACACGAAGGGCAGGAACTCACTCCGATTGCAGGTACCCCGTTGGATAGAGAGGCCATCCAGAGAAATGTCCAGGTAGGCGGTGTTTCCTCGCTTGCCTTCAAACATCAGCTGCGGATTATAGGGACAAAGAGACCCTGACCCTGGGAGCCACATGACTGGCCTCCTTTCTCTGTGGTTGCTGTTTTCCATCTTGAATTCAGATGGCTGGGGACCTAGGTCTCCTCTTTTTTTAAAAAAACAATTACATTCATTTATTACACACAGCACAAATGTGAGTCAGAGGACAACTTTTGGGGGTTGGTTTTGCCTCATGAGCCCTAGAGAGTGACCTCAGGCCCCAGGCTTGGTGCCAGAAAACTCCACGACTGCCCTCTGGGTTCCCCCATCGCCACATCCTACCTTCCTAAGCCCCTTCCTTTAGCCATTTCCCTCCCAGACTTCTAGGTCTGCTCTTGACCTCACCCAGCTTGGTATGTCATGATTTGCTGGTACAGTGACAGTCGTGGGCATCCAAGAGGGACTCTGGGTGTTCGCGTGTTTCCAGAGCATGTAGGGCCGGCGGTGCTTCCGGCCCCTGAGCAGTAGCAGTCTGAGCTGAGCACCCCAGGACAGCCCAAACATGTGGAAGGCAAAGTGGATGCAGAGCGGGCCTTGCTCCCATATGTCAGGGCTGCGCAGGCGTGCCACTCCGCCCGGAGGGAAGGTCTTGGGATCCATGTGCAGGTAATACCCCTCTGTGGAGAGACAGAGTGGAAAAGACTGGGGCCTTGCTGTCCCCAGGAGCCGCCCCCTCCACCTCCTGTTCAGCTCTGCTTCCAGCAGCCCCCTTCCAACTTTATCCCCTCTCCACTGTCCTCCGCCAAACTTTAGGCTTCCTTCAGGCCTCACCTCCATTGGGGTACCCCCCAGGGGGGCCAGAAGTGCCAGTCAGGGAGGGCCCAGTGGTCCGAACCCAGTCCCCATCATCCTCCGACATTTGAGACCAGTCACAGAAAGGCCTGGAATTATCTTCAAAGTCACACTTGGAGAGAATGGCTGGGAAGAAAGAGTCTCTGTAAGGCCTCGGAAAGGGCAGAGGGCAAGGGTCGGGTCACAAAGCCACACTGGGAGGTGGGGTTGGCAGGGTCACTAAGTCTAGAGAAGGACAGTGCTAAAAGCTCAGATCCAGAGCAGAGATGGGGGAGACACAGAATTGGGGTAGGGGAGATGTGGAGCTGGTGAATAGAGAGAGTGGTGACAAAGTTCGGGAGCACGAACTGGGCGGATTCAGACAGTCTTGGCAGCATGTGTTTGGTTGTGGCTATTATTACTGTTATCTTGCTGTGTGCTTGTGTGAACATGTGCGTGCATGAGTGTGTGTGTGTGTGTGTGTGTGTGTGTGTGTGTGTGTGCAGATATGCATGCATGTAGAGATCAGTGGTCAACATCAGGTATCTTCCTCAGTCTCTCTCCACTTTATGTTTTGAGATAGGGTCTCTCTCAGTGAACCCAGAGCTCACTGATTCGACTGCACCAGCTGGGCAAGGGACCCTAGAGACCCTCCTGTGTCTGCGTCTCCAGTGCTGGGATTACAGCGTGCACTACCACAGCAAGCTCTTTACATGGTTGCTAGGGATGGAACTCAGGTCCTTACGCTTGTGCGGCAAGGATGCTGCCTCCTGAGTCATCTCTCCGTACCCCTGCCTCACATCCTCATGTGGCCCAAGGAGTCTTGAACTCCAGATCCTCCTGCCTCAGCCTCCTGAGAGCTAGGATTGCAAGTGTGCACAACAATACCTAGCCTGTTGTTTTGTTATTTTGAGACAAGGTCTTGTTACTATGTAGCCCAGGCTAGCCTGGAATTTGTGATCCTCTTGCTTTGGCCTCCCCAGTGCTGAGTTGGCAAACCTGTGCCATCCTATCTAGTGCTTGTCATAGTTAATGTGAGCAGGAGTCTTTCGGGTGGAGTCAGGCTATTTTCCCACTGTTCCCTCTGCCCTTGGTTGTTCAGGAGCTGCCCTTTGTGCTGTATCCCATGTTTATCTGATTGCTGTACCCTGACCATGAGCTCTGTACTAGGGCCTGGAGTTGACGGTTAGAACAGATGGAGGGAAAGGAGGCCTAAGCAGGTCTGGTTTCAACTCACAGTCCTCCCTCAAAGTGCGCATCATCGGCTTCGGGTTGGGAGAGTTCAGTCTCCTTGGGGTTAGTTTGGAGAAAACAAAGAATGTTACCTTTGTCATTATTCAGATCATCACTAAGACTATGATTATGTTGTGTCCTTCCTTCTCTCTCTCTCCTTCTTTCTTTTAAGATAGAGTCTCATGTAACCCAGGCTAGCCTCAAACTCCCCCTAAGTAACTAAGAATGACCTTAATTAAGATCATGAGTCTCCTGCCTCCACCTTCTATGTACCTGGTTTACAGGAGTTCACCACCACATCTAGCTCTTTTAGAGACAAAGTCTTGTGATGAGTAGCCCAGGCTAGCCTCAAGCATTCACTCCTCCTGCCTCCTTCACTCCTAGTGCTAGAATTATAGCTTTGCACCACCATACCCAACCCTCCTCCCCACCTTACAAACTCAATGAAGAAGCCCGTCTTTCATCAGCTTGGGTCAGAACTTCCCACAATTCAACTGCTACCTGTCCAGAGCCCTGCACCCAAGTTCAACGAACCTAAACTACCTCTCATTCCTTACTGCCTTCTAACTTGAACCTATCAGCTATCAGCTCGGCCCGCCATGGGGTTTTGGGGAGTATAAATTCTTTGTCTTTCCCTCTCAGCCTGGAATGTCACCTCAATTTCAGGTCCTGGGGATGTGAGACTCCTCCATCCTGGTCAATAGGTTATCTTCTTCCCAATCCCCCGGTCTCTACCTTCTCTGAGCTAGTAATATATCCTGAGCCACCGCAGCAAGTTAACATGGTGCTGGGGTTTGAAACTAGGGCTTTGTGTAGGTCAAGCAAGCCCTCTGTCAGCCGAGTTACATCAGTTATAAAGCTGTTTATAATTTTCTCTCCCCTCTGGCATCCCCAAACGAAACCCAGGAAACCTTTGACCCTTGTTCCCAGCCCAGCTTACCACACAGAGTTAGGCACTTGGTCCTGGCCCCAGGCAACCCCCACCAGCAGCATCAGGGTCCAAACTGGAGGAGCCATGGGGGACCTCTGAGGTGGCCCTCAGGTAGAGAAGAAGATTACAATGAGGATCCCAGGACACTTTATAAGCACCTGGCCCTCTTTTCTTGTTACCCTTCTGAAGAGGCCATTAAAAAAAATCACAGTATTTGGGAAGACCCTGGAACTAATAACATTGTCAGAGTTGTAACTGAAACCCAATAGAAGAGTTATAGACAGAAAGAAAGGGAAAAATAAGAAAAGGGGAGACAGAAAGAGATCCAGGAAGTTTAAAAGTAAAAAGCAAAAAGTAGTTTAGTAAGAAACAACAAAGGAAACAAAGACTGAAAGATAGAGAGTCTCGAAGAGCCCAGGCTAGCCTCAGGTTCATGATGTAGGTAAGGCTAGCCTTGAAATCCAGAGCCTTCCACCACCAAATGCTGGCTAAGAAAGCACTAGCGAACTCTCCCAGAACTGAAACTCCCGAGTCTCTTAGTTAAAAGGTACCTAGTGTGGTGGATTCAAAGACCCGCGGAAACTACTTTGTGAAATATCAGAATATTGGGGCTAAAAGAAAGATGGAAGAGCCTTTTAAATAGTAAGGAACAGGTCACATACTAAGGACCAGGGATCCTCATGGCCTCAGTCTCCTTGGTAGCAACCACACGTTCTAAAGGCAGCAGAACTCTAGCTGCAGAATTCTGATGGGAAAATCATTCAAACTTAACATTCTACAACTGAAGACAGTGGCAGATGCTGTTGAAGGCCACATGAAAGGCCAGAAATAGTGAAGGACAGACAGACTCATGGGGTAGAAATGCAAGTTGTCAGGAAGTGCTTGAAAGTATGTGTGTCTTTGTGTGTGTCTGTGTCTCTATGTGTCTGTATGTGTGTGTGTCTGAATATGTGTCTGTCTTTGTGTATGTATGTATGTGTTGTGCCCATGTGTGTGTGTGTCTCTGTTTGTGCCAGTGTGTGTGTCTGTGTGTGTCCATGTGTGTGTGTGTCTCTGTTTGTGTCAGTGTGTGTGTGTGTCTGTATGTGTCCATGTGTGTGTGTGTCTGTGTCTCTGTGTGTGTAAGTCAGAGGACACCTTGCAGGAGCTGTTCTGTCCTTCCCTGTGTGGGTTCTGAGAATCAAATTCAAACTGTTAGACTTGTCAGCAAGTTGAACCATCTTGTTGACCCCTACTTCATTTTTCTAAGACAGTCTTGTAGCCCAGGTTGGCCTCCAATTGAGTCTGGAGGGCCACCATGCCAGTTTAAAAATCAAGCCCTAGGTATCATGTATACTAGGCAAGTTCCCCACCAGCTGAGCTACCTCTCCAGTTGTGTGTTTTTCAGATAGGGTCTGTGTTGTTCAGGGTGGACCTCATTGTCTGATCCAAAGCCGGCTTCGAACCCATGGCAGTTCTCCTGTCCCAGCCCCTCAAGTGCTGTGGCTCCAGATCCTCAGCAGACTGAGACAAGCAGAGGATGGCAAGTTCGAAGGCAGCCTGGGCAACTTAGTGAGACCTTGTCACGAAAGACAAAGTAAAAGGAAGCCTGGGCGCGGAGTTTAGCGGTAGAGAGCATGCAGCTCGTGTGCATGAGGTTCAGCGATTCCATCCAGGCACCACACAGGCTCACAAATGCACGTGGGACACACATTTTCAAGATTTAGCTGCTTCACCTGGGGACTGGGGTCCAACGTCTAGTCCTCTGCAAGCACTTTTAACCACCAAACCATCTCTCCAGTCCCCTGTGGTTTTTAAAAACATTTTTAATGTTTAATATTTTGTTAAAATTAATTCTCAAATTTAAAAAAATACCTAGACTACATGCTATAACATAGTGACTACATATATATATGTATATGTGTATATATGTGTGTGTGTGTGTGTGTGTATAGCCACAATTGTACCAAATATGTTTGTATGTATATATGGCATATGCTGTGTGTGCATGTGTGTACATGTGTGTGCATGTGTGTGTACATGTGTGTGCATGTATGTGCACATGTGTGTGCATGTGTGTGCATACAACTCTGCTTCCATCATGGAGAATCAAGCCTGGTTGAAAATGTAAAATGGAACAAAATGGAAACCTACATGTGGTCAGGTGTGGTAGCACACACATGCCTGTAGTTACTGCACTCAGGAGGTTGAGGCAGAGGGATCTATGAGAGTTCAAGAACAGCCTGAGCTATTACGCAGAGAAATCCTGTCTCAAAAAACAAAACAGGGGCTGGAGAGATGGCTCAGTGGTTAAGAACACTGGCTGCTCTTCCACATATCCTGAGTTCAAATTCCAGTTGGAGGTAATCTTTCTCCATCAACCTCTTGGGTTCTGGGGTCACAGGCATGTGCCACCAACATCCAGATGGCTTTGTTTTTGAAATAGGATCTCACTGTGTGGCCCAGGCAGGCCTGAGAGATCTTCCTACTTCACTCCTGGTAGTGAGATTACAGATGATGACCTCATCCACCAGTGCTCATGGGAGAAAGAAAGGAAGGAAGGACAGAGGGAGGGAGGGAGGGAGGGAAAGAGTGAGGGAGGGAGGAAAGGAGGGAAGGAGGAAGGGAGTAAGGAAGGAAGAAGGGAGGGAGGGAAGGAGGGAGGGAGGAAGGAAGGAAGAAAGAAGAAAGGAAAGAAAGAAAGAAAGAAAAAGAAAAGAAAGAAAGAAAGAAAAAGAAAAGAAAGAAAGAAAGAAAGAAAAAGAAAGAGAAAGGAAGAAAACTTTGCCAGACTTCATGACACAGGTCTGTCTTCGCAGTTGCTCAGATAGCTGAGGCAAAACAGTTTCAAGTTCAGACCAACTTAGGCAACTGAGAAAAACCTTATCGCAAAATGAAAAATGGTTTATTATTTTTGATTGATAAAATAATCAGCTTTGTTTTTATATTTTGCTGCTCTCTCTCTCTCTCTCTCTCTCTCTCTCTCTCGTGTGTGTGTGTGTGTGTGTGTGTGTGTGTGTGTGTGTGTGTGTCGGTGGGTGTGGGTGTGTGTTATACAAGGCCTCTGATTGGTCTGAAGCTCTCCTAGTAGTCTGGGCGAGCAGGCCAGTGAACCCCAGGGACCCACCTGTCTCCTTCCCTTCTTGCAGTCACTGGGATTACAGGCATGCAGCACCAAGTCCATCCTTTTACATGGCTCTGGATGCAAACCCAGGCCTTCATGCTGGCTGATCTGTTCCAGCAGGACTTCTTTTTGCTGTCTCAGAGGAATCTCTAGAGTTTATGTTTATCTTAGTCTAGGTTTTAAAAAGGAACAAAACTACTAGAATGAATGCATACACACACACACATATACACATTTATACACACACACATACACATATATACACACACGTATACACACACATACACATATATACACACACAAATATATACACACATATACATAAATGCATATACACATATACACACATATATAAATACATATATGCACACACACATGCATATACGTACATTCATATACACACACACTCATCTATCTATCTATCTATCTATATATATATATATGTATATATATATATATATATATATATGAGTTATTAGATTAGTTTACAAGATGAGGTCCAGACAGACCAGCACTGGCTGCCTCATTTCAGAAATCTTTCTGGAATAAGCATCCAACACTGAGAGTGGGGGAGAGAAGATGTCACTAGTGGACCTAAGCCAGGACAGAAAGGCTTTGATCCTGGGCCGTTTATATCCTCATCCTACGCTCTAGAACCACTAGGTGGGGCAAGTGAGGTTGTATTGAAGTACGTGTCAGCAAGTTAAGGGCAACAACCCACAGCTTTAGATGTTCCTCCAGGTCATTCTGTTCCTGGGAGCAAGTGAAGGCAACGATTTAAGTAAATCACTAAATAAATCAATAAATCAGTATCTAATAATTGTTCTTTTCTACCTAATTCTACTTTCAGTCTCACACCAGAGAGACCAAGAACCTGCGATCGTTCAGTGCACGTCACCCTGTCTCAGTGATCCTACTCTGGCACCAAAGGTCTGCAGTCCATGCTGGAATCCCAAAGAAGGTGCTTCTAACATGGTGAAGGGTTGCCACAGCAACCCAGCAAGAGTGAGAGCAAGCAGGCAGAAAAGCAGTTTTCTTCTTCCATGTCCTTCAGGTGACACTCAAACCAGACTGTGACGGCACACATCTTTAATCCCAGCGCTTGTGAGGCAGAGACAGAGGCAGGTGGATCTACGGGAGTTGGGGACCAGTCTGGTCCACGGAGCGTGTTCCAGGACAGCCAGAGCAACACAGAGAAACCCTGTCTCAAAAAATAAATAAACAAATAAACAAATAGAAAAAAAACAAAGAAAGAAACAAGGAAAGGGGGAGGGGGGAGAGAGAGCAAGTTTACCACCAGCATTCATCTGCCTCTGCTCCCTGACTGTGGATGCCATAGGACCAGCTGCCTCAGGCTCCTGCTGCCCTGTCTTCCTGGCCATAATGGACTAAGCTCCCCAGAAGTGTAAGCTAACATAAGCCCTTCCTCCTCTGAGATGCATCTTGTCTGTATTCGGTTATGGCAGAGAGAGAAATGGACAGGATGTTCGCTGATAAAGGCCAAGCCCATGGTCAGAGGCTGACTGCTTTTCAGTTTGTTTTCCTTGTCCTTAAAAACAAGACTATAGCTTGGTGTGTTAGCTCACGCCTTTAATCCCAGCACTGAGGAGGCAGAGGAGGGCAGTTCTCTGTGAGTTCAAGGACAGCCTGGTCTACAGAAAGAGTTCCAAGACAGCCAGGGCTATATAGTGAAAATCTCTCTCAAAACAAAAACAAACTAAACGACAAGTGGTTAAAAGTGCTTGCTGCTCTTACAGACAACCAGAGGTCAGTTTCTAGTACCCACCTGGGTGCTCACAACTGCTCATAAATCTAGTTCTAGGGAATCTGACCTCTTCTGACACACACACACACACACACACTAAAATAAAATAAATCGTTTAAAGGAAAAAAATAGCAAAACTAAGCCAGATGTAATGGTCCAGGCCTGTAATCCCAGAACCTAGGAAACTGAGGCACAAAAATTCTAAGTTCCAGGCCTGCCTGGGCAATTTGGCCTCCGTCTCAAAACAAAACAAGCAAACAAACAAAAACAGGCAAACAACAAAACAAACCTCCCCCTCGAGTATTAATAGATTTGATATAGAATTAATATTCCAGCTCCAGAAACCCAGAAAGACACTTCACCCTTACCCTCTCATAGCAACGGGGGCAGCAAAGGGATGTGTGTCTGTTGTGGAAGCCACAAAATTGCAGGCTCCCAGAGGACGGAGATTGCTGGGGTTCTCTAACAGTTCCCAACCGCGCCTGAAGAGGGCACTGTAGTCCAGGAGCTAAGTTCACCTCTCCCCAAATTCTTTTGAGTCCTCCCCTTTGCAGATCCCTCCCATCTGAATTATAAACACGTGAACACACCACACACACACACACACACACACACACACACACACACACACTCCTAACAAATTCCCTCCAGCCCCCAACTCCTCAACCTGCATGCAATTTTTCCCTCAGTGGACTGTAAAGGCTTTCAGGCTGGATTCTAAAAATGTCTTGTTTTGGAAACAGAACGTAGGTCAGCCACACAGGATGACAGCCAGGCATGGGGTCCTGGTTCTGTGTGTGCCATCTTTGACTGGTCGGCTGTGTGGGTCTCTCTCCTAAGCATACTTCTCCACATGAAGCACTACGAGGAAGGAATCCAAGGAACAGTTTAGTCACCCTTGTCTCCTGGCGGTGACATCTATCACTTCTCAGCCTATTGACTCTCCTTCAAGTTGCAAGGAGAAACCCTGAGAGTGACACCCATCAGGACATGAAAAACAGGTGGTTGGACTCACAAGGGGTTTATGTCCTGAGGTAGGTGACTAATGCTACAGGCACACTGATCCATTCACCAGGGTTGCCCATGGCCACCAACCCCTCCGGACTGGCTCCTGCTTCCTCACGGTGGCCCCAGCTCACTCAGCACTTGTCCTGGCGGGTTGGCAGCTGCCCACTAAGAGACAGCCTTGAATGGAGCCTGCTTATTGACCAGCGTGGGCAGGCATTGTGGCCTCAAGCCCAGAGGGGTCAAGAGGTCAGACAGGCCATGCAGGGCAGCACGTAGGGCCCAACCCCCTCCACCTCTGGTTTCCCAGATCTGATGCCTTATTACCAGATTTGGGGAGGGGGTGTAGAGCCAAGAGAGTTGGGGGGTACACACTCATAAAGATAGACAAGCCAGGAGTCTCGGTGATTTCAGCTGTTGCCAGTGGTATTTTTTTAAAAGACACAAAACTTCAAACCCCTTCCCTCCCACGAAAGCTGAGAATCGGTGGTCATTTGTCTTCACGGCCGCGCCACCCTCTGTGGTCCAGTGCGGGGCTTGTGCTGGCTGGGGAAGCCCACGAGACCTAAAGAATTCACATCTTGCCCCCTAAATTCTCCATAGATGCCACAAAGACTGGACCCCAAAGTTTGCCCTGTGTGTGTATGGGGTGGGTTACAGTTCTGGCAGGGCACTAGTTGAGTTTAGATGTCTCTGTCCCTGAGTTCTAAGTCGGTCTCTGGGAGCTCAGTATTTCTAGTATTCAGGAAGTCCAAACCTCCATCACCAGCACCCCATGAACGGGGACAGGGTGGCGGCAATCTCAGCACTTGAGAAACAGAAGCAGAAGGATCAGTGATTCAACGCTGTCCTTAACTACATAGCGAGTTCCAGGCCAGCCTGGGCTATGTGAGACCTTCCTGTCTCAACAAAAGCTAAACAAATCCGAGCTGATTCTCTGAGTCTTTTCTGCCCTGGGGCCTCGGGCTTGTTCCAGTGGCATCTTCAGATTTCAGAATGAAGCTCTGGGAAGTTCTTCTGGTCCCCAAGATGTCACTGTTGCTGCTGGAGTGTCCATAAGACAGGCTGGTGAGGAGGTACCAACCCGCTGGATGGGGGTTGGGAGTGATGGAGGGTTGGCGTGACAGTGACGGTGAGCGAGATGGTGGGTACACCACGGTGGCAGCAGCAGGTCACCTGTCCCCTCTCCTGCAGGCCTCCCCCGTGTACAGCTTCAGTTTGCCCCGGATGAAGTTGGAGTAGACCCGGAAGAGCTTGCAGAAAGTATCCACCGTGAGCGTTCGGAGTGGAGCAGGTGGTGTGGTCTCTGGAGGTGACATCAATTCCTTCTGTCAAGAGAGAATAGGATGTCACTGGAGTGCTGAGGACCACAGATAACATGTGACCTGTGACAGAACGGAGGGGGTGTGTGAAGAGAGGCCTCACTACTGTGTATGGGGGGGGAGGGGCAGCGGCCAGAGGTGCGTCTGCTTCCGTCGCTCTCTCCGAATTATTTGTATTTGGATATGTAGGTGTGAATGTATGAGGGTGTCCACGATACACCCCCACATTTCCTGGGGGGGGTTGTAAAGCAGCCATCTGGTGTGGGTGCTGGGTACTGACCTCTACAGAGCAGCAAACACCCTCAATCACTGGGCCATCTCTCCAGCCCTGCCACCTTCTGTTCTGAGATAGCATCTCTCCTAGAACCTGGAGCTCATGGACTGAGCGAGGCTGGCTGCCCAGTGAGTCCCCAGGGGATCCTTGTTTCTGTCTCCCCCACAGCTCTGGGATTACATGTACGTTCCACCTCCCCTCATTTTTTTTTTTAAACAAAAGTGCTGGGGATGGAACTTGGCTCCTCACACTTGCGCAGCCTGAGCTGTCGGTAGTCTTTGTTTTAAATTTATTACACTAATCCGCTTGTGTAGGTGGAAGCCAGAGGACTTTCAGCTTGTGGGTCCCAGGGATCGAACTCAGGGCATCAGGCTTAGCAGCAAGCTCCTTTCCCCGCTGAGCTATCTCCCTGGCTCAGACCTCAGTATTCTTTAACGGTTCTTGGCGCATCCTGTAGAAGGGTAAGTAGCAGGGTCCACATGTCACACCCACCTGAGCTCCCAGCACCCGAAGCAGTGAAGTAAGGCTGCGTAGACCACTGACGGCTTTGTCTATATGAAGCTGAAGGGTCTCTGGCGGCTGAGAGGAATTTGCTAACAGGGCCTGGCCCTGTAGGATGGCTTCTGAGAGCAGGGACAGGCCTTGCCAAACTTCTACAGCCTGTTCTTCCACCTAGGGGAGGCAAAGATTTAAAAACAGCCAGCAGAGCCATTCCCATCTTCCCTGACTATCAGACAGGACTGAAAGAAGGAACAGAAAAGCAAACGGTAAGGTTTGTTGAATGAATGAATGAATGAATGAATGAATGAATGATGAGCTAAGCTGTCCTATCAACCATTGTCAACATCATTATCAAGATGTGAAAATGAGACCCTCCAACCTTTATGAACCAGGGGTGGAGAGGGTGTGGAGATGGGCAGATAGATGGTCAGGCAGACAGACGGATGGGGACCAGACACAATGCAACTCACCTCCATTTTTTTCCAAGCATAAAAGTTGACTTTGGTATCTGGGACTGTAATATTCTCACTCAGTCTGGGACCTTCTGCACAACCCATCTACAAGACACAGCCCGGGGTCAAGATGTCCAAGGGTTTCATTTCACAAAAAGCCACCAGACACTCTGTCTTTGAACTTTACCAGCATGCTTTGGGAGCCACCAGCTTTGTCATTCTTTATTTTAGACAGTTTCATGTAGCCCAGGTTGGCCTCACACTTGATATGTAGCTGAGGATGACCTTTTTTTAAAGATTTATTTATTTTAGTTATATGAATACACTATAGCTGTCTTCAGACACACCAGAAGAGGCCATCAGATCCAATTACAGATGATTACAGAATCCATGTGGTTTCTGGGAATTGAACTCAGGACCTCTGGAAGAGCAGGCGGTGTTCTTAACTGCTGAGCCATCTCTCCAGTCCAAGGATGACCTTTAATTTCTGATCCTCATGACTCAACCTCCCAAGTACTGGGACTGTAGGTTTGTGCCACCTAAATGATTCATGCAGTACTGGGAATTGAACCCAGGACTTCTTGCACACTAAGCAAGCACCCAAACAACTGGGCCACCTCCCCTGCCCAGTTTTACCATTCTTGTGGGGGGGGGGAGGTTTAAGGCTAAACATCTCATCTTGACCCTAAAGGCAGGAAGGAACCCAAATTCTCAGATCCCCGAGAACCAGTTTCTTTCTTCCGTAGGGCCAGTGAGCTTACCGTGACATTTTCTGCCTCCTTGGCCTCCAAGATGTACCTCTCCAGAACTCGACTGTCGCAGATGAGGCGAGGGGGAGCACAGAGGACTGGGAGGCCCAGAGGAATCAGTAGCGAGGGCAGTAAAAGCAGCAGGGTAGGACGGTCTGTAAGAAAGGCAGGCTGAGTGTGAGGCCAGGAGGGGAGGGGGCTGTGGGGCTGCAGGGGCCGGTTTGCTTAGCGAGACCCCTCTGCCCTTCTAGTCTCTGCTGACCCCGACCTTGCAATTGCTTAGGCTCTGTCTGCCTGAGTGGCCTTCATTCAATCCCTCGGCGCTGCACACCCCACCCCCCAAGCGACCGGCATCCACTTCTCGGCCAAACTTCACTGTGGGTGCACGCCAGAGGCTGGCAGATCCTGGGAAGCTGGGACTCCTGGGCGCAGGTAATTCTTTTAGCAGCTTTTCACCCACAGAGCAGCGCCTCATATCCCTAAAATCCTAAACTTTGTCCCTGTTCTGAATCCCCCCCGCCTTTTTTGTCATTTACAGGGGGCTCCCCAAACCCCTTCGTGCACGTGGAGGCTTGCCCCACCCCCCCTTCTCTTCCTTGATCCTTGGAGAGTCGCAGGTCCTTGAACACAGGCCGTTTCCTGGCCAATGGCTTTAGATGTAAATTCTTGCTCAAACAGGAGCCCTTGGAGGTCACAGGTTCTTAGTCTGTGAGTGTACTCACCGGGCACCCCCATCTCCGCGCCTGGCTGCCGGGGCTCCTTAGCGACCCGGGGCTGGGCCAGTGTCCACGCTGCGAGTCTTCATCCTTAGAAGTTCTGTAGGGCCAGACCACCCCACTAGCCTGGAAGAAGGTGGTCACCGTCCAGGGGTCGCGGGCAGAGTGGGGACGCGGTGGCC
Organism: Micromys minutus; assembly: GCF_963924665.1. Taxonomy (NCBI): domain Eukaryota; kingdom Metazoa; phylum Chordata; class Mammalia; order Rodentia; family Muridae; genus Micromys; species Micromys minutus. The sequence goes on along the minus strand of NC_137964.1, from coordinate 12,283,262 downwards.
CTGGCCAAGGGTCTGTTCGGGAACACAGTGAGACACAGCCACCAGCCAGGGTTGGTCCGGGGACACTGTGGCTCCGGCCGGGGGTCGGGGATGTTATCAGCATGTGTGCGTGCGCGGGTGGGGGTGGGGGTGAAGCTGTGTGTGCGTGAGGGGTCGCCAGAGGTGGGGGCCACCTGGGGTCAGAGCAAGGGGCAGGACGCCTGGGTCTGGTCCTTGCTGGGGTGGAGCAGGCTGTTCCAGGCACACACGCTGTCAGGGGGGTCTTGGGGGGCGGTTCTGATTTCCAGGAGGGTAAACCAGTGAGATGCGCATCTGTGAGACGTGCGGGAAGGGAAGCCTAAGGCTGAGGTAAGGATAATTTACCTATGAAAGGCTGGGCACCAGAACACCTCCCCTGGGGGGGCGTCCTTGTCTTGGGGCAGGGATTTAGATCAGAAGCAGCTAGAGCCTAGTAGCTTTTTTCTTCTTAATTCTTACGACTTGTTCTAAGGATCAGGGTTGTCTCTGTTGAGAAATCAGACTCAGAAACCAGGAGTAAAGAATGTGGGCCTCCTCCCCTCCCTCTCCTCATTTTCTAGAACCCTACAATCCCAGGAAGGTAACTTTCAGAGCATAAAGCCTGCGGTACTTTACTGAAGACACGTGGGCAGGTTGATGGTAAGTTCGTGCTTTTGTTTGTTCAGGGCCGAGACTGGAACCCAGGGCTTTCTGTTAGGCACACACCCTAACTGAGCTCCCACTGAGCTGGGGGGGACTTCTGAGAGCCACACCCCCAGCTCCTCCCTAGGACCTTCTAGGCAGGTGCTCTACAGATGTGTCTGGTCTTCAGAACCAACATCTGTTTTGTGCAAGACCCCTTTGCAGGATTTAAAAAAAAAAAAAAAAAAAAAAAGATAGGTTTTAATCTTCTTCAAGATCCCATTCAAGCACGACAAGTTCTGAACATGGCAGGCAATGTATCACAACTGAAGTGTGCAGATCTGAGATGTAAGAGCTGACTTGTTACATGAGCGAGCGCCTATCCAACTCGGGGCTTTAAGGCCGGTGGGGCGGCAGAAACCACTGTGAGCGCAGACTTGAGGATTGAGCAATTTGGATGGAACGTAGTTCTCATGGGCACGGGAGGGGTCTCGGGCGTATGAGGAGAAGTGGGAAGTGTGGGATGAAGGGATCAGGCCAGAGTGTTCTTAGGGAGGAGCCAGGTTGTAAAATAGCCTTGAATGATATTCTGAATAACTAGGATTTAAAAAAAAAAAAAAAAAAAAAAAAAAAAAGGAGGAGGAGGAGGAGGAGGAGGAGGGATTCATTCACTCTCTGAGGAAATCTCTAAATGCTGGTGTGGCGGGCAGTATGCTCCTGTCACCCCAGTGCTACATAGTGAAGCCATCTCAAAAGATAAAAGACGAGCTGAAGAGATGGCTCAGTGCTTAAGAGCACTCGTTACTCTTGCTGAGGACCCAGGTTCTATTCCCAGCTCCCATACGGTGGTTCACAACCGTCCGTAACTCCAGCTCCAAGGGGTCCGATGCCCTCTTCTGACCTCTTCGAGCACCAGGAATATGAACGGTGCACACACATATGCAGACAAACATGAACGTAATAAAAAGTGTAAAGATAAATGTTTGTGGACTATATTCCACCTCCTAGGAGGGGCCTGAGGACAGAGGCGTGAATGGTACAGCCAAGAGTACCCGACCTGGTGACACTCTAGTGGGGACACAATGGGCAGATGGCGTTTAGATGGCATTTAGAACCAAGTAGACGTGGCTGGAGATATGACTACAGTTAAGAACACTTGCTCTTTTTGCAGAGGACCCAGGGTCAGTTGCTCGTGACCCTATGGCCACTAACAACTTTCTGTAGCTTCAGATCCAGGGATCTAACTCCGAACATGTGCTGCCCAGACTTCTGGGTAAAGATCCATACATACATAATCAAAGTAAATAATCTTTACTATGTAATGTATGCGTAAGAACAAAGGGCCGGAGCTGGTTTAGTCAGCAAATGTTTGCTCCATATGTACAAGGACCTGATTTCGAGTCCCCAGCACCCACATTAAAAGCTGGGCATAAACCAGGAGGTGATGGCACACGCCTTTAATGCCGGCACTCGGGAGGCAGGGGGAGGTGGAGCTCCATGAGTTCGAGGCCAGCCTGGTCTACAGAGCAAGTCACAAGACAACTGGGGCTACACAGAAAAACCCTGTCTCCAAAAAAAAAAAACAAAAAAACAAAAAAAACCAAAAAAAACCAAAAAAAAATCAAAACAACAAAAATCGTGCTGGCAGGTGACTGATAGTAACACCAGCGTTTGGGAGGTAGAGACAAAAGGATTCCTGGAGCTCACTGGACAGCTGTATAACCAGATCAGTAGCTTCCAGGACCACTAAGACCCTGTCTTGAAAACCAAGGCCATTGAGACAATGACTCCATGGCAAAGGTACTTGCCACCAAGCAGAGTGGCCTGAGACCCATGTGGTGGAAAAAGAGACCCAACTGCTGCAAGCTGATCTCTGACCTCCACACGTGTGCCGTGTAGAACTCATAGACGGAGATGTGTGCACATGCAATTAATTAGTAATTAATTAATGTAACAAAAATGAAATGGAGAAGCAATTGAGTAAGATGCCTGAAAGTCAGACTCTGGCCTCTACTCTTGCACCACATGCATGTGTATGCACACACACACACACACACACACACACACACATACATACAGACAAACACATATACATATACATACAGACATATACATACACACATATATACATACATACACACACAGGCAGACACAAATACATACACACACATATACATATACACACACATACACACACATACATACATACAGACAAACACATATACATATACATACAGACATATACACACACACATATATACATACATACACACACAGACAGACACAAATACACACACATATACATACACACATACATACATATATACATACACACATACACATATACATACATACACACACATACACACACACACACATTAACTAAGGAGGAAAGGCTCAGAAGTGGCAGTTGCCTTTTCAGCCAATAGGCAGTCAGGGTTGCCAGCCCATCAGTTCTGAAACACTGGAGGAAGAAGGGAGCCATAGGCTTTAGCCAGGGAGAGCATGATCAAGATAAGCCGTAGAAACATGAAGGGGATGGAAGGCAAGCTAGCTGGTGAGCTGGCTGGAAGTCAGATGAACCTGAATCTGATTCTCCTGACTCTCATCACCTTGGGCCTTCTCAGGGTTCCTCCCTGAACCTGCCATCCAGGCTTAGCACCCATTTCTCTCCCCAGTTGTGGCCCAGCTGTGAGGCATGCAATTGAACACACGTCCACACACGTCCGCCTGTGAGCTCAGCCCCGACCACCACACCCCTCTCAACACGCTGCTCTTTCCAGGGCCCCTGACTCCTGCGTCACAGCTCTGACCTATCCACCGGAGAGAGGGCCAGGGACAGACGGGGGCAGGGACAACATGGCCTGACATGGCCTGAGTCTTAGAAGGAGGAGCCTTTTGGGGCTGTAGGATCTGTCCCTTCTCTGTCACTAACTTTTCAGAGAACCCTAGGAGAGGGGCCAGGCCCGCCAGCCTCTGTATGCTGAAGCCAGGAGGATTGGGTAGCCTGTCCCCTGAGGCCTTGGAAAGAGAACTACCATTGTATGTGTGGGGAATAAGACAGGAAGCAAGTCCATCCATGGCACACCCGGTTCTGATGCTACGGAATCCCCGAGTGCTCAGGGCCTCTAGGGACCAGCATCAACTGGTTCGCACTGGTATACCATCTGTGCATCTGACTCCGAGGGGATGTGAAGGAAACAGAACAGGAGGCTTCCAGTAGGGTGTGACGGCACATGCGTGCAGTCCTAGCTCTTGAGTGGAAGGGGCAGGAGATTCGCAGCAAGTTCAAGGCAGCCCGGGTTACAAAGCGTGCTCCGGGCCAGCCAGGGCTGGGACACAAGATCTGTCTCCAAACAAAAACAGCTGGGGTAGAGCGGTGCACACCTGTCCTCCCAGCACGTGGGGGGCATCGTAAGTTCAGGACTATCTTCTGATACGTAGTGAATTGGAGGCCAGCCTGGGCTACATGGGACCCTCTCTCAAAAAGAGAAAGGAAAAAAAGAAGGCAAGAAAACAAACAAAAACAAACAAAAGACCCAAAACAAAATAAAAAACCCAAAACAAACAAACAAGACCCCCAAGGTTCCCCCATGGAGTCCCGTCACTGTCCACCCAAAACCCCAAAGCCCACTCTAACACTGCTTCCCCCCCACTTGATTCCCCCATGAATACTCTCATCTATGTCATGACCCCAGCAGGAATCTTTTACTTCTTTTTTCGGTTGTTGTTGTTGTTGTTATATGAGCAATAAGGCCCCGTATATCCTATGCTGAGCTTGAACTCCTTATGTAGCCCAGGATGACCTTGAACTTGTGGCCATCCCTGCCTTCACCTCCTAAGCACTGGCATTCTAGTCCTGTACCATCACACGTGGTTTGTGTCCCACCAAGGACAGAACCTGGGGTTCGGTCTAGGCAAGCACTCTACCAACTGAGTCACATCCCTAGATCCCTTGAGCATCATCAACCTGCAGGGACGTCCCACTCCGCAGACGTAAGACCAGCTGTATCCGGCCCTGCTCCTTCCTCTTTATTCAGTTTATTTATTTATTTTGTGTGTGTGTACATGGCATGCTCGTGTGTTCCACAGCATGGGTGTGGAGGTCAGAGGACAAGACTTCCATGTACAAGTGTTGGGACCAAGAATTGAACATGGGTCATCAGGCTTAGCAGCAAGCACCCTTATACCAGCTAAGCCATCTCGCCAGCCCCACACTGTGGACTCCCATTGTAGGAGCTTGTTCAGACAATGTTTGGGGTCTTCCTTTTAGCTGCTGTTCCCACCTGGCTCGCCCTCCCCCATTCTGTCTCCCTCTTTTCTTCAGATCTCAAACCCAAGTGCTCTGTCCTCCACAAAACCTTTCCCCACAACCTAGCAGGAGGTTGTCAATGCTTGTGTGCATGTGCTTGCTTTCGCTGTGTCAGGGCCACTGTGTATGACAAAGTTGAGAAGCTGTCAAAGTTGAAACGGCCCCGCTAGGATTAGAACCCCTGTCTCCCTGTGTGTATCCTGGCACACAGAGACGAGAGTGGAGGATAAGACATGGGGGTCGCATGCTTCTCTGTGCCTGTCCCGCACCGGCACTGTTCTTATCGCCAGTTGGGAGTCGTATTCTATGTTCCGCGCCAGGCTCCTTGGACAGATGTTGGGAGACCTAGAGAGGGAGAGTAAACTACACCTAATAGTCACCCTTGCTCACTGGACTCTTGGGCTGGAGAAGTTGCTATTAATTTCAGAGCAGGTGACCAGTGAACTGGGCTCGAAAGAGCTTGCAGAGATGCAACCATAGTGGAGCTGGAAGCCGACTGTACTCTACGGGTCCCAAAGGGGGAGGGGGGAGCAAATTTACAACCCCTAGGAACTGTTGCAAAGCTCAGGCTGCACGGAGCCCCAGCTGCCTGGAACTGGGCTGAGGGGGGCGGGGGAGGGCTCTAGGCTTTCTGTAACCAGTTTCCAAGCAGTGGCTTCTCGACTTGGGAGTCCAGCCAACGGCCTAGGAGACCTTCTGTGCTGGAAAGTGAGTTGGCTGGGCGGGGAGAGGGCTGGAAGCGTGTTTCGAGGGGAGACTTTTGGCCTTTGGGGACCTGGAAGGAAATAAGAATGCCGGAGAAGGGATTTCTGGCGGTTGACAGCCCCGGGGTGGTGGCGCACATCTGTAATTTCAGCTATTCAGGAGGCTAAAGAGAATTGAGTTCCAGGACAGCCTGGACTTCATAGCAAAACCTTATCTCTAAAAGAAAAGAAAGGTTAGTCAGTTGGTGGTGGCTTGCACCTTTAGTCCCAGCACTCGAGAAGCAGGTGGAACTCCGAGAGTTCAAGGCCAGCCTGGTCTACAAAGCAAGTCCCGAGACAATTAGGGCTAACACAGAGAAACCCTGTCTTGAAAGAAAGAGGTGAGGGGAGAGGAAAGAAGAGAGAGGAGGCTGGGGAGATGGCTCAGTTGGTCGAGTGCTGCTGCAGAAGCCTGGGGCCCTGACGTATAATCCGCTGGGCGCAGTATTAGTCTTTCCGTCTCAGGATTAGGAAGCTAGAAGCTGGCCAGTTTCTGCAGTTCACTGGCCAGTTAGCCCAGCCCAGGTCCCAGGTCCCAGGTCCCAGTGACAGACTCTCTCAAAACACACACAGTGGACAGTTCCTGAGGAGGAATGACGCCTGAGGTTGACCTCTGTCCTCCATGCATTGTACACACCTCCTGCACACACACACACACACACACAAAGCAGACACGGTGGTGAGTGCCTGTAACCCTGGCACTCAGAATGTAGAGGCAGGAGAATCAAGAGTTCTGGTTCATCCCCAGCTACACAACAACTTCTAGGCTAGCCTGAACTATATGGAGCCCTTGTCTTCGGGGTAGGGGAGGGAAAAAGTTAAATCTGCTTTTCCCTCTTCCTAGTGGATGTCAACACAATCAGGTAACTCTTTTGGCAGACCTGGTACCTAACACTCTTACCTACAACAAGAAGATGCCCACCAAGTGTTGTAGGTGCTAAGCAGGCCCTGTGGCTGGCAAGATGGCTCAGTGGGTAGAGATGCTTGCTGCCAAGGCTGATAACTTGAGTTCAATCCCCAATCCCCAGGACCCACATGGTGGAGAGAACAGACCCCCTCAAACTGTTCTCTGATCTCTACAGGCATACCTGAGCACGCGTACACACATACACACACGTATATGAACACGCGCGTGCAATTATAGATAAATATTTAAAAATAAATTGGTTGAAAAATACATGTCGATCCTGACTCGTAGCCTTCTCAAAGTTTTGAGACGGGGGCGGGGGGTGGGGTTTCTAAAATGCTCACACTATCCCGTAATTTACTATGTAGCCCAGGCTAGACTTGAACTTGAAACTAATGGTCCTCCTGCCTCAGCCTCCTGGTAGCTGTGATCAGCATGAGTCGGGGTGCCTAGCTTGGGGATATGTCTCTACAGGAGGAAATTCCCCGCTCACTGTGGGCTCTGTAGCCGGTCAATGAAAGGAGGAGACGCGGCTGTGCTGAGGCAGACTGTCTACTCCTAGCCCACGCTGATTGTTTGAGCTTTGACGAAGTCCAAGGGAACAGAGATGGTGCCGGCTTCCCTGTGAAAGCTGCCGATCCCCGGGCTTCCTGACCCATACAGAGACCACCATAGAAACCTTGCTCATAGCTGTCCGTTGCGGTCCCCCACTCCACACCGCCCCAGCCGAGTTTCCAAACAGGAAATCCCCCGGGGGCTGGCCTGCCTTCAGTAGCATCCTCGAAGACTACGCCTGCGGACAGTGACCCGGGGAAGCCCTAACTGCGAGCCGTGTGGAAACGCGGACTAGAAACAACAGACGGAGACTGTGAGAGACAGAGAGCTGCCAAGACAAACCGAACGGGCGTACGAGGGATGCGAGAGGGCTGCCTGCCACCAGCTCCGCTGGGCTCCAGCCAGGAGCGCAGAGTCAAGAACACATACGTGCACGAAGGCACAACTGCAGCCAGACTTCCTACGGGCTCTAGATCTGCTCCTGGGAGGTTCCAAGGCAAGGAAGCTCTGAAGACGTTGATGCAGGGCTAGCCAGCCCAGCGTGGTGGCACACGCCTATAGTCCTAACACTTAGGAAGTGAAGGCAGGGGGATAGTGTCTGAGGCCAGTCTGCCTGGATAATGTATCGACAAACTCGGTCTCCAAACGACAGCGAAAGAGACAGAGAGATGGCCCAGCAGTTAAGAGTGCTGCGAGTGCACACCTTTGATCCCAGCACTCAGGACACAGAGGCAGGCAGATCTTTGTGAGTTCGAGGCCAGCCTGGTCTACAGAGTGAGTTCCAGGACAGCCAGGGCTACACAGAGAAACCCTGTCCCGAAAAGGGAAACAAAACAAAGAACACACATACTGTTCTTACAGAGTTTGGTTAGCATCACCTACAGTAGCTGCCTCACAACCACCTATCACTCCAGTTCCAGGGGATGTAAACACCTCTAGCCTCTGAGGGCACTTGACTTGTGTGCACGAACCCATGTAGAGACATATACGTAATTTAAAATAAAATAAACTCTTTAAAAAAAAATAATAAAAATCAAGTGAGATGCTGATGCATGCTTGCAAGCCCAGGACTCGGAAAGCTGAGGCAGGAGATTGACACGTGTTTAGGACTAGCCTGTATTACATACTGTGATCCTGCCAGAAAGGAAAAAAGGAGAGAGGGAGAGATGGAAGAAGGAAGGGAGGGAGGGAGGAAAGAAGGAAGGATGGAAGGAAGAAAGGTCTGAGAATATGTGGCTGAATAGGGAGACCCTCTGGGCTTGCTGGCCAGCACTTGAGAGAAAGAGACAAGCAGAGCTCTGTGAGTTCGAGGGCAGTCTGGTTTACGAAGAGAGTTCAAGCCAGGCAGGTTGGTGAGACCTTGTCTCAGAGAGAAACAAAGGCAGAGGAGAAGGAAGGGAAGGAGGGAGGAAAGAAGAGAGAGAGGAAGGAAAGGAGGAAGGGAGGAAAGAAAGATGGGTCTGTGGTATCTTTTGAATAATACCCCCTGGCCTTCACGTGCACAGAAACACATGTTCATATGCACTTTCACATACATGAATAGGTACACACCCAGATATCATGAACAGCAGAGAAGACAGTTGATGGGGAGGACTGTCACAATATAAATGTCATCAGCCTTGTTTCCTTAGTCTCCACAGCCAGTCTGTGTCCCTCTTGGCCCACAGTGTACCTCACCTGTTCATAGATCCCTCTCTTGATACCTCTGCCCAGGAGTTCCTCTGCCCTTTCTTCTGCCCAACAAACTCCTATTCATCCTTCAGTGCCCAATTCAAAGGTTCAAGTATGTCGGTCCCCACAAAGAACTTAATCTTCCCATTCCCTTGGGAACACGTCAAGGCAGCCTTCATCCTTTACACGTCTCTTTTGTCCACAAGAAATGCATTCTGCATCCACCTTCCCAGCCACACAGTGAGCTATGTCAAGAAGCCTTGGGAAGGGACTTGTCACAAACTAGGACCTGGTTTTCAGTGCCACACCATGATAATTGGAGTAAAGTTCCATTCCTGACTCTTAGGGACTATCAAACTTTTATGACCTCAAACAATAGTGAAAGACACAATCTACGGCCTGAACTACATCATGAGTTTCAGGCCAGCCTGGATTACATATCTTTGTGTGCAGACAGTAGTCCTTGGTACCTGAGAGGAATGTATGTGGGAATCCTGAGAATCCCAAATACAGGATACTCAAGTCCCTGATAGAAAATGGTACAAGTGTTGGCATGCACTTGCAGTTCCAGTACCCACAATGCTAAGGCAGGAGGATCTTGATGTGAAGCCAGTCTGATCTGCCAACAAGACTCTGCCTTAATTAAAACTAAGTAATTAATTAGCTAACTAATTAAATTTGGCTATGGTACACACCTGTAGCTCTAGCACTTGGGAGGCAGAGGTGTTAGGATAGCCCACAAGTCTGGGGTTAGCCTGGGCTAACACAGTATATTCCAGATCAGCCAGGGCTACATGATAGGACCATAACTCAAACAAACAGTCTGGGAAGCTGGTGAACCACTTACTGTGTCAGCATGAGGACCAGAGATTGGAGCTTCAGAACCCACATAATTGTCAGGCAAGTGTAGTTGTCCACTTGTAATGCCAGCACTCAGGAGGCAGACAGATGCTGGGGCAAGCTGGCTATCTTTATTAGCCAGCTCTGGGTGGAGAGACAAAGCCTCAATAAACAAAGTGGAGAGCAACTAAAGAAGCTATCCAGTGTCAACCTCAGGCCTCCACACTGATGCACGCTCTCCCGCATGTGTGCCTGCATACACTCAAATGTGCATACACACTGCCCACTTACACATAACCCCCCATAAATCCATATCTATATAAGCAAATAAGTCTATTCAGGGATCTCCTGGAACCCGTGGCCACTCTTTCATCTCTAGACTTTTTTAAATACAGAACTTTATGTAGATAACACATGTATGGTGTTGCTTAGGGAATAATGCTGAGAAAAGAACCCATATGGATAGGTTTGCTAGAACAGTCTCACCATAATCACGGCTGGGCTGGAAGCATTCCATGTAGAGCAGGCCTGCCTGCTTCTGCCTCCTGAGCATAGGGCTGAAGAATCTGTATTACCAGAGCTGGAAGACTGATTGATTTCTGAAGATTGGCTTTGTTTTAAGTTACATGTATGACTGTGGGCAGATATATTGCGAGCAGGTAAAAGTTCTGTGGAGTTATGAGAGGACCTCAGATCCCTGAGAACTGGAGTTACAGACAATTTCAAGCCACTCGACAGGAGCTCTGGGTACCTTACCTGAGTCATCTGAGTAAGAACAGTGCTTGTTGCTAACCACTGGGCCATCTCTCCAACACATCTTCACGTCAGGCATTGTGCCAGGAGTCACAGGCATGAGCTGCAGGCGCCATGCTCCACTGTTGCTGTTTATGTAGTTTGCATACAAATAGAAGAGTTACACTGTGATGTTTTCTTTATAGTTTACCAGTCTTGATACAGTGTCCCATTATTCCCAGCCTGGCTTTGAACTCCCCGTGGAGCCCAGGAGAAGCTTTAGGTCCTGATTTCCTGCTCCCACGTTCCAAGGGTTGATATTACAGGTTTGTGGTACCATGTTCAATTTATGAGATGCTGAGAATAGAGCTCAGAACTTTATGTGTGGTAGACCAGAACTCCAGCACCGTGCTACATCCCCAGCCCCTTCCTTTGATGGCTTTATACATATACCACTATGCTGTCTTCTTATCTACCCTCCCCCATTGCCCTCCTTGATGCTCTCTCTCTCTTCTTGCTGACTCCTCCTTCCTCACCAAATAGCTTCATTATATATATAAATATATACTTTAATATATTCTTTATTAATTTAAGATATTAACATTCATATCTATATTCCTGTTCTCTCCTTTTATCACCCTTTAACCTTCTTAGCACCCATTCAAAAGGCTGCGTGTGGCAGCCTACCACCCACAGGAGGGCTGAGGGAAGCAGAGACGGGGATCCCTGAAGCTTTGTGGCAAGCTAAACAGAAATGATCGGTTCAGTGAGAGACCCTGTCTCAAAAGTAAGATAATGAGTGACCTAGGAAAACACAGAACATCAACCTCTGGCCTACACACACACACACACACACACACACACACACACACACACACACACATGCTAATAAATAAATAAATCTGCACTCTATATATGAGGGAAAATACATGCTTTTTTTTTTCTGAGTCTGGCTTTTTCCACTTACTGATCTCTTGCTCCCTCCATATTCCTGCAAATGTCATAATTTCCTTTTTCTTTATAGTCGAACAAAATCCCATTAGGTATGAGTCATGTTCTTCTTCTTCTTCTTCGTCAGATTTGTTATCACATGTTTAAATCTCACTTTTTGTGTGTGTTCATGTGTGGGCTTACAGCTTCTGACCAAAGAAGTCAACTTGTACGAGTCGGTTCTGTCCTTCTCTATGTGGGTCCTGGTGGTCAGCCTGTCAAGCTTGGAGATCCTTTGCCATCTCGCCTGTCCTGGACCACGTTTTCTTTATCCACCCAGTTGTGGCTGGACATCTATGCTGGTGTGTCACAGCTACTGTGCATAGTGCAGTGACACACATGGATGATGGGTAGGAGTCCCTGGTGCTTACTGACAGAGCCCTTTGGGTATATGCCAAGGCCAGGTCACCTGGTAGTTGTAGTTCTGCCTTTGGCTTTTTGAGAACTCTCCATACTGATTCCCACAGTGGCTGTGCCAGTCCACCCTCCTCTGCCCCTACATTCTTCCCAGCATTTATGTTTGTTTGTTTTTGACAGCCATCCTGACAAGGGTAGTGCATTTTTAAATAGCATTTCCTGATAGCGACGGGTGCTGATTTTTTTTTCCAAAATATTTATTGACCAAACTATTCCTTTGAGCATTTTTTCTTCCTTCCTTCCTTTCTTTCAATTATTTATAGGCCAGATAGTGGTGGTGTACATCTCCTGAGGCTGATAGATCTCTATGGGTTCGAGGCCAGCCTGGCCTTACAGAGTGAGTTCCAAGACAGCCAGAGAAACCCTGTCTCAGAATATATATATGCAAGTATATCTATCTGTACATCTTGAGCATGCCTGGTGCCCAGGGAGACCAGAAGGTGTTGAATGCGCTGACACTGGAGAACCCATGTGGGTTCCGGAAATTGAACTGGAGTCATCTGGAAAAGCAGCAAGTATTTTTGACCACTGAACCCATTTCTCCAGTCCCTCCTTTATGTACTTTGTATTCAGTTTATTAGTCCTTTAATGGCTTATTTTCTGGTGATCCGGGGAGATCTTTGTAATTCTAGGCATTAATCTCCTGTCAGATGTATGGGTGGCAAAGATTTTCCCCAAGTCTGTAAGTGTCTCTTTACTCTGCTGGTTTCCTTTTGAGACCGAGTCTTGCTCTGTAGCTCAGACTGACCTTGAATTGACTATGTAGCCCATGTTGGTCTCAAACTCACAACCCTCCTGCTTCAGCCTAAGTGTCGAGACAGTATGTGTATGTGATCACACCCAAGCCGGCTTTTCAGAAACAAACCTGTGAGCCACTGTGTAGTGCCTAAAGCCAACCAACATGTCTCTGGAGAAAGCTTTCAGGAGTTGGTTCTCTTCCACTGTGTGGGCTCAGCAGACTGAACTCAGGTTGTCAGGTTTGCTTTTACCTCTTGAGCCATCTTGGCAACCCTTCCAATTTCTCTTTTGTATTTAGTTAGGACCCCTAGCCCATGGAATGCCTTCCACATAAAGAACAGATTCTTCCTCAGTTAAACACATGCCCAGGAGTGTGTCTACTAGGTGACTTTAGATTGCAGCAAGCTGGCAGGAAAGATTAAAGAAGGTTGAGCTCAGACTCTACAGATGCTCAGAAACACAGGCACTTCAGGAACAGGAATTAAGTGTAACAGTCAAAACTGTCAGTTCAAGAGCTGGGGTGGGGGGCAGGGGAGGGCTTAGCTCAGCAGCAGAGTGGTTACTTAGGATCCACCTTTGAAGAGCTGGGGGTGTGGCTCAGCAACAACAGACTTAGTGTACAATGGCCCTAGGTTTGACTTGCAGCAAAGGAAACTGTCAGTTCAAGGAAGCTTAATGTTCAGAAGGCTAGTCTTCACCTTAGAAGAAAAACAAATGTGTGTTTGTGAATATAGGTACATGTTACAGTCCATATGTAAGTCGAAGGCTTCAAAGCAACAGCCCTCACCTTCCACTTTGAGACAGTCTCTTGTTGATGTTTATGCTGGGGCAGCTAGCCCACAAGCTGGAGGATTCTCCGTCTCTGACACCCACCTCACTGTAGAAGCATGGAATTACATTCAAGTGCTGAAGTGCCCAGCATAAAATGAGTTCTGGGTTATCAGACGCAAATATTCATGACTGTTTGACAAGTGCCTTTCCTATTGAGCCCTCTCCCCAGTCCTCCTCCGTCATCATTCTTGTGATTACTAGGGACTGAACCTCGGGCCTAATCCTGTGCTAGGTGACACTAGTCACAATCCCCTCACTGAGTTAGATCCACAATCCTTCACCTTTACACCTCTTTTCCCCAGCCTGGGAACCATGAGAGCCTGATACATCCCAGACATAGCTAGCTCAGTAGATGAATCTACTCTCTCATCTTCCCTAGAGCACACTTGTAACAATTAAGCTTCTGTGTTACACTCAACAAATTTGATCCTTCTCATACTGTGGTCTCTCATGGGTTCCTTTCCTGGGACCTAAATACTTGCAATGTTTCCTACCATTCCTATTCAAGTACACACAGAATTACACAAGGAATAAGAGGCCATTCGAAGCCTGGTACCAACACAACTTAATATTTTATTATACAGGCCAAGGAAGATTCACTTCTTGGGCTCTCCGTTCTCAGTCCTCTAGGCTGAGGTAACAAGGCCCTGATGAGTGAGGTCCATGACAGAGCTCAGAACAAGAGCCATATGAACCACTAGAAACCTCAACCACATGAAGCCTGGATATATGTGCACAAAGAATTTGGTGGATAAGCTTCATTTCAGTTACTTGGGCGTGACCCTGAAGACTCGGATGTGGATGGCTGAGTTGTTCCTGATCCTAGTTAGTGGCTCTCGAGAGTCAGTCTCTGGCTCCAACTCATCCACCAGCTCCACCGTGGAGGTATTGGCAGCCACCTGTAGGGACCCAAAGCTGCCTGCCTGTAGCTGCAGGGCGATGTTGATGGCGCGATTGATGGCCAGGCCCAAGCCATGAATGTAGATTTCAGTGCATGCGTTCTGCCCCCTAGTGCCTCCGTCCAGCAGCTTTTGGCAGCGAGCTAGCTGGGCCTTAAAATCAGTCTTCATGTTGACATAAATGTCATTGGGCCTCCGGGGCAAGCGGTGGGGAAGTCGTTTTCTAAGGGTGTACTCCACAGGGTCCAGCTCAGCCTCGATGGCACCGCGGTGTTCCCTGTTTTCTGCCATGCTGAGTCCTGGCAAGAAGAAGGAACGAGATTCAGGGAGAATGACAAGACAATCTTTTCTTGCCCAGCTTTCTAAGGATGCAACCAGAAGGGGGCGACCTCAACGCCCTCTTCCTTCCCAGCGTCTCAATCCCTTCCACTTCCGCCTTCTCCACTCCCAGTTTTAATTCATTCATCACGTGGCTCCTATTCCCGGCGTTTCCACGCCTACCTTCTTCCTTCCACAGTGCCCTTCACTCGTGTGAGCCTCGCCGACCGATCCAAGTAGACACCGCTGCCCAGGATATGCAGAAGAAGAACAGAGAAAGAATCAGAACAGGAACGCCGGGCAGCCTCGCCAGCAGGGGTTACGCACTGCGCACGCGCGTCCCCGCTCCAAGCCGGAACTGATAAGCTTCTGACCTTCTAGGCCTCCGTTTCTCTCCTCCCCTTTCCCCGTACGCGTGCGCGAGGGGACTTAAGTCTCGCGAGACTTGTGGATTCGACGGGTCCTGTTCTTGAGTACTTCGAAGGGCGGGACTAATTGACAGAGGCGGGCCCAAGGGGGGCGTTGTGTGGAGCACCCAGTTTTCCCCTCCCCCGGCGGGGCGGGACTCGAGGATCTAGGCGGGAAGAAAGGTTGGGAAAGAAGGTTCGGAACAGCCACCCCGGGTCAGCCGTGGAGCTGGGATCGCCCAGGGACCGGAAGTCTGTAATCCACGTCCTTCTCACTTCTGAGCAGTGAAATTGACCTCCCGCCGGAGGTCCTGGCAGCTCCGGAAGCTGAGAAATCGAAGGGATCGAGTTAAGGCCGGATGTCCACCATGGGCTCCTCCCTCTACAAGGGATCCACATTAGGTGCCAAGAGTTTGCAGCTTCCCGCCACACCTCTTAACTGTCTTCTCCCGCCGCAGTCAAGCTGCTCCCCGCGACCGGCTTAGCCATGACTGGCCGCTCCCTGGCGGAAGGGACAGGAACTGCAGTACTTGGGTTCCTAGCCCCTTAGTGAGGACCTGGATCTCTGCACAGATTGGTAAAGCCTTTGGACAGTTCCCGTCCTCCAGGCCACTTACCTAGGCAGAACCTGATTGAAGGAAAGAGAACTGTGCACCCTGCTATACAGCCAACCTTGAACTTTTGATTCCCCTGCCTCCACCTTGTGAGTGTCAAGATTAGCAGGCACTCACTCAACTGAGCTACATCCCTAACTTCTGGGATTTAGGTTAAACTGGAAAGTTTGACATTCTAGACCTCAGTTTGCTCCAAGTTGATCTATATATTTAATGAGCATTTTAGAAGAGTTGCACATATAAACCAAAAACTTTTTTGGTGGGGAGGATAGGGCTAGCCTGGAACTCATGCCTTGGCCTCCCCAGTGCTAGTGTTTTAGATGTGCATGACTGCACCATCTTACTAAGTTTATCCTAAAACGTATGTCAAATAAGTAGACTGAATAAAATAATTTTGTAATGTTGTTGGACTCATAATCATCGCAGCAATTACAAGCACTTGCTGCTCTTCAAGATGACTCCCAGAGGACCTGAATTTGTTCCCAGTACCCATGTTGAGTGGCTCACAGCCATCTGTAGCTCCAGCTTCAGGAGACCTGACAGCCTCTTCTGGCCTTTGTGTGTGCCCAGAAATGATACACACAGGCATATACACACTTTTACAGCTATGGCTATTGTGAGCATGACAATGTAATGCGGAGAACATACTTGACATGTTGTGGAGTCAATTCCTCAACCTTTCCATGGGTTCTGAGGATCAAAGTCTCACATAGCAAGTACTTTACACTCTGGAGCATCTTGCCAGCCCCTTAGGACTTCCCATGGAAATACAGTCATTAAGAAAAGTGTGCCGTTGGCAGATGTAGAGATACAAAAATCAATAAAACAGAGAACTCAGAAGCACACAAGTATAACCAAGCCGTTGGAGAAGGGGTCTCACAGCCAGACTGGCGTCAGACTCAGTGCCCTTGAAGTTCTGATCGCCTACTTCTAGCTGCCAAGTGTGGGAATTACAGGTGTGGGCCAGCAGAGCTGATTTATGCAGTGCTGGAGAAGGAACCCAGGGCTTTGACTTGCTACCATTTGAGTTATAGCTCCAGCCAATTCATTTTCTTGACAGACATGCAAACATAGCACAGTGCGTAAAGATGGTGTGTCAAGTGCTTCTGAAACAGACCAGAGAAAGAAAAAGGCCTTAAGACCAAAGTGTGGCCAGTGGCTCTGAATATGCAACTGTTGACTATACGCCAGCTGGAGGAAATGTAAGGGAACTCTTCAAGAGACTAGTCAGGCAACGAGTCCAGAGAGAGGGTCGGGGTGGGAAACAAAGATACTGTTGTTCATGTAAATGTCAAGGCTGGAGGGTCTAGGTAAAACTACCTACTGTGAAGCCTCAGGATCTGAGTTGGGGCCCACATAATAGAAAAGTGTACTCCCAGAAGCTGTCCTCTGACCTCCATGTACAAAACTCCCCAAACACACTCAAAATAAATAAATTTTTAGAAATATGTAGAAACCTCTAAGGCTGTGCACGATGACTCATACCTGCCATACAAGCGCTCAGGAGACTGCGGCAGGAGGATTGCCATGGGCTGGAAGCCTGTTTAAGCTAGAGTGCTCCAGAGTACAATGTAAGACCCTGTCTCAAATATAAAACTTTTATGGAAGACCAAACTAGTATGAAAACAGAATGCACAAGGCTGGGTGTGGTGGTACATGTGTGGTCCAGGCACTCAGGAGGTGGAGGTCAAAGGGCAAGAGGCTTAGTTCCATTCTGGGTTCTATAGCAAGTTTAAGGCCAGATTGGGTACAAGACCTGTCTATAGAGAAGTGTTGGAGAGATGGCTCAATGGGTAAAGGACATTCTGTCCAAGGTAATGACCTGAGGCTGGTCCCTAGGACCAACTTAAAGATAGAAGAGACCCAACACCACTGTTGTTCTCTGACCTCCAAATGGTCACCCATCATACACCATACACACATAATAATAATAATAACATTCTAAGGGGGAGGAGGTAAAAGAACCCATGGGATGGGAGAATATATTTGCAAATCATATATTTAATAAAAGATTTGTATCTAGACTATGTAAAAACTGGGAACTGAAAAGTTTGAATCCAAGGGCCATCCAGCTCTCTGAAAGTCTTCGGTAATGGGGACATGTTTCATGAAAGCAGAATACACACACACACACACACACACACCTCAATAAGTAAAGGGAGAAAACAACCCTGCCGACAGTAGTGGCAATGGCCTGAAATCCCAGCACTGGAGGCAGAGGCAGGCAGGCCTCTGAGTTTGAGGCCAGCCTGGTCTACAGAGTGAGTTCCAAGACAGCTAGGGCTACACAAAGAAACCCTGTTCAGAAAAGGAAAAGAAGGAAGAAAAAAGAAACAGAAAAAAGAAAGAAGAAACAACTCAATTACAAAATAGACATCCTGGACGTTTCAGCAGGAGACAAAGGATGATAAGAATCTCTCAAGATGTTTAATATGATTAGCCATTAGGAGAACGCACATTAAAACCACAGTGATGCGAGGAGCTGGGGATGTGACTCTGCTGGTACAGTGCTTACCTAGTGTACAGAAACCTCTGGATTCCACCCCTAGCAAGACATAAGCCAGAAGCCTGGGGGCCTATAATCCCAGAACTTGGTTGGTAGAGGCAGGGGTATCAGAAGTTCAAGGTCATTCTCACTTACACAGTAAGTTTGAGGCTCTGCTTTAAAAAAAAATGAAAGTAAGCAAGAAAGAAGAAAGCCTTGGCAATATTAAGTACAGATTAAAATGCAGGATCTCACTTGTTAGATTTCTGGAAATGTGAAATGGTTCAAGCATTTTATTTTGTGACTTTTCCCTCTAAATTGAACAATCTTGAAGGGAGGCTTTTTAAGATGCAGGAAACATACAAGGTTCAGAAGTTCCTGAAATTAACAAAACTCATAGGGGTGGATCTTGGTAAAGCTAATTCTCAGTCCTACCCCCAGTACACATGTTCTCCTTCTCCCACTCCCTCTACCTCTCTCTCTCTTTGTGTGTGTGTGTGTGTGTGTGTGTGTGTGTGTGTGTGTGTAGTTCTCAGTCCATAAGTCCCATAGGGAGCTCTAAGGATGCAGCTTTCATGAGTTAGCACCCATACAAGATGGCCTTTCCAGTGTCACAGCTGCCTTTGAGTCATCCATGATCCTTCAAGTAACCCTAAGAAATTCATTGGCTCTCCAAGCTGGACTTTGGTAGAATTGTTTGGTTTGTGGGTGAATAGACATAATAGACATTTGTGTGTATGTCCTTAGGAGAAGTTATCGAGGTATCATTCTAGAAAATACTTCTATACTTTCCCCTAAATGACCCAAAAAGAGCACTTCTGAACATTTAAATGATTTTACAATATGGTGGTACACTCCTGCAATATCAGCATATGGACAGGAGGATTCTGAGTGGTAGGCTAGCCTTGGCTGAGCAATAAGGCCCTGTCTCAAAACCAAATCAAACCAACAACAGAAAAACTGTACTGTATCAAAGCATGTTGGAGGTCCTGAGTCCAAGCCCCAGGACTGTAAGACAACAGCAAAACCTCAGACAAATGAAGAAAAACATAGCCAGGGGTGATGGGGATGTCCACAGCAGTTCTGTATTGAATAGCCCACGGCTGGAAAAGCCAGATGCTTTTCAGGTAATAAAAGGATGAAAGAACAAACCGTGGATTATCCACCCACAGAACATCACTCAGCAACATGGCTTGAATCGAGGAATCCTCTTGTGCTTTGAGAACACTAGTTGTTTACGTGGCTGGGAGCATGACTCAGTTGACACAGCACTGGGCAAGTGTGCAAAGTCCTGAGTTTGGTCCCCAGGATCCACACAAAATCTTAAAATGAGCATGATGTGGGTGTGCTTGTAACCCTGGTGACAGCAAGATCAGAAGTGGAGACAGGAACTTCCCTGTGTCTCAGGATCACACACCCAAGGGTTTTTTGTTTTGTTTTGTTTGGTTTGGTTTGTTTTTTTTTTTTTTTTTTTTTTTTTTTGACCTTTACTTTATCTGCATTTATTTTATGCTGAATTTATTCCCATGCCATGAGTTTTCTTCTGGGATATCTTTTTCTTCTGTGCAACCTCCTCTTCTGGCTTTGGAACGATCTGTTCCTTCTCAGTGAGAATCATCTCAATGTGGCAGGGGGAGCTCATGTATGATACCCAAGGTTTAAATATGACAATGGTTATATTAGTGGATCAAGGAATTTGGTTGCTATAGGAAAGTTAACTTGAAGGTACATTATATCACATTATTTATAATGAGCAGTTTTCAATGCATGATGGTGCACACCTGTAACAGCAGCCTTGACAAGGCTGCAGTCAAGAATGCTACAGTTCAAGGCCAGTCAGGAACACATTACAAGACCAGGTCCCAAGAAACTAAAGCAGCCAACAAAAAAAAAAAAAAAAAAAAAAAGAAAGAAAGAAAGAAAGAAAGAAAAAAACAACCTTACAAAACACATCGACACCACAACAAAGAGCCCTTCACCCACAAAATAATCAGCATAGTTTGTAAATGAGCATTCCGTGACTCAACCTGTGTGTCTGTCCCTTTCCAGGATACTTTACAGTCCCGTTTTACAAGCTGGATTTATGGTGGTTCGTGCCTGTAATCCCAAGAAAAAGACAGAAAAGAGGCAAAAGGATTCCTGCGGACTTAGGACCAGCCTCAGCTACACACAGAGACACCTTCTCTCAAGAAAACTGAAAACCAACCAACTAACCAACTACTGGGGACATATCTCAGTGGTAGGGTCCTTGTTTAGTACACCTGAAGTCCTAGGTTCAATCCCCCCCCCCCCACTGACGAAAAGAAAATAAAGAAATATGTGTGTGCGCACAGGTGTCTCTGGGTGTGTGTTTGTTCTCTCCCTCCCTCTTTCTCTCTCTATATATGCCCACTCCTGCCAGTTGTCCTGTGACCTCTCCACGTGTGTCGAAGCAGGTTTATTCACACCCACACATACGCACATATAAACGGATCTGGGCTTTATGATGGAAATCAAAGCTCTCAGCGAAAGCTTGGTTCCCATCCTTCGCCACTAGGTTTCCTGTCTCATCACTGCGCACCGCTGTCTTCTACCACCCATGTCTGCACACTTTTCTTAAACTAACAACCCATCTGACACGTCTTTCTCTCTCTAAGTCTGGCACCAACACTCTGTGTGTGTGGTGTTATGTGTTGAATTCGGGGTCTTGCACAAGCTAGGCAAGCACTCTTGAGTCACACTCCCGGCCCTTCCTTGGGGTAATTGTTCTAACACTGAACTCTCAGAGCCCCAATGCAAACTTTAGATAAAACTATCATGGGACTAGCCCAATGCTTCTTAAACTTCCTTTAATATCGTTCCCCATGTTGTGCTGACCCCCAACCATAAAGGTATTTCCTTGCCCGTTCGTAACTGTAATTTTCCTACTGGTATAAATTACAGTGTAAATGTACTTCTCCTGTGGTCTTTTGGGGTCGAGACCCACAAGTTGAGAACCACTGGGCTAGAGGCTGGGTTAGCCATTAAGATTGCGTACTGTGTCGGGCACACACGCCTTTGACCCTGGAACATGGGAGGCAGAGGCAGGTGGATCTCTGAGCTCCAAGACAACCAGGGCTCCACAGAGAAACCCTATCTCAAAATAATAAGAAAGAAAGAAAGAAAGAAAGAAAGAAAGAAAGAAAGAAAGAAAGAAAGAAAGAAAGAAAAGAAGTGTGTAGTGTTCCTGAAGAGGACTTCAGTTTAGTTCCCAATGCCCTTGTCAGGAAGCTCACAACTGCTTGTAACTGGGGGGGGGGGGGGGGGAGTGGGGGGGGGAGCGGGATGCTCTCTCTTGACTTCCTTGCCCGACACACTCCTGTGCACAGGCCTCACTCAGACAACCACATTCGCAGGATTACATTTTTTAAAAATCACGTTTACAAAGAAGAAAAGGGAAACCTGTGTTGATTCCATCTTTATTGCTTTTGGCTTGGAGTAAAATTATAAACCTTTTGTGTAGTTTTTGTTCGTTTTTTTTAGGCAAAGTCTCAAGTTGCCTGGGCATGCCTGGAACTCCTGTTCCTCTTGTCCCCTACATAACCGCTAAGGCTGCAGGGGTGTGTCACCATACCTGGCGCCCTTTCTGCATGGAAAGCACTGGGACACAGGAGCTAATGGCCTTCCCATAAATAATGACCAAAATTGTGGGGGTGGGGGTGGGGGTGGGAGAGGTACATACTGGTAAAGTGGAGTGACTGGAAGGCAAAGGCAAGAAAATTACCAACATTTTAAGAGTAGTGAGTTCAAGCACCACCCCAGCTACAGTGGGTGAGACTGTTGTAAAAACCAAGCTACAGGGAGGCAGAGGCAGGCAGTTCTCTGAGTTCAAGGCTAGAAGGGGGGGGGGAGAAAAAAGGAAAGAGAAAACCCCACAACAGAATACAAGAAGGAAGAACAGAAAGTGGGGGTGGGGAGTACACCGACTTCCAAAGAAAACCATGGAGGTGCACACCAAACTTTTTACATACTGAGTTCATCAGTCTTGAGGGAACGTCATTCTTAAATCTGCTTTTGAATTTCTGAAAAAACACTTACAAACTCATCTGTAACCAAGGCTGCCCTTGAACTCCTGACTCTTCTGTTCTACCCCCCAAGAGCTGGGATTAGAACATGTGCCACCTTTCAACTTTCTCTGGTTTATAGTCTGAGACCAGGTTTCCCTTGAGTAGCCCAGGCTGGCTACAAACTGTTCCTAAGGGTTGGAGAGCAGGATGTGTCTCTCTTTGGCAGGTTCACTTGCTCGGATGGATAGTCTTACTCTCTAGCCCAGGCTGGCTTTGAACAACTGATCCTCCTGCCTCCACCCTACCAAAAAGAAAAAAAAAAAAAAAAGCTTACACCCCAAAGAACCGCACGCTGCTGTTCGGGGACAATTGTCGATTGACTCTTATTACCCTTATTACTCTAACCCAGGCGGGCTCCCTGAAAGAAGCGGGGCTTGGCCAGGAGAGGGCGGCAGAAGTGGGGGGGACTCCCCCCACCACACACACACCAAGCCTCAGGTTGCACAGGCACCCCGTCACGTGACGGGCTGTGGAGGGGGCTCCCGGGTCACGTGCGTGGGGTGGCGGTGGGGGGGAACCTTGCATTAGGTTGAGGGCTGCAGTGGGGGAGCGGTGGGGGGGACGGGGGTCGCGGCGGGTCGGAGTCCAAGAGCGAGGTGGCGGTGGGAGCCGCAGCCGGCCGCGGTGGCGTTGGAGGGGGCGGCCCCGCGTCCGTGTCACGTGGTACAAGGCGGGCAGCCATCTTGCTACAAACACAAACAGAGAGGAGCGGCCGCCGCGGGAGCGCCAGCGCCCCCCCAGGTCCCCCCCTTGCCGCCGCCGTCCCGGCCCGCCGCGCGCCACCCGCCCGTCACCGCCACCACCGCGCCCGGGTCACCAACGCCCCGGGGGACCGGGAACCTCGCGCCCCCGGTAAGCTCTGCGAGCACCGGAGCAGGCCCGCCCCCGACGCCAGCGGCGGCCGCCCGGGAGCCTTTACGGGCAGAAGCCGGAGCCACCGCGCGCGGGCCCTCCTCCTTGTCCACCTCGGTGGCCGGCGCGCCAGCCCTCCCTCCGACCCTCCCCTCCCTCCCCGGGGCGGCCCCGCGGCCTCGGCTCGGGTCTTGTCGTCTCCGGTGGGGGTTGGGGGGAGGCCCTGCTCGTCCCACTCTGTTCCTCGGGGCGGGAGGACCGGGAGGGAGAGGGGGGACGGTGGCGGTCCCCGCGCGCCCCGCGCACCTGGCGCCCCTCCCTGAAGGGCACGCCGTCCTCCCGGCCCGTGCTTTCCCGCACCCCCCGCGCTCTGTCCGAAGTAACGGTCGCGGCTCTGGGGTCCCCTGCAAGCTCCCCGAAATGTCCCGCTCGGGCCCGGCCTCTCTGCTGTGTGCTGTGTGCGCGCCCCAACCTCCCCTTTTGGCGGTGTCCCCTCTTCCTCCCCCCCACCCCCCACCCCGCTACGTGCCAAGCACGATTCTGGTAGCGGAACCGGGGCCTGGCGGGGGCTTTGCAGGTCCAAGCGTTCCACCACTTTGGCCAACATGGTAGCTTTATTCTGCCCGAGCACCTCGCCTTGGGTCTTCACCTCGGTTTCTTGCGTTTTAAGCGGCCACCTAAGTGCTTGGTCATCGATGTTCCTTTTCCCTCCTCAGTTGTCCGGCCGCGTGAGACACCTGTCTGTCTGAGCTGGGGCTGCTGGGCATCCCTGGTCAGGCTCTTCCGAGTCCATTTGTCCCAGCTAGGTGCGACAGCTGCAGGTCACTGCCCCTCACAGTCTGCCTAGAATTCTTCTTAATTTTTTTTTTTCTTCAAGATGAAAGACCCTTCTGTGTCCCCTCTTAGACCTAACAGTTACTACAGTTCCCAAGCAGCCTGCAGGGCTGAGTCTGGGAGATGCTAAATAAATAGTTGGTGGCCAGCTCTTTTCCTACACCCATCTTTCATTCTCCTCCTGTCTCCCTGCTCAAAGTGCTCCCCTTCAGGAAAAGCCTGTCCCCAATAGTCTTTGACTCTCCAAGCTTCAAGCCACTTTTCTATTCACCCCCTACCCCCATCTAGGACCAGTAAGTCTCTGGTTGGCTGTGGCACATATCCACCCAACTATTCCCTTTGCATCCCCTGGCCAGCCACCCTCTAGCCCAGCTCGACTTGTATTTCATAGGTTGTACATCAGTATCCCAAGTTTGGGGAGGATTTGAGGAACTTGGGTTATTGGTCTCCACTGACTGGGGAACCTGGGGGAGGTGGGTTGAATTCCCCATGAGGATTCTAGTAAACTTTTATGGTGTGTTCACCCTTGTTGACTGGCTTTGTCAGCTAGTGGATGCAAATTAGTGGTTTGTAGAGATAGTGAATAAGGAATCCCAAGTTTACCCTAGCCTTTGGTGTCTGTTTTTGGCATTTGAGATAGCCCCAATGGTGAGATGGCTCGGCTGAACAGGGTACTTGGTTTGTAAGCCTGTTGACCAAGAACCCTCTTCAGGCTGGGACTAGAAACTGCACAGAGTTGTCCTCTGACCCTGCACGTGCCTCTCCTCAGCATCATACATGTACAGTAAAGAGAGAAAATGAAAAACAGCTCAGCTTTAGGTGAGATAGGGTGACCCCAACGTTTGAAGGAAGGACTTCGGTGGCTAAAGTGCTTGAGCAAACATGAGGACCAGTTTTTGGATCTCTAGAGCTACATAAATGCTAGGTGACCACACAGCCATCCTAGCCATCCCAGGAAGACAGGGAATCCCTCTTGCAGGAGGTTAGCTATACCAGCCAAAACTGTGTATTCTGCCTCAGCGAAGAGACCCTGCCTCAATAAATAAGGTGGGAAGCAACTGAAGACACCCGGCATCAACCTCAGGCCTCTATGTTTGCGCATATGCATGTGTGCACGTGAATTCACACACATACATGCACACCATACTCACACAAAACATAAAAGTTCTAAGAAAAAGCTTGGCTTTTTACACAAAAAGCCAAGTACCATGCTTAGTACCCAAACATTCAGGAAGCAAGAGGGTTGCTGTATGTTTGAGGCCAGCCTCAGGTACAGCATGAGATAGATGTACAAGCATCAGCCTCAAGGTATAAGAAGAAATTGGAAACAGCTTCAGACTCACATAGGAAACCTGAACATTCAGGGTAACTCCTGCCGCCTTACGCATCTTTCTCTGCCCATCTCGGGTGGTGGTGAGGGTGTCAGGGTGCTCTGTCAGGGGAACTGTAACTTTATTTTTTATGAACTGGAGTCCCCAGCTGGGCAAGCTGGCAGAAGGAATCAAATGAGGTAAGGCGTGAAAATACTTTGAAAACTGTGAAGTCGGTTCATAATTGCCAAGCGCTGAGGTTGTCACCGTGGCTCAGAGTAGAGCAGGGGTAATTAATACCCTGCAGCCCGTGCGGGCCTGTATCCCTTTTTCCTACTACACTTGGAGGGAGAACATATTTTACATATGTGCATACGTGTGTATAAATGCACATATATGGTCTATCCTGGGAAAGTGGTTAGACATTTGGGGCTTTAACTCTGTTAACCGTGGTACAAGAAGTTGCCAAGTTGCATTGCTTTAGGTTAGAACAAAGTTTGGGGGGATAAAGTAAGGAGGCATTGTCCCTAATTGTGGCCAGCTTGTGCTTGGAGTTCTGAGCATCGCAGCCCAGGGCTCTCTCAGGAGGCTGCTAGTTCCCAGACTCAGCCTGTGCCTCCAGCAGGGGTCGGCCTTTGAATAGCAAGAGAACTTGGGTGCCTGGGGACTTGAGGGGTAGGCTGTGGGGGTAGAGGGGTCTTGGGAAGCAGAGATGTGAGCTGGAGCCGGTCTAGGGGAAAAGACCCTTCGTTAGCCTAGGCAGTCAGCAGAAAGGGGCGGGGAAGACTGGTCCCAGCCCTGCTGCTCACGGGTTTTCTTCATTAGAGCCTCAGATGCTTTGAGGAGCTGGGATGGGCAAACTTGGGCTTTGATCTTTTTCCCCCTCATTTTTAAATTGCAGTGTGTGTGTGTGGATACAAGCATGCCCCATGATGTTTGGTGAGAGGACACAGGTTGGTTCTCTCCTTCCACAATGTGGGTTCTAAGAATCAAACTCAGGTCATTAGGCTTGGCCACAAGCACTTTTATCAGCTGAACCATGTTACCAGGATGATGCTGTTGGTTTTTTAATCTGTTCTTTTCCCAGGACTTCCTTTCTGGCAGGACTTGAAATTTTCTCACGGGTCATTGCAATGAGAGACCCCTTTGCTGCACAGAGGCTTGGGAGCTTACGTGTGGCTTCTCTTACTTTGAATGCTGCCGTTTCTCCACCTGGGCTTATGGATAGAGGAGAGTTTCTCCGTCTTGTCACTGTGGGCATCTCAGGCCACACGCCTGCTGCCAGGCCTTCCTATACTTATACTACCTGCCTGACTCAAAGTGCTGGGGACTGAGCCCCCCATCTGTATGCTCTTTGTGTGAGGCTGTCCTGTGGATTGTAAGCTAGCCCACAACATCCCTAGTCTCTACCCGCTAGAAGCCAATAGCATCCTTCCGCTCAGCCCCGGCTGTCTGCAGTCTTTGTCCATAATCCTGAGGGAGCGCGCGCGGAGCATGTTCCTCAGCCAAGAGCCTTGGCTCCAGGCTGCACGCAGGGCAGAGACCTACTTGTGGCATGGGAAGAAACCACACAGTGGACTGCCTGCTGCTTGCTGGGTCCCTTCAGTGTGAGGAAGGAGCCCAGTGCTGCCCAGTTCCTCCCTGGCACGGGGCCTTTTCTCTGGCTGGTTTGCAGTCTCTGAGCTTGTCCACGTTCCCCTGGGCCTTGTCCTGCCTCTGCAGTGGCTCCACATTGGTGCTGCCTGTGCTTTTTCCCCCTTTCTCTTTGTAAATTAAGGATATCGTCATCGTCATCACCCTGTTTACTACCCCACCCCTGTTAGTGCGTTGTGGGGGCACACACATGCACCGTGGCATGCATGTGGAGGTCTGAGGATAAGTTGGTTCTCTCCTTCCACCATGTGAATTCTAAGGGATCAAACCCAGGTGGTCAGGCTTGGCAGCAAGTGTCTTCAGGCTGAGCTGTGTTACCAGCCCACCTCTCCTTACTCTTTCCAACCAGGGCCGTTTCATGAAGGGTGGGAGGATGCCAAAAGGTGAGGGTAGGACACCCCATTGATGTCTCCTACCAGACAGCCTTGCCACATGGCCAGGACCTATGTCTGATCCTCTAGGAGTTAACTGAGAAGGTTCCAGGTCGTCACTTTGGAAATTGTTTGAAGGGGCATGTGGGTTCTTTGTTTGGAACAGGGAAAGCTTAAGAATGAACTGTAGCCCCACAGTGGCTTCCCCTAAAACACTTTTGACATACTCGAAAGTGCAGATAAGTGTGTAAAGACCAAGGTTGGTGTTACTTCTCTTAGAAGTCTAACTTTCTGCTTTTTTAATCTTTGTGTATATATACACGTGAGTGTGTACACGCATGTGGCAGTCAGAGGTCAACCTTGGACAAGGTCTCTTGTAGGTTTCACTCATCTGATTGGTCCATGAGCTCCTAGGGATCCTCTTGTGTCCCATTTTCCATCTTCCCATAGGAACCCTGTCCACCTTTATGTGGGGTCTGAACTCTGGTTCTCACGCTTCTGCGCTTTACCTGCTGAGCCGTCTCTCCAGCCATCCACTTAAGCATCCCAGGAATGCTCCTCTTTCTACCTCCCTGGAGCTAGGGAGGTAGAATAAGTAGGAATGCTGTGTTTACCTGAGTGTTGGGGCTTGAACTCAGGTCCTTGTGTTTCTTCAGCAAGCACTTTACTGACTGAGCTGTCTACCCTGCCTTACAAAACTTTTTGTTGTGGTGAGATTTTTTTGTTGTTTGTTTTTTAAAAATAAATGCTGAGGGTTGAAGCCCGAGGCATGTATATGCTAAGTGCATCCTATGCCACCAGTCTTGCTAAAGCTTTGGTAAGTGTTTGGTGGAGGTTAGGTGTGAGCAATAGCCGTGCAGAGACCCTGAGTGATTTCCTACTCCCGTGTCAGTGACTCACAGCTCCAGGCGTCCAACACCTTCTAGACTCTGGACACCTGCTTTCAAGGGCACACACCATCATCATTGTCCACCACCTCTAGACGCATCTGCGTAATTCAGAAATAAGTCTGAAATGGTCAGTGTGAACCAGGCATGCTAGTGCATGCCTACCATCCCAGCACACAGGAGACTGAGGCAGGAGGATTCTTTGGAAACAAAAAGTAAAATCTGCCAATTTAGGCATTAAAATTTTTTTTTGGTAGTTTCTTTTTTAAAAAACATAAGCGTTGGTGTTTTGCCTACATGTGTGTCTGTGTGAGGGTGTCGGATCCCCTGGAACTGGAATTACAAACATTTGTGAGCTGCCATGTGGGTGCTGGGAATTGAACCAGGATCCTCTGGAAGAGCAGCCAGTGCTCTAACCGCTGAGTTCTCTCTCCAGAGCCACTGCAGTCATTGTTTAGGTGTGTGGCTCTGCAGTGTTACACAGATGACGTGGGTATGTCCTCACCCTTTGGGCGCAGCTGAAACTAGACCCAGTCAGTGTTAAGTGTTAGCAGGCAGCCCCGTCTGTCTCAGCTCCAGGTCTTTGACTCTGACATGCCCCAACCCCTGGCTACACTGTAAGAAACTTCCTACAGGTTTATTTTACTTGGAGTCCAGTCCTGTCCCCCTCCCTCCTGCTGGAAACTGAACACGGGTCCTTTAGACAAGCAGCAAGCGTTCCTATCCATTGAACCATCTCTCCAGCCCCGGGTCCCTTTTTGGCAGTACTGGTGGCTGAAGCCAGAGCCTTGTGCGTGCTAGGCACATGTCTGACTGCTAAGGGACATCTCCAGCCCCTTTAGGTTTTTTGTTTTGTTTTTCTTTGGGGCAGGGAGCTGAGGAGCTTAAACTTCTGATCCTTGCGCACCACCACGTGTGGTTTATGCAGTGCGAAGGTGAAGTGCAGGGCTCTGTGCCAGCTAGGCAGGCACTCTGCCTGCTGAGCAACATCTCCAGCTCCACACTGTCACTGTCTGTGCATGGCTTGTTTCGCTTAGCATTGTGTCCCAAAGATTGCCTGGTCCCAGATCCCCTCAGGTGATAGAATAGAAATAATGGGATTGTGAAGGCTTCCTGAATATAGTTCAGCCATGGGGGAAAGGGGGCTCTCTGCAGTCTGGGTCAGCCCAAACTCTTGTGGCTTTGGGGTGCTGGGATTCTGGGTTACCCCATTGTCTGCCATGGGGTCTTGGTTTAGTTACAGGGGAGACCCTCTTTCTGAGGCTCCTCTAGTGGAAACTTTTCTTCCTTCCTCTAGACTCCTGGCATCCTGCAGCGGATGGGGACTGGAGAGGCACACTGGTCCAGCCTCCTGCCCAGCCAGTGATAAAACACCCACGTACTCCCCCTGGACACTGCCTGCCCTTCCTCCTCTCCTCTGTCCTTGCTGGATGAACCCCTTCCTGAGAGTCTCCTACCCAGGCCCCTAGAGGAACCTGCCCCTGTTGCTGCCACTGCTGCCTCATTAGCTGCTAGAGACTGAACTTGCCTCTTCCCATATGGTGAGGGAGCCTTCCGCCAGCCACTGTCCAAGAGCCTGGGCCCACCTTGACCTTTTCTGAGGGGCAGTTCTAGATGGAAGGGAAGGCGTTTAGGATTTGGTTCCCATTTAGTAGATGAGCCTGGGATGTTGTGGCCACACCTACCTGCTCTGAGCCTACTGTGAGTAGAGTGTCTGGGACTCTGCAAGTCCTGTCTGCTCTTTTGTCCATTTAGTTCCTGCTGAAACCCAGTCCCCTCAGATAGATGCCCCAAGTTTTTTTCTTTAGAGAAGTCAGCTTGTTCCAAGACTCATTGTACTGCTCGACAAAATGGACCATTCCTCTATAGGACATGGGTGACCCTAGTGTCTTCCTATTTTATTTTCTGAGACAGGAGCTCACATAGCCCAGGCTGGCCCTGAACTTGTATATAGCCAGAAATGACCTTAAATTTCTGAACCTCCTGTCTCTATCTCCCAAGTGTTTGGGATCAAAGGCAGGTGCTACATCCTTGTTGGTGTGGTGCTGGAGACAGGGTCTAGGGCTTCAGTATAATGAGTAAGTGCCCCCTCCCCTGGCCGAACTAAACAGGAGTGCTGTCCCAGGTTGGAATGAACTTACAATCTTCCTGCCTCTGCCTCCTGAATGCTGGGATTACGAACATGGGTATAAGTGCCTGTTCTGTGCTGAAAGTCCTCACTGTATTCTGGACACAGTGGTAACCTCAGCCGTCCCATGACAGCACTACTGACCAGTGACCCCCTTGTACCTCTCTCCTGAGTTCACTGCACCCAGCAGCTGTGGGCCAGAGGTTGGGAGGCCGTCTGACTCATTAATGTAACCACCCTTTTCCTCTTCTCCCTAAGGATCTTTCCCAGATGTGAAAGTTTCTCCCAGGCACTTCTGAGGCTATAGCTAGTTGCTTGGGGATTCTAGTTCAGCACAGCACCCAGCACAGACCCTGCCAGAGCCCTTGTTTCCCTGGACAGAACTGTCAGGTGAGTGTTGGGCCACCAGAGGGCATCCCACTGAGCTGGAAGGGGCTCAAGCTTCCTTGTTCCCTCAGTCCCTAGGGCTCTCCCCTACCCTGACTCAGCTTTGGTTAACTCATGGTATGAGTGGTCACCTGTCTGGCATAGGTGAGTTCAATGTCAAAATGGCTCACCATCTAGATGGAGGCCTGTCACTGGCCTGGCAAAGTGCTGGCACCATGACTGATCTGCAGCAGCTCATTTGTGACCTTGTCTGTGGCCTTACAGGTATTTGGACAGTACAGGCCTGGTCCTCTCTCCTCCGTTCATCCTTGACCTTTGAGAAGCATACCTGCTCCACAATGGCCGCGGAGACACTCAACTTTGGGCCTGAGTGGTGGGTTGTTTAAGCTCCAGCCCATGGCAGAAGCTGGTATAGAGGGGAAGGGCCACGTGACCTCCACCACATGACCTCCATCTCCCCCTTTCCTTTCTGTGCCTGTTTTAGGCTGAGAGCCCTTTCGAGTGGTGGCAGCGTGGCCTCTCCACCCCCATCCCCTGCCATGCCCAAATACAAGCTGGCAGACTACCGCTATGGGCGAGAGGAGATGCTGGCCCTCTATGTCAAGGAGAATAAGGTGAGGTCTGGGATGGAGCACGGTTCCCTCGCCCATTTGCCTTACCCGTCTGTGTGTTGTCTCTGAGTGGTTGATAAATTGGGCCTCCTGCCCCATCCCAGGTTCCAGAGGAACTGCAGGACAAGGAGTTTGCTGCAGTGTTACAAGAGGAACCACTGCAGCCTCTGGCTCTGGAGCCTCTCACTGAGGAGGAGCAGGTGGAGCTGGGCCTACGGTAGAGGAGCTGGGCTTGGGAAGATGGAGGCTGACTGGGTGATGGGTCCTCACGGCTATCCCTGGCTCCCTCCTCAGAGAAACTTCTCCCTGTCGGTGAACAGTGTGGCTGTGCTGAGGCTGATGGGGAAAGGGGCTGGTCCCCCATTGGCTGCCACCTCCCGTGGCAGGGGCAGCACTCGGAGCCGAGGTAGAGGGTGACTCTTCATGTTCTTTAGGGGAGGAGGTGGCCAGAGTCAGTGTGTGACGCTAAGGATGTAGAGCGACACTTGTGGATCCCAACCCCAACGTGAACCCTCTTGCTTCAGGGCGCGGCCGTGGTGACAGCTGCTTTTACCAAAGAAGCATCGAGGAAGGCGACGGGGCCTTTGGACGCAATCCTCGGGAGATCCAGCGAAGCCAGAGCTGGGATGACAGGTGGGGATGGCAAGATGGGGGAAGACAGGCAGAACGGAGGGATACCACTGAGCGGGCAGTGGGGTGACTAGAGGAACCAGAGACGCCTACCAGGCCAGCCCTGATCAGAGCCTCTGGGTCCTTCCTACCCTTTTTATTCTGGTTGTTTGGGGCTCTGTTGTTTTCTCCCTAAGTTGGCATCCCCCAGTCCCCTCGGGTGGGGATGATTTATGTGTTGACTAGCACCTTTCCTCCACAGAGGTGAGAGGCGGTTTGAGAAGTCTGCAAGGAGGGATGGAGGTATGAGAGCGTTGAATGTGGTGGCCAGTAGGGTAGGGAGGCAACCGAGATGGGGTTCCCAGGTAGAGGGTGGGGGAGAGACAGGAGTAAGCTATCTTGAGGTTCTTCTTTGCTTACCGTTTGTCTCCTCTGTGCCAGTACGATCTGGCTTTGAGGAGGGAGGGGCTGGCCCGAGGAAGGAGCACGCGCGCTCAGACAGTGAGAATTGGCGCTCACTTCGAGAGGAGCAAGAGGATGATAGCAGCTGGAGACTTGGGGCAGGACCTCGGCGAGATGGTGATCGCTGGCGGTCTACCAGCCCTGGTAAGGGGGGGGGCGAGGTGGGGCTCAGGATATCTTGGTGATACTGGGGAAGGGGGTGGCCATACCCATGAGGAATGGGAAGGCCCGGTGAGCCTGCAGAGATGGGTCTTGGTTTGGCTGGACACTAGAGGTTTTCCCCCTTCTCTTAACTTTCTCTTTCAGATGGTGGGCCCCGTTCCGCTGGCTGGCGGGAGCATGGGGAGCGGAGGCGCAAGTTTGATTTTGATTTGCGAGGGGAGCGTGGAGGGTGTGGTGAAGAAGACGGGCGGGTTGGGGGAGGCAGCTCTCACCTCCGGAGATGTCGGGGGCTCGATGGCTTTGAAGATGACAAGGATGGGCTCCCGGAGTGGTGCCTGGATGATGAGGATGAGGAGATGGGTACTTTCGATGCATCTGGAGCCTTCCTGCCTCTCAAGGTACCCACCTCAGGGACCTGTTGGCTGGTGGAAGCTGTTCCCCAGCGCCCCTCCCCCAACTGTGTCTGCTCTGCTCTTCCCACACAGAAGGGCCCCAAGGAACCTATTCCGGAGGAGCAAGAGCTTGATTTCCAGGGCCTGGAGGAAGAGGAAGAGGAACCATCAGAAGGGGTGGATGAAGAGGGGTCTGAGGCAGGTGAGCCTTTAGAGTTTAGGGATGAGGCCTGAGAATCTTGGGCTGGGGCAAGTTGGCAGAGAGATCTGTTGCCAAGCTGGCTACTGGCTGCCCACCTGTCTGTAAGGTCGGGCGGCTTAGAAACATTAAGGCAGGAGCCGTGAGACGGCTTGGTGTGTGAAAGGGCTTGCCACCAAGCATCATGGTCTGAGCTCAATCCCTGGAACCCACATGATAGAAGGGAGAAGAACCAGTTCCACCAAGTTGTCTTCTAACCTGCAATACATGTCATATGTGCTGTGTGGAGGGGGTGGGAAGGGTGTCAGGGTCAGGTGTGGAGAGCAACCTTTGTAAGGTGTGAACAGATAACTTTTAGAAGCTCTGTGGACCCCGCAGGCGCCCACACTGCCCCTCATCACATGTGGGTTCTAGTCACAGCAGAGCTGGGAGTCAGTGCTTAGTGCAGACTGCTGTGTGGTTCTTTGAATCTGTGCTCATGCTTGGTTAGGGGGTTGACCAGAGCTGAAGGTTATTAGACTCACTAGCCAAGGTCGTGGAGCTGTGTACACGCTGACTTCTGCTGCCTCAGATACTTTCCCCCTGCAGTTTTATTTTCCTGTGTCTGTGGGCAAGTCAGAGGACAACTGTGAACATGGGTCCTTGCCTTTCACCTTGTTTACGGTAGAGTCTCTGTTCCTTGTCTGTGCCAAAGTAGGCTTACAAACTTGTGGCGAATCTCATCTCTTGTATGTTTCCATAGGAGAACTGGAATTACAGACACGCTAGCACATGTGGCTTTTATATGGGTCCTTGGGATTTCACCCCAGGTCCTGGGAAGCAAGCACTTTTTATGCATCCAGCCAGCTCCTTGGCCCCGCCTCCTTTGCTTTTGCTGTAGTAATCACCTGTTTCTTTCAGGAGGGAAGGAAGCGACCCCATTGCCTCCTCCAGAGAAGTCCAGCTCCCCATCTTCACTGCCTGCCTTGGGCCCTCTCTGGACAACAAATGAAGATGGTGGTGAGGCGGTGGAAAAAGAGCTGCCTCCCTCTGAAGGTAGGCTGACAAGAGCCGTGCAGAAGGGAGTGACGGGCGTGGCGAGTGAAGTGCAGCTGTAGCCAGAGCCTGTTTTCCTGGCAGCTGCAGGAGCCATCTTGTCCCTTTTTCCGCCCCTCCCTACTTTCCCGTCTCTTCTTCAGGAGATGAGATGAGAGGACTGTCTCTAAGTCCTAGAATCAGCTCACCTCCCGGCCCACCTGGAGATCTAGAAGATGAGGAAGGCTTGAAGCACCTGCAACAGGTTTGGGTCCTGTGTGTGCTCAGGGAGCCCCCCCTGGGGTTGCAGAGTACTTTGTCCCATGTGTCCCTGGCCTGCCCTCAAGCCCAGCCGCCTCAGGTGGCTCAGACTTGCCTTTCTTCCTGGATTTCCAGGAGGCAGAGAAGCTGGTAGCCTCCCTGCAGGACAGCTCCCTGGAGGAGGAGCAGTTCACTGCTGCCATGCAGACCCAGGGCCTGCGCCACTCCACAGCCGCCACTGCCCTTCCCCTCAGCCATGGCGCTGCCCGAAAGTGGTTCTACAAGGACCCACAGGGGGAAATCCAAGGTAGCGGTGGGTAGCAGACTGCTGGGGCCCGCTGATCTCAAATGTGCCCTCTAACCATACCATGGCCACCTCCCAACCTCTTGATGCCCTTGTTCCAGGCCCTTTCACAACCCAGGAGATGGCTGAGTGGTTCCAGGCTGGCTACTTCTCCATGTCACTCTTAGTGAAGAGGGGCTGCGATGAGGGTTTCCAGCCTCTGGGAGAGGTGATCAAGATGTGGGGCCGTGTGCCCTTTGCCCCAGGGCCCTCGCCACCCCCGCTGCTGGTGAGCACTGTCTGCTCTGCAGGTTGCAGGGAAGGCCAGTGGGGGCAGCAGCAGGACCTCAGGTTTCCCCACTACCTTGCTTGCTGGGCATGCTCCTGCTGGGCACTCACACAGGCATGCTCTAACCTCCCACAGGGGAACATGGATCAGGAGAGGCTGAAGAAGCAGCAGGAGCTGGCTGCGGCAGCCCTGTACCAGCAGCTGCAGCACCAGCACTTTCTGCAGCTGGTTGGCAGGTATGGGGATCTTGGGGTCTTGCTGTGGGCAAGGCAGTGGTCCTGCGTGGTCCACTGTCTGATCCTGGTATGTCTGTAGCCGCCAGCTCCCGCAGTGTACAACACTCCGGGAAAAGGCAGCTATGGGGGACCTGACGCCGCCGCAGCAGCAGCAGCTCACTACGTTCCTGCAGCAGCTCCAGGCTCTCAAAACCCCCAGGTCTGTTGAAGTGGTGTGTGTAAGTGTAAATACGTGTGCTGGTGTGAAGTAGAGAAGGAGGGCAGGCTACAAGAGAAAAGTATCCTGAGGGCCAGTGGTTTGTTTCTCAGAGGTGGGGACCAGAACCTGCTCCCGACGATGAGCCGGTCCTTGTCGGTGCCAGATTCAGGCCCCCTCTGGGACTTACATACCTCAGCTTCATCACAGTCAGGTGAGTGGCCACCCTGCCCCAATCCATCTCTTGGTCCCTTGTCCCCCCAAGTCTCTGCTGCTGCCCCCACTCTTGTCTGGCCCACCCCACAGTGACCAAGCCCCCAAGCTGTTGCAAATGACAGGAAGTCAGCGGGCTCAAAAACGGGACCCTGGACATCTAGGCAGGGAGGCTCATTTGGGTACAGATGCTGCTTCCTATCTGTGGGTGGCTCTGCTGGGCCTGGGCCTCTGTAGCTGCTTTTTCCTCCTGCAGGTGGTGAGGCCAGTCTTTGGGACATACCAATTAACTCTTCGACTCAGGGTCCAATTCTAGAACAGCTCCAGCTGCAGCATAAGGTAAGTAGTGGCAGGCTCACCTGCCTGGTGAAGGCTGGGTGAGGCAGGTGCAGCCTCCCTGCTGGCTAAAGTCCCTGTCACCTCAGTTTCAAGAACGCAGAGAAGTGGAGCTCAGGGCGAAGCGGGAGGAGGAGGAGCGCAAGCGCCGGGAGGAGAAGCGCCGCCAGCAGCAGCAGCAGGAGGAGCAGAAGCGGCGGCAGGAGGAGGAGGAGCTCTTCCGGCGCAAGCAGGTTCAAGTCTCATCTGTCTCCTGGGTCTGGGCTGGGCCTAAAGCCAATGGGCCACCCTCACCCACTCTGTCCCCACCCAGGTGCGGCAGCAGGAACTGTTGCTGAAGCTGCTACAGCAGCAGCAAGCGACGAATGTCCCTGTGCCCCCTGCCCCCAGCTCCCCACCCCCACTCTGGGCTGGCCTAGCCAAGCAGGGCCTGTCCATGAAGACTCTGCTAGAGCTGCAGATGGAAAGTGAGCGCCAACTGCACAAGCAGCCTGCACCACGGGAGCCTCTGCGGGCCCAGGCCCCCAACCACCGAGTGGTGAGCACCCGCCCCAGGGAGCCCCTCTGCTGCAGTCTCCAGGAGCACTTGGGTTGGGGGGAGGTATCCCTGAGCTCGGACTCCTAGAGCTGAAGACCTCTTCCTTTCATTATTGGAAGGATGACCCCTTTCCTAGTCTTCACCTCATCCTCTCCCATTTGCCCCTAAATGAGCCTCCCAGCCTAGATGTCCAGGGTCCCGTTTTTGAGCCCCCTGACTTCCTGCCGTTTGCAGCAGCTTGGGGGCTTGGGCACTGCCCCTCTGAACCAGTGGGTGTCTGAGGCTGGGCCACTGTGGGGCGGGCCAGACAAGAGTGGGGGCAGCAGCAGTGGCAGCCTGGGACTCTGGGAAGATACCCTCAAGAGTGGCGGGAGTCTGGCCCGAAGCCTGGGCCTAAAGAACAGTCGGAGCAGCCCGTCTCTCAGGTGGGTGAGACACTTGCTTAGCTGGGGCTTGTGAGGGAACAAGGGATGCTACTGTCTGGGCTCACCTCTGCCTCCAATTCTCCACCTGCCTCAGTGACTCGTACAGCCACCTGTCAGGTCGACCTGTTCGAAAAAAGACAGAAGAGGAAGAAAAATTGCTGAAGCTGCTACAGGGCATCCCTCGGCCCCAGGACGGCTTCACCCAGTGGTGTGAGCAGATGCTGCACACCCTGAGCACCACAAGCAGCCTGGACGGTATGGAGGTGCTCCTTGGAGGCCATGTTGGCACTGGGGACGCTAGACCTCTCCGGTATGCCTGACTGTCCCTTCTCCATAGTTCCCATGGCTGTAGCGATCCTCAAGGAGGTGGAGTCCCCTTATGATGTCCATGATTATATTCGTTCCTGCCTGGGGGACACGCTGGAAGCCAAAGAATTTGCCAAACAATTCCTGGAGCGGAGGGCCAAGCAGAAAGCCAGCCAACAGCGGCAGCAGCAGCAGCAGCAGCAGCAGCAGCAGCAGCAGCAGGTGGAGTCTTGTGGGACTTGGGAAGGCAGGATGCCCAGGACACTCCTGACTCTGTTCTCTCTTGCCTTAGGAGGCCTGGCTGAGCAGTACCTCCCTACAGACAGCCTTTCAGGCAAACCACAGCACCAAACTGGGCCCTGGGGAGGGCAGCAAGGCCAAGAGACGGGCGCTGATGCTTCACTCCGACCCCAGCATCTTGGGTAAGCATCAGGTGGTACTGGGAAGCTCTGCTTTCCCTACACAGGTCACACAGGACCTGGGTGAGCTCACCCTCACTTCTTCCCTGGCTGCAGGGTACTCCCTGCACGGCCCTTCCGGTGAGATCGAGAGTGTGGATGACTACTGACCGGCCTGTCCCACCAGCCCCCTGGGCTTTAGACTCGGGTGGCAGCAGCACGGACCCTTGGGTCTCCAGCCTGCAGGCTCCCAACAAGGAGCAGAGGAGGAAGCAAGTGGGGCAGGGTCCCCAGCACTTGTTACAAACCACACGATGCACCTTAACTCACCCACCACGAGGCACTTTACAGATGGGGGAGGGGCTTTTCTTTTTCTCTTTAATTTTAAACATTAGGAGAGACAAAAGTATCATCTGAAAGCTAGACGGTAGACCCTTTACCCCTTTGGGGATAATGGGTATAACGTTGGACGGTCCACAGAGGTTTAGGGTTTGTTTTGTTTTGTTTTTATTTTTAATTTTTTTTTTTTTTTAAGAAAAAAAGAAAATGAAAAAAAAAAGTTAGGCTGAAAGTAAAAAAAAAAAAAAAAAAAAAAAAATCACACTGTTATTTTCGGCCAGTGGGTACCAGGTCCCATGGAACTGTCCTGCCTGGCTCCCCTGAGGCTGCTCTTACCCTGCTGCCTCTAGAAGGTGGGTCATTGGGGTAACTGTCAGCTGGGTGCTGGCAGTTTGCACAGCGAGGCCCTCTGGACCCGCTGTATCTGCAGCTCCCTGTGGCAGTTACTGTGGCAGGTGTCCTGGTAAGGGGCTAAAGTCACCCCTTGCCTCAGCTGCTTTGGGAACGTTGCACAAATGAGATGAGCTGCCTCGGCTTGCCCTCCCCCAGCCCCTCACAGCCCTCCCACACTGGCCGAGGAGAGCTGGGGAAAGACCCGTCAGTGCCAGCCTGTCAGGTGGGCTCTGAACTCAGGCCTGCTGAGGGGCTGCCCCCCACTGCTGCCATTTCGGGGGACAGCCTGGGTGTGACACTGAAAGCCCAGCTCCCTGCCTTTGCCACATGAATGTATTCTCTGGCCCCCAAGCCTGTCTCACCCCCTCTTGAGAAGGGACAAAGCCCTTCCTCCAGGAGCTGGAGAACACCACCTCCTTCTGTCATGGCGGAGGCCTTGCTTGTGTGAGGGGAAGACCCTGAAGGAGTGGTTGGGGTTAAGCCTGTGGGGGTGGGGCCGGGTGGGAGCCTCTTGATCTGCAGCCAGCTGTGTGGGAAGCAGACCACAGCTCTGTACCTGACCCCTCCACTGACCAAATGGGAGAGGCCTTAGCAGCCCCTCTCCTCGATGTTTTTCATGTTGGGTGTAAGGCTGGAGGTCGAAAGCGCCTGTGTCCTGGGCTGGGGGCTGCCTTGCCTGTTGCTCACCGACTTCACTCCTAGTCCCCCCGCCTGGGCTTGTCTCCATTGTTGTTTGGCTGTTCTCCCCCTTTCTTTTTCGTTTTGATATACTGTGTTAGTGAACTCTCCCATCGACCTCATTGCTCAGAATGCAGTATTAGGGCGAGCCTGTCACTGCCTCCTCCATGAATGTATTTCTCTTTTCTGCCCTGGGGAAGTGGGGAGTGGCCCCAGGTTCTTCTTTCCCATCTATCCCCAGAGGGGTGACCTTCTGTTTTCCTTTCAACTTTTTTTCTTTTCTTTTCTTTTTTTTTTTTTTTTTTTTGCACCAAAGTGGCAACTGGGTCAGTGTGGGGACCAGGCTGGCTCTCGGTGGAAGGGCCCCTCCACCTTCTCCCTGGTTTTGACAGTGTTAGCGTCTGTGAAAAGACAATATTCTCTCTAAAGCAATAAGGGGGTGATGGGCCAGGGGGAAATGTCTTGCTGCTGCTGGCCCCCCAGCTCCCCTTCCCTCTTGCCATTGTGGTGGCATTGGAGGGGTGGGAGAGACTCCTGTTGTGACTGAATGTAACCTACCCTGCCCCTGCCACAGCCAATGCAGGGGGAGGGGGGGCACTTGTCTCTTCCTACCCCTTCCCCCAGCTAAAGAGACTTTGAACTTGGGGGCCCATGAGCCTGGAGAGGCCTTAACCCTGTGAGGAAGTATAGGGGGAGCCCTCTCCCACCCCATCCCCTCTGAGAGTGGTCAATGTTTACAAGCCCTGAGCCCCTAGCCCAGGGACTCAGATGCCCCCCCCCCATCTTAATCCTTTTCCCATCCTAGTCTTACAGGGCCCTGCTGCTCTACCCTACCCCCTTGGGGTTCAGGGTAGTGTAGGTATCCTGTGTATCCCAGTTTACCCTACCTCTACCCTGTGTGACTTCCCTACTACCCACTCTTGTAAATACTCCCAATAAAACTTGGTGTGTTCTCTCCGCCCACCGTCTGCTGGTTTTTCCATGGTACTGAGCTGGGCAAGGGCATGCTTGGGTGGGATTGTTTGCATCTGGGAAATGCTGGCCTCAGCCTTATGTAGAACAAGAATGGGGGACCCCTCTGTCTATAGCTTAGAGGAGCCCAACACCCACTGTCTGTCTGCTTTCTGGAGGTAAGGGGGGAAAGCAAGTAAGGAGACTAGGTACAGAGTTGGAAGTGGTTCCTTTATGGAAAAACTGAAAATATAATAAAAATTAAAATAAAACCAGTTAAAAAAGCCAGCCCCTGGAGTTTCCACCTCCTGCCTCTGGCCCTCCAGAGGGGTGAGGCCCTGGCCCCAGGGCAGCAAAGGGTGAGGGCTTTCCTGCCCTTCCTCTTCCCCCATTCCATCCCCGACCTTCATCTCCGCAGTGGGGGCCCTCCCCCCGAGAGGAACCAAACCTGGGTATGGGAGCAGGACCCAAGGCCCTGTAGCCCAGGGAGGGAGGCTTGGCATGTGTACCCAGCCCCAAAGCTCCGGGCCTGTAGTGTGGGCATGGGCAGGGCTGCTCCCTGCCTGGGCCCATCTGGGGTTGGGGAGGTTAGTTCCAGATCTTGAGGAAGGAGTCCCAGGAGCCTGTAGCCACAGCCATCCCATCATCTGTGACCCCAAGGCAGCTCACACGGTTATCGTGGCCAGCGAGAACCCCTGGAGAAAAGAAGGACATATGAGCTAGTCTGCGTCACACTTCCCACCTCTGCCTTCTGTGGGCCCCAAGTCCTCACCTGCACGGTCACCCTTCATGGCATCCCAGATGTTGCAATTGAAGTCGTCGTAGCCAGCGAGCAGCAGCCGGCCGCTGCGCGAGAAGGCAACCGAGGTGATGCCGCAGATGATGTTGTCATGGGAATACATGAGGAGCTCCTGATCGGCCCGCAGGTCAAACAGGCGACATGTGGCATCGTCTGATCCCGTGGTGAAGGCATAGCCATTGGGGAAGAACTGCAAGATTTGGGCCAGAGATGATGAGGGTGTGGGGCAAAGCCAGGGGCGTGGGATACAGAGGGCAGCCCCCTGCACTCCCGACTTACAGCCACGGCATTGATATCCGATTCATGACCTATGAATGTCTGTCGGCACATGGAATCCCGAACATCCCACAGCTTGATGGAGGCATCGCAGGCACCTGACACAAAGGTGCGGCCATCGGGGGCCAGCGACAGGGACATCACATCCCCACTGTGTCCAGCAAACCCCACCGTTTGCTGGCCTGTCTCAATGTCCCACAGGGCACTGGAGAGGCAATAGGAGGAAGGATCAGGAATGAACCGAAAGACACAATCCCTGGCTTTCCTACCACACAGAGCCCAACCCTGACAGGCCACCACCCACAGAGGAAGGTTAGGTGCTCAGAAGTTTGCCACCTGCTAGGCAGGGAACCCAGCCTGGCAGGGCCTCACCAGGTGGTATCGCCAGAGCTGGTGATGATTTGGTTGTCGTCCAGGAAGCGGCAGCATGAAAGGTACCCTTGGGAAAGGAGGTTGTGGTCAGGTATTTTAGGGAGGACAGTCCATCTCTTTCCTTTCCCTGACCATAGCCTGGCTTCTCCAGGTTCCACTCACCGGTGTGGCCAGGTAGCTCTCTGCTGACCCTGACGTTACCCTCCCGGGTCTTGAGACTATAGATGGAGCAGATGTTGTCCAAACCCCCACAGGCCACAAAGTTCCCTGAGGGGGCGTAGGCACAGGTCATGACCCAGGAGGAGCGCAAAGGGATGGCATGGACCTAGAGAAGAGCAGCACCCCTAGTCAGAGTCCGCCTGGGACTGGCAGCCCTATCCCACCTTTGGGTGGCGACCTTACCTTGTTAGTGGTGTAGCTGTCCCAAATAATGAGCTTTCCATCCTGGGAGGCGCTGACCAGCAGCCTGGTGGGCCAGGGGCAGGGGAGGCAGACATCAGGGTGTGGAGACAGAGGGCCCCTAACCCTTCCCAACTAAAGCTCTTTAGAGGCATATCCCCAAATCCTCAGTATAACCCTGGATCCCTGGTCTTCCCAAACGACTGACAAAGGCTCTTCTCCCCACCAGACCCGAGTCCCCGATGCCCTGAGCATCACTCTGCCCATTATATAAAGTCAACCCGGAACCTAGGGACACTAAAGCAGGGGCCACCCACACACCTTGAGTCTGTCCCCCAGTGCATGGCATAGATTTTTGCCAGGTGTCCACGGAGGGTCCTCCGTGTTCTCATCTGAATTCGCCCCACTGGGTCCAGCCCAGCTGTGATCTGGAACAACGGAGACACTGAGACGGTACAAGCAACAGAAGCCCATCCGACACCGCCCATCCTTCAGAGCCCTGGGTAGCTCTGAAGTCGCCTCACCTGGGTCAGTGTGGAATCCCCGCATGCTTTCCTGGCGTCCTGTAAGGAATGGGCAGTGTAAGAGAGGGGAAGGAGAGAAGCAAGCGCAGAGGTGAGGAAAGAGTTAACAGGAGACAAGGGGCAAGGTGAGCCTGAAACATGGAGTCTAGGATCGCCTTCTCCTCCCACCCTGCAGCACACAAACACACACCCGCCACAGGCAACCCACTTGCTCAGGTCAAAGGGAAGCAGCACACTCAAGCCACGCCTGGCAGGGCTCGGCCTCCCCATCATAGCCACCAGGCCCTCACCCGGATCTGGTTCCGGAGCTGCTCAGCCTCCTGTCTCAGTTGCTCCAGCTCACTCATGGCGCCGGGCCCGTGGGGCGGGGTTGGGGGCGGCTGGGGGCCGCGGGACGGGGGCTGGGGGAGGCAGCTCCTGGCCGCTGGCCCGAGGCCTGGGAGGGGGAGAGAAATGCAAGGCTGACGTCAGGCCCCAAGACGGCCCGGGAAGCAGCCGGGAAAGGCGGGGTGGAAGTGCGCGGCCAGGAAAGGGTCTGCTGGGCAGGGGGAGCAGAGGACCTGGTACCCGGGGAAGGTTCGGGGTCTCCGGCACCCGAGAGACGTTGCCAAGGAACAAATGACTTCCCCAATCTTCCTCCCGGGCCCCCGGAAATAGAGTGGGAAGTGCAAGAGGAAGAGCAGGGGAAACCCCTCCCTCGGACAGCAGCCCGGGCGGGACACTCGGGCGGCAGGAACTGGGGATGGGGGGGGGAGTCCCTTCGAAAACAGACCCGGCGTCCGCCCCAGCCCGCACAAGGCACCGCCCTCCCAGCACCTAATTTTAAAAAGGGGCGGTGCCTGCTTAAATTCACCCCCACACACCGCACACCCTCTACACACACCCCCAGCTAAGACAGAGGTGGTGATGGGGGGGGGATGAGGGGAGAAGCTAGGCTGTTCGTGGGGTTGCCTAGGCAACCGTCACCCGGACTGAGAGCACCTCATTGGTGAAGTGCCCCCACCCTAGCCTCGTTGCCAAGGCAACCGCATCCGCGGCAGAGACCTGTAGGGTGGGTGACCCCACCCCCGGCCCCCATCGCCCCCGCCCGACCTAGTCTCTCGCCTCTTACCCAGAACCGGCCAGGGTGGCTGTTTACAGGATTTGGGAAAAGCCGATTGAGCACTAATAGGTTCGGGACGACTCAACCCGGGATAATCTCATTCCCGGCCGGCTGCACCCTATTAGCCGCTGGTCAGTGCGAGAGTAGCGGGGAAGGCAAGCCCCCAAGCCGCCAGCTCCTTTCAGCA
This sequence comes from Micromys minutus, assembly GCF_963924665.1. Classification (NCBI taxonomy): domain Eukaryota; kingdom Metazoa; phylum Chordata; class Mammalia; order Rodentia; family Muridae; genus Micromys; species Micromys minutus. Next base: position 12,239,707 of record NC_137964.1, on the reverse strand, counting down.
CCGAGATCGCCCGCCCCGCCGCGCCCGCACAAAGCCCGTGGGAGCCTCTCAGAAGTAATTAAGGCTCCCGGGGCGCCGAGCTGCTCTCTCCCAGGCGCCGGCGAGCAGCCCCAGGCGGCTCGGCCCGATGCCCCCGGGCACCCCTAGAGCCCAGCTCTGCGCCCAGGAGCCCCCGAGGCCTAGCTGGCACCACTCCAGCCTCCGACGTCCGGTCTTCCCGGGACACCTGTGCGATCTGGATGTGTATTGTGCACTCTGGCGACCCAGGCGTCCCCCACCCAGCTCCCACTTCCCCCAAGCCACTGGGCGTTCCTCTTCCCCGAAGATATTTCCCCTCCACAAGTTCAGCTTTCTGCGCCAGTGCCAGAGGATGCCCCTCCAAAATGAGGTGGGAGGGGGCAACGACACAGCTACCACCTCATTCCAGCTGTGGATAAAAGCCCCTTCCTTCCAGCTGCCAGCAGCCCAGGTCTGGCCTCAATGACACAGGCCTGGGGCAGAAGGCAAACAGGCCAGGAAGAAAACCTGGGTCGGGGGCCATGCTCCCAGCTTTTAGATCCCCCATTACCCTCCAAGGTTCCCTCAGCAGCTCCTCGATTTTAGGGACAAAGCAACCATAGACCCCAAACAAACACAAACAAAAAGGTGCCACCGCCTCCGCAGGTGTGAAAGGAGACAAGAGTGGCAGCTGGACGGCGCAGGCTGGTGGCGTGCTGCGAAGTGCAATGGGCCAGGCCCTCCAGCTCCTAGGACCTCCATTTTGCCCAAAAGAAAGCTGAGCGAAGGGGACAGGCGACTAGCCAGACCCGGGGTAGGGATTTGTAAAAAGAATAAGGTGCTGAGATCTCCAGTTTAGGGTTCGGGACTGAGAAAACAGTGCCAGAGCCCAAATCAAGGGACAGTAGGGTGGAGACGAAGACAAGGGTGGCCTTGAGGCCTTAGCTGTATCTCTTAGGATTCTGGAGTTCTGCAAGGCTAAAGCAAGCAAGGGTGTGAAACAAGTGGGCACGAGGGTCGTTACCCAGGGGCAAGCAGCAGAGTGGTGGTGGGAAAAGGGGGCGGGACAGGACCTAAAAGAAACCCGGAATTTAGCCCCCCAACTATTAAGGGAGCAAGAGGCAGGCAGGGCTCGGATGGGGGGGTCTAGAGTCAAAAAAAAATTGCCACTGATACTGCAGGGAGCGCATGCATTATTGAAGCCGAGGGTCCCCCCCGCCCCAGTTCCCCTTCCGGGTTTGGAAACGACCGGGCCAGAGGAAGGGAGGGGAGGTCTGGGGAGGTACGTCCGTTTCCCAAGAGCCAAACCGGGGAGACGGAAGGAACCGAGGCTTCCCCCTGCCACACACACACCCGTGGGAATTTGGGGCTGGGGGAGATGAGGACTCCTTTTGTCAGCGGAGGTACCTGAGGTGGTGGGACTCTGCCAAGGGGTCGCTTGGAGGAGCGCGGGAGGTCCTGTCTTCCTCCGCGGCGGAGGCGGCAGCGGCGGCGACGCGGATGGATTTCCTCAGTCACCCCAACTCAACCGTCCAGCGCAGCTCTCCCCAGAGCGGAGGGATCCCGCCCGCCAGTGACGCGGCCGTCGCCGCCGCGCCCAGGGCCAGGCTGGGCGAGACCAACTACCCAAGTGTGGGGGGGAAGCCTAGAGGCGAAAATACCACTCCGGAGGCAAAAACTGACTCAGTCGCAATAAAAGCACCATTTCACGTTTTTCTAACTCATCGAAGATCACGATACATAGTTTACTTCCTGAAAAGGAGCAAGACATCCATCCTCCCTAGGGACTGCAGAAGTGGTATAGGCACAAGGGAGGGTGAAAAAAAAAAAAAAACTCCCCGGTCACGTGATCGACCTCCTTCAACCTCCCGGATTGGGCGGCTCCAGACTGGAGGCAAGAAGGCCCAATTCTCGGCTTGGACACGCCCCCTCTGGTGAGGCCACGCCCTTCCCCGGAGGCGGAGCTAGAGAAGTCTAAACCAGTGCAGGACAGCGGGGCAGAGGGAGCGGGCGAGAGAAGTTGTTGACCACCAGAATCCTCTAAAATGCAAGTTCGAGGGAATTACACCCAGACAATTCTTCAAGCGCAGCACTGTGGGGGGCGGGGTTAGGCTCCCTAGACTAGGACACACTTTGCTGCAATAACAGTTTATATTTGTTGATTTGCATACTTAAACGTTTTTTGTTTTGTGATCAGGAGCCCACCACTTAGCCCAGGATGACCCTAGACTGATAACTCTCCTGTTTGCACCTACCAAGTGCTGGAATTACAGGTACACACCCCTGTGCCTGATATTTGGAGGGTGGAATTTAGGGCTTCATGAATGCTAGGCAAACTACCACATCTCCCGCCGATACTTTTGTTTATTAATCCTCATGATACTGACTATGGACTCAGACCGCAGAGTTGAGTTGGAGGCCATTCTGAGCCACAAGAGACCTTGTCTCAAAAAGCGTATTGGAGGAGGGGGTTGGAGAGATGGTTCAGTCATCAAAGTACTTACCATGCAAGCATACAGACCTGAATTTGACCCCAGAGAACCAAGTAAAAGAAGAAGAAAAAAATATCCAAGCACAATGGTCATACCTATAGCTCCAACACTTGCAAGGCAGGGATGGAAAGATCCCTGAGAGCTTGCTGGTCAGCCAGTATAACTTAGGGAGTTCAGTGAGAGTTCTCAAGTTCAGTGAGAGAGCTTGTCTCAAATATTAAAGCAGGAACAGCTGGTTCGGCAGGTACGGGCACTTACTGCTCTTCAAGAGGACCAGGGGTCAGTTGCCAGGCCTGGCATGGTGACTCATAACCTTCTGTAACTCCAGCTCCGGGGAATCAAATAAAAGCCCTCTTCTGCTGCACCAGATACGTACCCATGCAATGCACACATACATAAACGGAAAACATTCATACACGTAAAACAGACCCCAAAGGAAGCAATTGAGGAAGATCCACCCCTACCCACTTAAACTTCCATAAGGGCACCCTGCCTCAAAAACACAGGACAGAAAGCAAAAACAACACCGGTCATACCACTTGCTCACCTTTTCCTTTCATTGACATTTACTCTTCACAGATCACATGCATGTGCACATCCCATGACTCATGCAGACAACAGAATCAACAGTACCATTTAGAAAAGACCTTATGGACAGTTTTACTTCGGCTTCCTCAAAGTACAGAGGGTCAAAGTGACGTCCTTCAAGACGAGTACGTGATCGAGCTGCCTAAAGGCAGCCTCTGCAGAGCTGCGTCCTCTCAAGCTGGTTTCGGTGTTAATGGATTTCTCCGCTTTAGCTCATCCAGCCAACATCTACCGAGCCCTGGCAATGTACAGACTCTGTCCTACCCACTGACAGTGCAGCAGCTCACCTTGCAAGGAGCCTGTGGTCCACAGAGGAGAAAGAAAGAAGGCTGGCATGGAAATGAATCAAGTGTGGATGCTCTGGATTGGTTGCTTTGCTTTTATGACCAAAGCAACTTAAGTGTTCATTCGGGGTCACAGTTTAAGGGGATACAGTCCACCGTGGTGGCGAGAGCTTAATGCAGGGGCATAAAGAACTGGTCATAGTTGCTTACCCACATCAGAAAACAGAGGCATGAATACTGGTGCCCCGCTGGCTTTCTCCGTTTTATTCAGCCCGGGGCTTTGGTTAAAGCCATGGTGGCTCCCACACTCTAAGTGGGTCTGCCCACCTCCACTAAATCTTTCTGGAAACGCCCTTTTAGACACACACACAGAAGCCTGTCCCCTATCAAGTTGACAATGAGGATGAACAATCATGGAGCTGGAGAGGTTGGCTCAGTGGTTAAGAGCACTTGTTATCCTTGCAAAGGACCCAGGTTTAATTCCCAGTACCCCACATGGAGGCTCACCACTTATGTAGGCACCAGGTATGCATCTGATGAACAGACACACATGCAGGAAAACCGCTCACACACAAAACAGTGCTGTGGTGACGCACATCTTCGTTTCCAGCACTTGGGGGGGAGAGGCGGGTCGATCTCTCAGTTGGAGGCCAGCCTACATAGTGAGTTCCAGGACAGCCAAGGCTACACAGAAAGATTATGTCTCAAAAAATAAAAAGTTAATCACATGGTCTGAAGACACATATATCTTGCTGGAGGCCATTGTGGCATCTTCATACAGCTATTGTGCTTGGTTTTTAATTCATTCTTTCTCCACTGCATCAGGGAATGCACTACATCTCAAAGATGAGACGCTTGAGGAGAAGGTAAGAGCTTTATATTTGAGGTACCAAAATGTGTACAAGGTTGTGTGAAAACTGGTCTAGGACTCAACACAAAAATCTGGCTTGGAATAGTGCCCGGAGAGCTAGTGGCACATTCAAGCCGATGAAGTCATTAAAAAAAAAAAGGCTCAGGGAAAGGACAAAATGGCCAAAGACCAACCTCTAAGGAACTCCAGCATTTAGAGGTCAGGCACTGTCCAAACTGCCAAAGCGGAAGCCAGGGAGCTGCGGGGAAAATCAGGAGAATGTGGAGTTCTGCAGTCCAAAACTGTCCTCATTGAGGGACAGCAAAGGACAGTTGTTTAGTGCTGCAGACAGATGATCCAAGACTTCGCTGCGATGTGTGCATGTGGCTGAGTGGCACAGAGGCCACCAGACCCTCAGCTACACCATTTGCAATGGGTTCAGAGGAGGCATGGAGTGGAACTGTGTAGCTATGCCCTCCAAATGGAAGTGTTCCCCGAAGGAAGGAGGAGGGAGACTCCATAAGGCCAAGGAAGCTAAGGAAACCTGCAAGGCTCAGGACACTTATGAAAATTACAAGTCCCACAAGGCCCCTCCCCAAGCTTATATAAGCAGCTCACAACCGCTGAGAGGAGGCCCTCAGGAGGAGTTCCCTGAAAGCTGGGCAGGAAGCTCCAGAAGTTGCATGAGGGATGGGGGCGAGTGGGGTGTCGAGACAGAGTCTCCCTATACAGCCTTGGCAGTCCTGGAACGTGTTCTGTAGACCAGGCTGCCCTCAAACTCACAGAGTTCCGCTCTGCCTCCTGAGTGCTAGAATAAAAGGCGTGTGCCACCACATCTGGCCCACGTTGCTTTTTTCTTTGTGTCTATGTGTGTGTGGGTACAGGTGGGCATGCGAGTGTGTACAGATTTGTGAAGACCTTGGGTGTTGTTCCTTAGGAACCTCATCCACTTTAATTTTATTCCTTTCTTTGTGTGAGTGAGTGTGTGCGTGCATGGGTGTGTCTGTGTGTGTGTGTGTGTGTGTGTGTGTCCTGGTGCTTGTGCACATGTCAAGTGTCCTACTCTATCATCCTTCATCTTATTCCCTAGAGACAGGGTCTCTCACTGAACTTAGAGCAAGGCTGGCAGCCACCAACCCCAGAGCTCTTGGTATCTTTACCTCCCACAGTGCAGAAGTCGCAGGTGCGTTGCACATGGATGCCAGGTTTTGTTTTGTTTTTGTTTTTTACAGGAGTGCTTACTCATGAGTTTCAAACTCAGCTCTTCACGATTTCATAGCAAGCGTTCTGACCCGATGGCTTTTCTCACCATCTTCTCTCCTTGTCTCTCATTGACCTGAAACTCACTGATTCAGTACTGTGGCTGCCCAGGGAGGCCAGGGATCCTCCTGCCTCCACCTCTTTGGTGCTGAGCTTTCTAAACACGTACCCCCATGCTTGGCTTTTCCACATAGCTTTTAGGGGTCAAACTGGGGCCCTCATGCTCACTACCAGAGCTGTCTTTCCAGCCCCCTGGGGGGAGGGGCTTGTTTCTGTGATCTGCCATTGGTCTCACATCTGAACAAATGGAAGTTTTGTTCACATTTACCCCAGGCAAAGTCACACAATTGAGATAAGGGTGCACGAGCAGCCAGCCAATTGGAGGGAAAAGCTACACGGTGACGGCTTTGGAAACCTGGGCTTAGGAAAGGAGCGGTGGGCAGGACAGCATAGGAGGATCCTGTAGAGTCAAAAATCTCTACTGGTTTGTTTGTTTGCGTGTTTGTTTGCTTTTGGTGGTGATGGTTGGCCAAGGGAATGGAGATCAAACCCAGGGTTTCCTGTGCCTACCACTGGTTAATATCCCAAGCTGAGATTTATTTCCATTTTATCTACTCACTTTAGGTATATTTGTGGCTGTTTTGAATAGGGATTCACTCTGTCGCCCAGGCTGGCCTTGAACTCTTGATCCTCCTGCCTCAGCCTCCTGAACATTGGCATTACAGACATATGCTACCGTGGTATAAATAATTTCCCCCCCCTTAACAAGCTTTAAGTTAATTCTTTAAGTCAACATACCAAGCGATGGCTGTCGTACTGACATGTATACATACCTTCACTGCACTTTGCCCATCCCCCTCCTCTGCTGTCCTTGCCCACCCTCCCCTCCTCCTCCTTTGCTAGTTCCCTTCCTTCCCTCAAACAATTCTCCTGTCGGCTTATGTCACACGAATTCTATTACCCTCTTCCTCCCCTGACTCCCTCCATTAAAATCTCTTCCTCCTTTGGGGATGTCAAGGTGGCTCAGGGGATAAAGGCACTTAGTGCCAAGCCTTCTTCAGGTCTCTGGCACCCGCATGGTAGAAGGAGAAAACAAACTCTTGCAAGATGTCCTCTGGTCTTCACACACATGCTATATGATACCTGTATACACACACATGCACACACATGCATACACACAAACATACATACATACATACACAAACACACACACAAATACACACATACATACACAAACACACACAAATATACACATACATACACAAACACATACAAACATACACACACACAAATACACACATACACACATACATACACAAACACATAAACACACATGCACACACACATGCACACACAAATATACCATACACACATACATACACAAACACACACATATACATACACAAATATACACATACACACATACATACACAAACACATACACACATACATATATACACATGCACACACACATGCACACACACATACATATACACACATACATATACACACATGCACACACACATGCACACACATGCACACATGCACACACATACACACATGCACACACATACATACATACACAAACACATACACACATGCATACACGCATGCATACACACACACACATACACACACACACATGATCTCTCTTCTCTCGTGGTCTGCTTCTATATTCACTACTTACATACCTCTCCGCACACACTTCAGTAACTATTTCATGTATTGGTATTCTCGTGTGTGTGATTTATTCTCATGATGTGCAGGGTGTGAGTGCAGGCACAAGCATGTCATGTGCATATGTGGAAGTCAGGGCAGTGTGCAGGAATCAGCTCGATTCTTCCGACAGGTAGGTCCTTGGATGGAACCCGCATAGTCTGAAGGGTCAGTAGCCCCTTAAGCCCACAGAGCCATCTTGCCAGCTCAGCCCTGCTTTCAAATTTTATTTTATTCTTTATTTTTAGTTAAACACTAAAGTATCACGATCATGTTCACCCGACTCCTGCCTTCCTCCTTCCTCAACCTCCCAGTGATCTCCCTCCATTCTCTTTTCTTTATATTTTTCTGTACCCCACTGACTACAATCAGTGCTGCCTATTGGGATATTTATTTGTTTTCATGGAGTGTGTGTGCATGTGTGTGGGGGGGGGCAGACAAACAGACAGATAGAGAGACAAAGAGACAGACAGAGACAGAAAGACAGACAAAAATAGACAGATAGATACAAATGCGGCTGTGTGTGTATGTACATGTGGGTGTAGGTTCATACGCATGTAGACAGAGGTAACGGTTCAAAGCCATGTGTCTTCCTCTAGTACTGTCTACTGTATTTGTTGAGACCGGGTAGTCTCAATGAACCTGGAGTCGCCTAATTGGCTAGGCTGACTGGCCAGTGGCTTTTAGACACCTGCTGTCTCCTCCTGCAATTTCCTCTTCCAGTGCTGGGTCCGGACCTGTGCCAGCACACCTGGCATCTTGCCGTGTGGGCCAGAGGTCGGATGCCATTCCTTATGCTTGCGTAGCAGGCAACTTTACAAACTGCACCATCTTCTCGGGCCCCTTACCCACGCAGAACCGGCATCTGGCCAACGGCGGGCTGAATATCCGCATTTGGATGCTCACCAGCAGTGGTGTGCTGGCGTCAGCTCGTGCCAGCTCATACCAGCTCGGGAGCGCCCATTGTCCACCTCACTCTCTTACTGCTTATCCAGTGAGTCGACGTGGATTGTAGGAACTTGAAACCAGCCTCCAGTAGTTACATCATGGAAATCAACAGATGCTTCTAGTCAAGCCTCCTTACCCCAACATCCGAAGAGACGCTCACTCCAGGAGCTGGTAAGATGGCTCCACCTGTAAATGCTTACTGTGCAAGCATCAGTTTGGCTGTTTTTAAATTATGTTTTGTTTTGTTTTTAAGCGCAGTAGGGCAGCATATAACTTATACTATATAACACCGATCATAGCTCCAGCACCGAGCAACAGAGGCAGACAGGTCCTGAGGACTCAAACCACCCCAGCTGAAGCGGTGAGCTCCAAGTTGAATGGAAAGCTCTGTCTCAAAAGACAAGGTGGGTGGTGATAGAGGAAGTCACCCTTTGTGGACTTCAGGCCCTGAAATAAGCCGACATAGGTGGATGTATGTGTGTGAGAGAGTCTCACACACACACACACACACAGAGATTGCACACTGTTGTCCACAGACACCTCAACATATTCTCAACCAAGAGAAATTGTTTTTATTGTTTCTTTAAGACGGGGTCCGTCAGGGTGACCTCGAACTGCTGCTCTTCCCGTGTATACGTTACAGATCCTGGGGTGGCCTATGCGCATCTCCAGGCCTAGTTAGTTCTGTGTGGTGCTAGGGGTCAAACTGACGGTTTGTGTGCTAGGCAAACACCCAACTGAGCCACTTTCCGTGCCTTAGTTTTCTTTTTACATAGTTGACAGGGTCTCAACTATGTGGTCTAAGTTGGCTTCAAACTTTCCATCCACAGAGCTGGAGAGTTGTCTCAGTGGTTAAGAAACACACTGACTGTTCTTTCAGAGGACAGGAGATGATTGTTAACACCCATGTTGGGTGACTTGCAACCTCCTGTGACTCCAGCTCCAGAAGACACGACACCCCTGGCATCTCAGGCATTTGAACTCATATGCACAGACAGAGACACCCATAAATAATCAAAGTAAACCTTAAGCAAAGAAAAACTTGCCAAATGGGGGTGACACATACCTTTAATTCCAGTACTTGGGAGGCAGAGGCAGTTGGATCTCTGAGTTCGAGGCCAGCCTGGTCTACAGAGTGAGTTCCAGGATAACCAGGGCTACACAGAGAAACCGTGTCTCAGAAAGGAAGAAAGAAAGAAAGAAAGAAAGAAAGAAAGAAAGAAAGACAGGAAGGAAGAAACAAACAAAGAAAGGAAGGAAGAAACAAACAAAGAAAGGAAGGAAAGAAAGGCGGGAAGGAAGGAAAGAAGAAACAAAGAAAGAAAGAGAGAAGGAAGGAAGGAAGAAAGGAAGGAAAAAGAGTCTGCACTCCTTTTACTACAGCCTCTCTGGTGTGCTGAGGTTAGAGATGTGCACCTTCATGTCCAGATATCCTAAATTAAGCCTGCAATCTTCCCCAGCAGCTTCTCCTGCCAGCCTTGGACTAACCACCCAGGAGCCCCGCATTCTCTCATACCCAAGTGTAACAAAGGCAGCAGCTGGCCACGGTGGCTCATGCCTTTCATCTCAGTATTTGGAAATCAAAAAGACAAGCGTTACCATGAGTTCCAGGCCAGTCTGCGCTGTGCAGGGAGCTCAGGACTCTGAAAGCAAAGCAAAGCAAGTGCTGATTGTAGCAGTAATCCTCCTATGGGACACTGAAGAGGCAGAGGCAGGAGGATGGACGCTTTGAAGCCACCCTGGCCTACACCTTTAAAAAAAAAAAAAAAGCAATGACCTAAGAAACAAGCTGGAAGAGACATTCTGGGACAATGAGACTGCAAGTCCTTCTCTTCTGCTTAGAAGCTGATCAGATGTGAGGATGTGCTGTTGCTAGACATGTATTAATATAGAATATTATAGAATATTGTTAGAAAAACAAAGGGTTGGTAGGCATGCTGTCACGTGGCTGTAATCCCAGCCTCCAGGAGTTGAGGTACAGCTTGGACCACAAACCCAGTCTGTCTTGGCTAGGGAGGATAGGTTTCAGTGAAAGGCTAGCGCTTTGCTTCTCTGTCTCTTAAATACAGCGTAAGTCCAGCACCCTACTAGACACCAACTGCTGTTTCCTTAGTTCCTACCTATTTGCTGGCTCTAGGATAGCTCCTCTCTAGCCAGCTGCCAGATATCTTTCTGACGTGAAAATTGAATATATAACTTCCCTGTTCCAAATCATGCAGTTGGGCCTAGGAGTGTAGCTGAGGGGTGGAGTAGCTGCCTAGGATCCCCCACCAAGCTGGTAGCGCAGTGGTACAGGGAGCTTGCACGAAATGAACAGGGTCCTAGGCTCAATCCTCAATACTGTAAAATAAACCCCGATGTGGTCATTTCTCGTTGCTTCTTTCTGAAGGGTCAAACTTAGCTGCATGACACCCAGCCGGGTTCTGCCCCCTCCACTCAGATGCCTTCCACCCAGATTCCAACACACACACACACACACACACTTTTTTTTTCAGGTCATTTTCTGGGGCTCATTTTTAAGCCTACTCCCCTAGCCAACATGGTTGCTTGTGTTCCACTGCAATGCTGGTCCCGTCTCCAGTACAGCCTTTACCAGGCTGAGTTTGGATTGCTGCCACCTGTACTGGGCCAAGGACTTCCTGTGTAGCCAAAGCATTTGGTTTAATCTGGCAGAAGGGTTGGACGAGACCTGGGCCAGCAAGAAACAGACTCTCACACGATGCCAAGTGTAGATAGAATACAACCCGCTCAGCAAAACAGCTGCTATCTTGACCAGATCAGCTGTGCCTTCGTGCAAATTCATCACAATTGGGCCTGTGGGCTGTTGACATTCCTTCATGAAAGAGGGAATGGGGAAGGTCATCGAGACCTTGGGTTCTACTCACTTTTCCCAGCTGTGTGTATGCAGTTCTGTCTGTATATAAGTTCAGTAGTGAAGTAGACACGTAGACACTTACGGGTTCTTTGGAGAGACAGTTGTGTTGGATGGTGTTTTGTTGGGGCAAATGTGAAGGAGTCTTTTTCTGCAGTGGCCACAAGCAATTAGACGTTTTGTTCAAGTAGACACCTAAAGGAGCATTCCACCGCCCAGGCAGACTCGTGAAGAAATGTTATGCTGAAGCAAACACAGGTAAAGGAATGTTCTGGAATGTTCTGTTAAAGCAGACACATGAAAGGACACACGAGGAAGGATTTTTCACTAACAACACGCATGTATTGATCTTCCTCACACTGCATAGTTGAACTTCATTTGTGGGGACTCCATAGAGAGAAATGCACCCAAAAAACTTGTGGTGTGTGAGGTTTCTTGCCACTCCCCCAGACTCACGCAGAGTGACGTCAGCTGAGACAGATGCATGCGCTGGGCAAGACATTTGGTGAGACAAGACCAGTGGAGGACACATTATCATTTTTGGAGGGGGTATAAAAAGGCTCTTTAGGGGCTGGAGAGATGGCTCAGCAGTTAAGAACACTGGCTGCTCTTCCAGAGGTCCTGAGTTCAATTCTCAGCAACCACATAGTGGCTCACAACCATCTGTAATGGGATCTGATGCCCTCTTCTGGTGTGTCTGAAGACGGCTACAGTGTACTCATATAAATAAAAATTTTAAAGAAAATAAAAGGGTCATTAGTTCCAGGGGGATCTTTGGTGGAATCATGCTTTGGTTTATTGGGACCAAACGAGGAGGCAGGTAGATATTGCGTATGTCTCTCCAGGGAAGACACAGCTCATAACACCAAGTCATTCCCAAGATAAGGGTCAGAAGGCCTTGGCTATTAATACCATGTTTGAGTTAACCTGAGTGTGGGCATGGAATGTGGGAGGCTTTGGTATCTTGGTTGAAGTAATGATTTAGCCATCTACCTTCCCGGGTGGACATTAAACTCTGACAGTCTCATCAGTGTCTGTAGGCCATTGTATTCTCGGTGCCTATCAGACACCTACAGGATCAGTATCGTCTAGTAAAGGCACTTGCTGCCAAGCTTCAATAAGCCAAGTTTGATCCCCAGGATGTAGATTGTGGAAGGAGAAAGTTGACTCCTACAAATTGTCCTGTGACCTCCACAGCATAGAGTGGACATGCATGTGTGTATCTGTGTATGTGTGTGTGTGTGTGTGTGTGTGTGTGCATGTGTGCGCGCGTGCACGAGCTAGTATGCATAGTATTCACGTATGAGCACATACACACAAAAAATCAACCAGCCAATGTAACTTTGAAAATCAGGGCAGGGGGTGGGGAGGATAGCGGCTGGAATAGCCCAGTGGTTAAGAGCACTGGCTGCTCTTCGAGAGGACTTGGGTTCAAGTCTCAGCACCAAATGACAGCTCACATCTGTCTGTAACTCCAACTCCAGTGGATTCTTCTTCGGGCCACTGTAGGTACCAGGCACACACATGGGGCACAGATATACATGCAGACAAAATAATAATACACACAAAATAAAATGAAAACACTTCAGAATACAAAAAAATTAAAGTATGAATAAAATTGGCACTTTTATACAGTTTGGTTCAGATATCAGTCAGTTGTAGGCTGAGTGCTCTCGGGGTAACTCGTAAACTTTATCTTTCTTTTCATTGGCTTCTTTTTCAAGGATTTATTTACTTAATGTGTGCGTTTCTTGCCTGTATGTATATGGATGCATTTCTGGTGCCCAGGAGGGTCAGAAGAAGGGGTCAGATCCCCTGGAACTGGAGTTATGAATGGTTGGGAGCCACATGTGGGTGCTGGGAATTGAACCCGGGTCCTCTGCAAGAGAAGTAAGAGCTCTGAAACACTGAGCCATCTCTCCAGCCTGTTTGCTTTGTGTCTTGAGACAAGATGCCACTGAATGGCGCAGGCTGTCCTTGAACTTCTGATCTTCCACTCCTGAGCTTGGGAACGCAGCCCTGTACCATCGTTCCAACTCACCAGTCAGCCTGCACCGCCTCTGCTGTCAGAATCTGTTTGTTTTAAGCACTAGATGAATTTATATTTGTAAAGCACTTATTGAAACACTGGGCGCACCGTAGAGCATTTTTGTTCACTTCGTTGAGAAATCGAGTTCTGAGGACTGGCGAGCCCACCCAGTGGTGGTGAAAGTGTCATAGAGAAAACCTTACGACCTGAACTCAGTCAGTGCTGAGAAACTACATAAAAACTAGATGTCACGGTGTGCATGTGTAATCTCAGCAGTTCTCTGCTGAGACAGGAGAATCACCCAGAAGTTCACAGACCATCTAGCCTGACATCACAGTGTAGCAACAGAAACAACATTGATCTGGCGTCAACAGTTGGAAGGGGAGAACGGACCACGGAAAGTTGTTCTCTGACCTCCACATGCATGCTGTGGTGTGTGCACACCTGCACTCACACACACACAGTACACACACAAGAACATGCCCATAGCTCATGAGCACACACTCACATGCACACAAGCACGCGCACACACACAAAATCATACACCCATAGCATTTGCATGCACACACTCACACAAGCACACAGATGACAATAACAACAAAAATAAAAGAAACGAAGCTCCTGACCCAGTATGGTGATGTCCACCATTGTAATCCTAGTGCTTGGGAATGAGAGAGAGGAGGATGAAGAGTTCTAGGCCAGCCTCAAGTCAGTGACATCTACTGAGTGAACTGCAGGCCAGCTGGGGCTGCATGAGTCCCTGTCCCAGACAAATGAACAAGAACAATGATAAAACTGCAGCAAGGAGGGGCTGGAGAGATGGTTCAGCGGTTAAGAGCACTGACTGCTCTTCCAGAGGTTCTGAGTTCAATTCCCAGCAACCACATGGTGGTTCACAACCATCTGTAATGGGATCTGATGCCCTCTTCTGGTGTGTCTGAAGATAGTGACAGTGTACTCACATAAAATAAATCTTTAAAAAAATTACAAAGAGGGATCCTTAGATACTCTTATAGCCTCACCTGCCTTTGGCATGGCCATCGGCTCCTTGTGGCCTTTCTTCTAGGCTAAGCTCCTCTTTCCACAGATCCCAGCTCTTTCAGTGTCTGTGAACCTTTCCGTGTGCTGTTCTACATAGGAGATCCATTGCTCACTTTTGAGCCCCCAGGCATTTCAACAGTTCAGCAGGAACCTTACTCCCAAAAGCCTGCCTGGACCCCCAGACTCCACCCCAACTCGCTTCCTTTTGTAAGCATTTTTGTAATTTTATTTATATATTTTATGTGTATAAGTGCTCTTAACCGCTGAGCTATCTCTCCACACTCCCCTTTTCGAATTCTTACAGAAATTATATTTATTTCTGTGTGTGTGCATGCGTGCACATGCATGATATAGTGTGCATGTGGAGCTTCACGTGACACGTTGCATGAGTTGATTCTCCTCTTCCACCATGTGAGCCCTGGGGATTGAACTCATGTTCATTAGAGTGTGAAAGCAGGCTTTTACCACTGAGCCATCCCACCTCACTTTCACACACACAGGTCAGCTCCCCATTGCATCAGATTCTTTGAGAGAAGGTGTGTTTTTATGTGCCCTCCCATGGCTAGTAGTTTGTAATGCCTGTCACTCATTCAGCAGAAAAGATTTCTTTGTTAATACAGCGTCTTGTTATGTAGCCCAGGCTGGCCTTGAACCTACAATCCTCCTGCCAAAGCCTCCAAATTGCTGTTATTTTAGGTGTGTGCCACCATACCCAGCTAAAAGATACTTCCTGAATTAATGAAATGTAGCAATTATTTTACCCTAACCATGTCTATGATATGCTAGAATCTATGCCAAGTTCCATGACAAATGAATATTGGCCACAGCTGCCTGGGAGGTGAATCATCTTCTTAGTTTGCTAGATGTACCTTTTTCTGCAGCCAGAGGAAAATTCACTACCTAATTCCAGATCAACTGCAGAGTCCTAACTTAGCCATGACAAAACAGGAAAGTGTTTGTCTGGGAATGTAGTTCAGTGGTAGAGCCCCTGCCTAGAATCCCCCAGGGAGGGGCTGGGGGCGTGGCTCAGTGGTAGAGCTCCTGCCTAGAATCCCCCAGTGAGGGGCTGGGGGCGTGGCTCAGTGGTAGAGCCCCTGCCTAGAATCCCCCAGTGAGGGGCTGGGGGCGTGGCTCAGTGGTAGAGCCCCTGCCTAGAATCCCCCAGTGAGGGGCTGGGGGCGTGGCTCAGTGGTAGAGCCCCTGCCTAGAATCCCCCAGTGCAGATTAGACTTTCAGCTGAAGTCTGATTTATTAGTAGAGGGAGACGCCAGCAAGCCATCGCCAGGCTCATTCTCTTCCCCAGTTTTCCTTCTGTCTTCACATCTGCATTTTGGAGCGTGAAGAAATAGAGGGTCTGAGAGGTGAATCATGTTATTCAGCAGTGACTGGGGATCACTCAGGGAAATCTCAGTCTCTCCCAGCTCCTTTGTCACCTCCCTCCCCTACATGCCCCACCTCCCAGTGACATCTGGATTTGTCTCATCCAGGGATCCAGATCTGGACTCAGACACTCAAGGGAAACGTCTCTATCACCAGCAGATAACCAGTCAAGCAGCTTAACCCACCTGCTTTTGGTCAGGAAGGGTGGAGTCTCTTTCATGGTGAATATACTGGCTATTTTTCTTTCTTTCTTTCCTTTTTTTGTTGTTGTTGTTGAATTTTTTTTTTTTTTTTTTTTTTTTTTGGTTCTTGGGTTTTAGTTTTTTAAGACAGGGTTTCTCTGTGTAGCCTTGGCTGTCCTGGAACTCGTTCTGTAGATCAGGCTGACCTCGAACTCACAGAGACTCTCCTGCCTCTGCCTCTGCCTCCTGAGTGCTGGGATTAAAGGAAGGCTCTACCACCGTCTGGCTATATTGGTTACCCTCCCATGTTGTGGTAAAGTGTCGAGTAGCCAAGGCAGCTTTGAGAAGGCTTGCATTAGGTGTTTTGTTCTACAGGGTTAGAGGCCATGTAGCCTGAACAGAGGCATCAGGACCAGCTGAGAGCTCACATCAGGAAACTGCATAGCCTTCCTCCCAGCAACAGGCTTCCTCCTGAGCCACACCTCCGAATCCCCGGACAAACAGCCATTAACTGAGGAACTTGTATTCAAATGCACAGATCCGTGGCGGACACATTGTTCAACCCTCTGCAGTGAGTATCTGGTAAGTAGAGAGATTTTCGGAAGTCGGTGGCTGTCACAGTCCCCTCCTCTTCTTGTGCCACCTCTGGCAGTAGATGGAAGTGTCTCCAGTGCACACATGCATTTGATGTGTACACATAATACACGCATTTACTTGCACATATGCGTGGACACGTGAGTCACTTGACATTCCTTCACCTTTACTGTCAAAGTTGATATGTCAGTGGTGCCAGGGACCCACAGAGGATGGACTTTGTGTGCATGTGTGGTGTTCGGTATGTATGTACACAAGTTTTCTGTAGCACATGCGTGTGTGCGTATGTGTGTATCGAGTTCAATAGCAAGTGTCTTTCTCAGTCATTCTTTACCTTATCTTTTTGAGACAAGGTCTGTCTCTGAGTCTGGAGCCCAAGGATTCAACGTGAATGGCCAACAGGCAAACCCCAGGGATCCTCCTACCTCTGCCTCCCCACCCTGTGGTTACAAACTGCCACACTTGGACTTTGATCCAGACTCATGGCTTTGTGCTTTACCGACTGGGTCATCGCCTCCACGTCTCTTTTCTCTTCTCGGCTTTGGTTTTTGAGACGAGGTCTCTGTGAGTCCTGCGTAGCACAGATCACTCCACACCTACTATCCTGCCATCACCTTCAAATGTTGGACAGACAGACTTTGCCACTGCACTCAGCAAGGGACAGAACTTCAGACACCAGTGTCTGTGCAGAGACATGGATCAGGAAGGCTCACTAGAACGCTGAGAGCAGGAGAAATCATCTTCCCCAGGGAAGAACAAGCCAATTAGTTATTCCGTAGCAAACGGTCACCCCTGGAAACATAATACAAGTGGCATAAAGACTGAACAACTTTTATTTAGGAATATTTACACATATTCATTCAAAAAAAGTGGTCATGAATTTGAAAGAAAGCAAGGAGAGGTTTATGGGAGAATCTGGAGGGAGGGGAAAACAAGAAGAAAACTATGTAGTATATTATAATCTCAGGACTGGAGAGATGGCTCAGCAGTTAAGATCACTGGCTGCTCTTCCAGAGGTCCAGAGTTCAATTCCCGGCAACCACATGGTGGCTCACAACCATCTGTAATGGGATCTGACGCCCTCTTCCGGTGTGTCTGGAGACAGCGACAGCACATATATAAAATAAATATCCATATATATTATAATCACAAGATAAAGAAATAATAAAAAGGCTTGTTGGGTTAGCCAGGTGCCTACATGTAACCATGTGCACATACATGTATTTTATATGTTATGTACAAAGTCAAGAACCTGGGGCATGGTAGAAGGAAAACTGGCCATCTGAAAGGTGAAGGAAAAGGGGCTGGAGATGTGGTTCATGTCTAACATGCTGGGTTCCATCCCCCGACCCTCCTAAACAGGGGAGTTAGCATGGGGGCTTTGTAATCTTAGTACTCAGGAAGTGGAGGTAGAGACCACGAGTTTAAAGTCATATATATATATATATATATATATATGGAGGGAGGGAGGGAGGGAGGGAGGGAGGGAGGGAGAGAGCGCCTGGGCTACATGAGACCCTACCTTAAATAAAAGAAGCCAGTCATGTGATAGTACAGGAGGCAGGACAGTGAGTTCTCTCTGAGCTTGAGACCAGTCTGGTTAAATTAATTAAGTAAATAAATAAATAAAGCCCAGAGACTAAGGTTAAAAAGACACAGGAAGAGATGGAGAGTCATACTCCCCTGGTCCCTCTGTCTTCCCGTCTCTCTGTCTCTTTGTGATTGCATTTAGACTGAATGCAGTACACTCTGGCTCAGGAGTCTGAGGATGGTCAGCTCTGGTTGAGAGGGGGCGTCTTCCTCCCTTGTGCAAAAATATAAATAAATAAAAGTATAAGTCACCAAGAAACGAGGGTCTCATGCCACTAGGAGGTCCCATTCCATCCGTTTCCTCGTCTCCATCTCTTTTCCTCTTTTCTCTCTCTGTGTCTTGGGCCAGTCTCCAGAGTCCTTTCAATTGGACCCTCGCCTCCTTCCAACCTCGGAATGAAGAAGCGGCTGTCCCTTTAAAGCAGCGGCCCCCAGCCGGGTTATTGTCTCGCTTCGTAACCAATCGGCCGCGCCGTTGGGGGCGGGGGATCCAGCGTTCTGATTGGCCGCCGCCGCGCCCCGCCCCGCCCGGGATCCCGGGAGCTGTCCGGCCGCCTCGGTGCTGATCCCGCCGCCGCCCACGGGCCGCGAGCAGCGTAGAGAGGGCACTATGAGCGGGGGCGTCTACGGCGGAGGTGAGCCGGCCTGGGGCACCGGGCTCTCGGCCTGGTCTACAGCCCTGCATCCCGAACCCGCGCGTCCCAAGCCCTGAGCATCCCTAGGCCTGTCACCTCCGTACTGCATCAGGTCTAGTCTGAGGTTTGGGTATCCCACTACCTCTGCTTTCCATTCTCTTGGGGTTCCCAAGCGTGCCCCTGGACCTTTCTTTTTCCTGCCAGGCCAGTAGAAAAGAGGGAACTCTGGTGGCTTTGACCCTCCACTTCCAGAACGCCCTGAAGTCCAGGTGGATCTCCCACCCACTTCCGGATGAAGTTCAAACTGTGGCTAGGGGGACAGTTTGGGAGAGGTCTCCTCACATGCCTGTCTCCTTACACAGATGAGGTGGGGGCGCTCGTCTTTGACATTGGCTCCTTCTCAGTCCGAGCTGGGTACGCTGGGGAGGACTGCCCCAAGGTGAGCCTTCCAATCCCCTCCCCAAATCCCAGGGACTCGGACACCCTCTGCCGGGAGGGTCAATCCAAGTAGCTCACCTGAGTGGAGTCACGGGAAGAACCCGGGAGGTGGCTGAGGGCCTCGCGTGCAATTGGACAAGGGACTAGAAGGGGCGATCCATCTGGGCATGGTACTACATTCCTTTATACCATCACTCCGGAGGCAGAAACATGCATATCTCTGTTAATTCAAGTCCAGCCTGGTCTAGACTTGACAAAGACAGTTCCAGGCCAGCCAGAGCTTCGAAGTGAGTGCCTATATCCAAAAAAGGAGGGAATAATCTAGCTCCTCACTCATATTCCTTGTAACCAGGCTGACTTCCCCACCACTGTGGGGCTGCTGGCCGCAGAAGAGGGGGGCGGGCTGGAGCTGGAGGGGGAGAAAGAGAAGAAAGGGAAGATTTTCCACATCGACACCAATGCCCTGCACGTGCCTCGGGATGGAGCAGAGGTCATGTCGCCCCTCAAGAATGGCATGAGTAAGGGGCCCCCACCCACTACTTTCTGAAACAGATTGGGAGCCCCCAACCCCAACATGTGGATGCAGATCTCCACACCCACAGAGTCTTGCTTGCTGCTGCCCAAGTCCCAAGGATCTTACTGCTTCCTACAACCGCTGGGATTTCAGACCAGGGCCCCTAGAATTCTGGAACTTAAGGGAGGGGGTACTTGTAAGCAGAAGTTGGACTCACCTACCTCTAGACTTGGCCTCCCTCCCTCCTTTACTTCCTGTCTCTGATCCTTGCCTTCCTTCCCACCTTCCTATCTCTCTCTCCACGCTGGTCCTCTGTCCCTAGTCGAGGACTGGGAGTGCTTCCGAGCCATCCTGGATCATACCTACAGCAAACATGTCAAGTCCGAGCCAAACCTGCACCCGGTACTCATGTCGGAGGCTCCGGTGAGTGCCTCATCCAGACCTGTCCAGCCCTGGGTCCCTGGAGACACGTGGGGTCGCCACTGTCTGTCACTTCACCTCCCTTTCCAGATTCGTCCTGCTCACGCTGTTGTCTTTCACCACCTCCCTTCCTCCCTGGCTCACCCTCCATCCCTCCTTCTCTCTTCCAGCTCCATCCACTCCATTGCCCTGAGTCGTTCACACACACACTTAAATTTTGGTCTATGTTGTACATACGCATATTACCAATGTAGCTAAGTTGGGAGGGCACTTGCCTGGCATGCGAAAGGCTCTGGGTTCAAGCCTCACTACTGGAGGGAAAAAGTTGAGCTTGGAATGCTAGGACGCAGGAGGTAGAAGTAGAAGGATTAGTATTCAAACCAATCTTCAACTACATAATGAGCTCCAAGACAGCCAGAACTACATAGAGAGCACATCTCTGAAGAAAGCTGACTCTTCCTCTCCCGAAGCCACCAAATAGCAATAGGTCCTCCGCTAGGGGTGGGACTTCATGAATCATTTCATGCTAGGATTTTAGTTTTGGGTTCTTTTTTTTATATATATGTTTTGTTTGTTTTATTGTGTATCTGTTGGTTTATGTGTTATTAGGCACACACATGTGACATCTAAGGACACATTTCAGGAGTCAGTTCTCTCCTCCCACCCCGTGGGTTCTGAGACTAAACACGGGTGGACAGGCTTGGTGACAAATGTCTTCAGCTGCTGAGTTCTCTTACCAGCCTCATTTGTCTGTTATTTGAGACAAATCCCTGTGCAGCTCATGCTGGCCTCAGACTTGAGATTCCCGAGAGCTGTGCTGAGTGGACACCACCAGGACCCACTCCTTCCGTATCTCCAAACACCACACTTGAATTACCGCGTGGATTTTGAAATTGTGTTATGTGTATGTGTGTATGCCAACTTCCGTGTATATGCAGCACATGTGTGCAGTTCCCATGGAGACCAGAAGAGGATACCAGATCCCTTGGAACTAGAGTTAGAGGCAGTTGTAAGTCACCCATTGTGGGGTGCTGGGAACTGAACTCAGGTCCTTGCCAAGAGCAAAAAGTGCTCTAAACTACAGAGCCATCTCTCCAGCCGCTCTCTGTGGTTGTTAGGTTTTTGTTTTGTTGTCTTGTTTTTTTTTTTGTTGTTGTTGTATTTGTTTTTGAGACAGGGTTTCTTTGTGTAGCTCTGGCTGTCCTGAGATTAGCTTTCTAGACCAGGCTGGCCTTGAACTCACACAGATCTGTCTGCCTCTGCCTCCTGAGTGCTTGGATCAAAGGCATGAACCACCATTGTCCAGCTCTCTGCCTTTTAAAAGTTACATTTATTGTGTGTGTGTGTGTGTGTGTGTGCGTGTGTGTGTTTGTTTAGGGGTGCGTGCATCATTGTATCACGGTAGAGGTTAGGGGACAGCTTGTGAGAATCTGTCCTCTCCTTCCGCCATGTGTGTCCTGAGGACTGCACTCAGGTTGTCAGGCTGAAGCGTAGTGCTGGCTCTTGTGTTTGGTTTATTTTACGCAGGAGTTTTCTACTGTGGAAGATGAGTATTTGGCTCTTTGTCACCCCACCAGGCAACGGCATCAGTGTCTCTCATTTCCCACCTTTGAATACAGTCATTTTTATTTTTACAAAGAAATAAAGAATTCTGAGTTTATGCTCCTTTATATTTTGCAGGCTAATAAGAGCTTAGTCAGGCAATAAAACTGTGGTTACTTTTTCTTGCCTTCCCCAGATCTAAGAATTGTTGTGGTTTTCATTTTTACCTCATTTTCTGTTTAGCAACGTAACCCTTCGTTACCCATCAGATATCTATGTATTTTCTCAGAACACTAATTCCGTGATATATTCTACTAATTTAGTCTTACTGAAGGAATCTTGGAGCCCACTGACACATCCCACTTTGGCTTAAATTTAGGAACGAGCTATTATGCTAGCATCTTCTTTCAGCACCACTTGGCGAATCTCTTCGATTTTCTTCTGAGAAAATTGTCTCAGGTACTTAACTCCTTCTCTTTCCTTTTAAAAGATTTATTTATTTTTTTTACTTACTTACTTACTCATTTGGTATGTATACAGTGTTCTGCCTGACTGTATGCCTGCAGGCCAGAGAGGGCATCAGTTCTCATTACAGACGGTTGTGAGCCACTATGTGATTACTGGGAACTGAACTCAGGACCTCTGGAAGAGCAGGAAGTACTCTTGACCTTTGAACCATCTCTCCAGCCTCTGAATCTTTTTCTTAAATCACACCTTTGTTTTCATGGAGCGGAGCCTTCAGTAATCACCTTTGGTCACAGGAAGTATTTCTTCTGAGACATTGAATTGATAATTTAGCTAAGCATCATACTCCGGGTTGCAAAACATTTTTCTTCAGATTTTGCAAACATTTCCTTCCATTGCCCTGGAACATCTATTGATGTTCAATATCAATTAATGTTGATATTAAGAACTCTAGAACCATCTTACTGTTTTTTTCCACTGAAAGTATTTAGAATTTTCACTCCATCCTAAGTGTTCTAAAATTTCTCCATGATATGTGCTGCTGTTGGTACATCTCATTACTTGTTCTGGGAACCTTTGTCTTTAATCAAATGAAAAAATTTTATGTAATGTTCTTACCTATGTGTATCTGTGTTTCTTGTTTCTGTCTGTGTGTGTTTCTCTTATTTCTGTGCCTGTGTTTCTTACTTCTGTGTGTGTCTGTTTCTTATTTCCCTGGGTGTCTGTATTTTTTATTTCTGCATGTGGGTGTCTGTGTTTCTTATTTCACTGTTGTCCGTGTTTCTTATTTCTGTGCGTGTGTGTTTCTTCTGTGAGTATCTGTTTCTTATTTCTGTGTGTGTGTGTGTGTGTGTGTGTTCGAGGGCCATGTGGACATCAAAGGACAGCTTATAGAACTTGGTTCTTCTCTCTCATCATCTAGGATCTGGGAATAAACTAGGTCATCAAACTTGGCCACAAGCACCCACTGGTCTGCTGAATAAAAACAAATTAAATTATGCTTTTTTTTATTTTTTTACTTATTTTTCTCCATTTCCTCTGTTCCCACTTTAGGGAAATCTTATAACTTGTATCGTATGCCCCCTGAACTGGTCCCCTAATTTTCTCACACTTTTCCCTTCTGTTTCCCATTGTTTCCTCTAACTTCCAAGATCTTACCTTCACTTTACAGTCCAGCCATTTTACTGAGTTCATCAGATCAGGTCCTCAGATGTTTTTTTTTTTTTTTTTTTCAAGACACAGTTTCTCTGTGTAGCCCTACCAGAACTCACTGTGCAGATCAGGCTCCAATTTAAAGATCTGCCTGCCTCTGCCTCCCGAGTGCCGGGATCATGCATCACAACTGCCTGGCTTGCTCCTGAATTCTTAATCTCCAC